>NW_004524620.1:7239206-7247362 GCF_000260255.1 Octodon degus | reverse complement strand
GGGCTGCGGCGGAGGGGCGCCGCGCGGTGGGGAGGCCGCCGCGCCGGCCGGGAGCGCGCGCGGGGGTGAGGGCTCGTGTTTCCCCGTGTCACCGGAGAAGGGGTCTGTGGTGACTCGCGCAGCCTGCGAGGGAAGCCGCCTCAGGTTGCCTTAAGGTCCGGAGGCAGCGGGGGAGGCGGCCGGAGCCCGCCTGGTCCTGCCGCTGTGGACAGCCTGTGCGTTTCCCCAGACCTTGCGGGAAACAGCGGGGCAGGCCTGGCTGCGCGGGACGAAGATTTCACAGGTTGATTGGGCTCTAGCTGCGTTCCAGGGAGCTTTGCGTAGGGGCCGAATCACCTACAGTTTTGTTAGTGTACCTATCTGCCTACTAGAATTGAGAGACACAATCGCGCTTAAAACTTGTATTTGACTTGGACTTCTAATATAATCCAGAGCCCTGAATAAGTGCCCGTCCCCGTGCCCTGTGTGGCACTTAGGTTTAGTTAGTTTTGAGCGCATCCAAACTCTTGCACAGGTAGCTTTCTTGTCCTGTCTCTTTTGTTGAACACAAAACTGGTGAAGATTATGCTCAGCATCCTACTGCAGTAGGTGGTGTCTGCTGAGTCCCTTATAGGTGTTCGCTTTCTTCCTTGGCCCCTTTCACCTTCCCTTTCCTTTGGTTTTTACTTCTTGCTCCCGCCACACTCCTTCCTTCCTTCCTTTGATTACTGAAGGCAGATAGTTGTGGTTTGGAGCAGGAGAGAGCTTAGCGTTCCAAATTCCTGTCACTTACGACCACAAGTGGCCAGCTTTGTGGTTTACATGCTCCACACTGAAAGAAGAGGAGTCATTGTAGGCCACATAGAAAACGTGCAATATATTTTATGTAACACCACTTTGTTCTTAAATATTCTTATCATGACATTAAAAAGTCTTAACAGGAAGCTTTAAGAAAACTAACATGTCTGCTCAATAACTGAATGTCTTCACAGACAGACATGTAAATAGGTGGAAGCACTATTAATTTTAATCACTGAGTTATCTGCCAAGTTGCACAAGGATACTTAAAGTCTGATACAGTGGGCCAGCCACATAGCTCACCGGACTAAAGCGCCTGCTTAGGCAGACTCAAGGATCGGGGTTTGATCCCCTGCACCAGAAGCTGTGCCAGCCCTGCCACCGGGGCCTGCTGAGATGGTGGTTGACTGGATGAGGTGAGGTGGCGCACACCTGTAATCCTAGCGCTTGGAAGGTGGAAAACGAGAGGATCACTACGAGTCCAATCCACAGATCCTGTGAGACCCGGTAGACCCTGTACTAAATACATTAAAAAAGTAAAGTCTGATACAGATAGATTTCCTCTCAGCTGTGTGTGGCAGGATCAGGAGATGGAGTTGGCACTGCGCTGGGCCCTCTTCTACACTGCATTCGGTGGTTGTCTCTGCAATTGATGTTTAAGCGCAGTGTGATGGAGTCATGAAAAGTTCCACTAAGCATTCTTTAATTCCCCCTCCCAACCTTGCACTTGCCAGGGAAGCACTTATACTACTGAGCTATCTTCCCAGCCCAGCATTTCTTAATGTTAAAAGCAGGATCTTGTGGGGTTTCATTACTGACAACCCAGGGCCCCTTGGCTCATGGGTGGGGTCTAAGATTGGTCACATTTGACATGGAATTGCTGTTTGACCTTTAAAGATGTGTTTGGATTTAGATACCTTTTATATGGAGGTGTAATGTGAAAGAGTGAAAGCTGTCTGGAGAGTTCTTTGTGTACATCTCCGCAAGTTAAAGGTGCGTAGAGAGTCCAGGAAACCTTTGAAATGTAATTTTGCATTGAGTCAGTGGCCCCAGCTGGAGCTTCAGCATTTAGCTGATGGGAAGGGAGCTCTACTTTACAGAGTGAGAAAGAAGTGGGCCTGTCCTCTAGGCTGAGATTGGGACTTAGATGCTAGCAAGGAGCAGGGAATTGCTTGGAAGGTACTGCCCTGAGGTAGAGATCAATTATTTAGTTGCTCAAGATTATGTCCCAAATCTGGCAAACATGAACCTGAATCTCAGTTGAGTTGCAGATTAGCTCCATTTTGTATAGTATGTCCAACATACTCGGATGTCATCAGATGTTCTGAGGCAGAGCTTTCTTACTGGACTGCATATGCCCCTGAGTAGCCCTGGGGCAAACAGCACATCTGCCAGAGAGTGAGCGCTTGCACGTTAAAGCGAGGAAACAGTCACTGCGCAGTGCGTCCAGGACTCTTCATGGTGCATGTGAGCGATGCTGTTTTTCCCAGTGATATGCAGTTTTGAAAAGAGACATTTAGCCTAACGTAGGATTTTATTGGGCATAAGTGGTTTCATAGGTTATGAACTTCATATTTATAGTGAAAGTATTATTTCTCTTTTTAGCATTATGTATAGGAGAACATTTACATATACTGTGTATATGAGGTTTGGTATGGTAAAATTTATGTGTCGTGATTAATTTTAGTGGGGTTCCATTTTTTAGTGGGGTAATGTATGGCTAAAAATAATATGCTTCTATATAATATTAATGTTGAGTAATCTTTTGCCTTTCTGTGAGATATTTCCAAAGAGGGCTGAAGGAGTTATTTAATAGATAGTAGTAAATGGATTAGGAAGTATGTTGCATTTGACTTAGTGGCAGGACCACAAAATAAACATAAGATGCTTGTCTCAAGTTTTGCTTATTGGGAAAACAGACACATAGGGAAAGATTAGAAAGATTTTTCATGTAAAATTTATAGGTAGTCTTGCTTTTTATTTATTTTTTTATTTTTGTCTTTTTGAGACAGGGTCTTGCTGTACAGTTCAGGTTGGCCTTGAGGTCACTTTGTAGCCCTCATGCCCAGCATACAGGTATTCTAAGAAAGTAGTTCAGCGTAGCATCACTTGCTGGCCTTACTGCTGTTTTCAGCAAGAAACAGAAAGGGCTTCTGTTTTAGGTCAGAGGAAGAATATGAAAGTGTCCCCACTCCAGATAGGAAATACAGTTTAAGTCAGTAGTTTGACCTTAAGAAATGGACATGGTCTTGGGGAAGAGTCTGCAGAGTGGGCGAGTGGCAGGAACTAGGATAGCCTTTTCCTTGTTTTCTTACTTTTTTTCAATTTTTTAATTTTTGAGGCAGTGTTTTACTATGTAGTTCAGGCCAGCCTTGAACTTACTATGTAACCCAGCCTGGCCTTAATCTGGCCATCCTCCTGCCTCAGCCTGCAGGAGTGCTAGGATCACAGGTTTGTCCCCATGCCCAGCAAGGATAGGCTTCAGTTTTTATTTTCTAAAATGGCATAAGGGTTTGTCCCCAAGGGAAAAGTTACAAGGAGGAAGGGAAGTGAGAGAGCAGTGAAGTGTACGCTAAGCATTGGTTTCCTTTTCCAGTTTTCTCTTTTCTATCTGAGACCTAACCAGAATCACCTCAAACATCCCTTTTCCCAGTCAGTACTCTCTTCAGGGCAACTGTAGTTTTTTTTACCACATAACTGAGAATTTTTCCAGGTTCTGAAATGTTACCCAGTTTCAAGACCACTTTCAATTTTTTTTAGGTGTTTGTTAATACAGCAGCCAGTTTTTAATTTTTGTTTCCCAGAGCTGCTCCATACAGCACTGCAGAGTGGAGAGGCGTGCAATAGAAATATATTTCCTCACTGTTAGTGGGGCTTGAAGTCTAAAACAGGGAACTTTCGGGGTTTGCTTCAAATCTTTTTTTTTTTTATTTATTTTTATTTTTTTTTTATTTAGTATAGGGTCTATAGGGTTTCACTACACAGATCAGACTTGTGATTCTCCTGTTTTCAGCCTCCCAAGCCCTGGGATTATAGGCATGGGCTGCCCAGCCCAGTCTCTATCACCATCTCAGTGTGCCCTGGGGGTAGGACCCAGCATGTCACACCATGGATCAAACCCTGATCCCTGTGTCTGCCTAAGTAGGTGCTTTAATCCGTTGATCTGGCCAGCCCTGGGGTTTGCTTCTAGATCTCTTCTTGGCTTGTCGATGGTGGTATTTTCATTGTGTCTTCACTTGGTCTCCTAATGTGTGTGTCTGTCCTGATCTCTACTTCTTACAGAAGTAACCAGTCATAGTGAATTAGGGCTCACTGCTATAATCTCATTCAACCCTAATTACTTCTTTAGAGACCCTGTCTTTGAATGCTGTCACATTCAGAGACACTAGATTAGAACTGGTAAGAATTCTGGGAGAAGAGTGGACTCACAGTTCAGCCCATGACAACATTTTTTTTTTTTTTTTTTTTTTTTTTTAACACTGGGGATTGAACCCAGGCCTTCAGGCATACTAGGCAAGCACTCCTCCACAGCACTAGCTCCTCACGGAGTCCGTAGAGCTACCTAGGCTATAGGCTGGTGAGAGCCAAAAGGATGGGCTGGCTCAGGATAAGGGCAGCAGCCACAGCCGGGCTGCTGTGGCAACCTAGCTTTGCTGTGATTTGATGCTTGGGAATGAAGCAGAACTGCCCTTACTCTGGCAGTTTTTTTCTGTTTTGGAAAATATGGAAAATGTAGGTTTTTACAAATAATAAAAAGATTATTTTAAATGTTTAAATTATGTTTGGTAAATTAAAGCAGGGTGATTCTTCCAATTCTGTCCAAATGAGTTGCTTAAAAAGTAAAATGAGGCTGAAATTCTGACATGATTTTTTCTTCCTGTCTGCCTTTGGTGGTTGAGTTTGTTTTAGCCAAATCTAATGTTTATCTTCTGTTTATGTTTACGTGTATCTCCAAAAACTATACTCATGGTTGTTTTCTATTAAACTACTTGCCTCCAGGTCTTAAGATGCTGTAAATTAAAGGCACAAGAGGAAAGTGAGAAAGGACACATGTAAGAAAGAAAAAAAAGAAACATCAACTGTACACACACACACACACACACACACACACACAATCTTAAGGAAAAACCTCCTTAATCTTTGTTGACAATTTAATGTTGCTAGTTTAAATAAGAATGGGATTGTTTACCATTTACTGTTTTACATTCATCTATTATTGGTGATCAAAAAATAATAGTAGCTTTTAGTAACTTTAATCCTAAAACTCACATTGTTTAAAATATAAAAGACATGGACAAGGATAGAAAAAGACAAAACATAAGCCTGTAATTATGTCACTTGAATAAAACTCACCTGTATGGGCTGGTGAGGTAGATCAGTGGAGTAGGCACCTGCTTAAGCAAGTGCAGGGACAGGGATTCTATCCCTGGCATCACATGCCCCGCCAGCCTTGTCCCCGGAACTCACTGAGCCAGCTACCAAGATTGGGCATGGTGGCACATACATGTAGTCACAGCACTGGGGATGCTGAAAACAGGAAGGACCACTAGGAATCAGAGCAGTGTAGTGAAACTCTGTACCCAATATATTTTTAAAAATCCTCCCCTTAAAAAAAAAAAACAAAACCCTCTGCTTATTTTGGAAATATGGACCCTTAAATTATTTTAATAAAATAAGAATAGCTGTTTATCAGAGTGCATTGGTTGCCTTTTTTCAGTGAGGATAAATGGATAGGACATTATTAAACATAAATACATTTTGAATTGTCACTAGCAGCGTTTGTATGAATCAGTGTCTTGATTTTTGCAGAGCTGTATAAAGCTTACTACATGACACAAGGACATGGTGGAAAGTGAATTCTTAAAAGTCTCAATCTGTGCTTTGAGTGAAATGTTGAAGTCATTTTAGTTATCTTGGGATAACTTTGTTGCATTTAATCAGACCTGTCCCAGGGAACCAGGCTTTAGAGCCCTGACTGTAGAAAATGGGCAGGGTCTGTGTCAGCATGCGCTGGTAAGGCATCACTCTCATTGTACAGTCATGAAATAGAGTCGTAAAAATGAAAGATGATTCTACAGTTTAAAAAAAGCACTCTGAAGCCTGGCACAGTGACACATCTCTGCAATCCCAGCACTCAGGAGACAGACAGGAGGATTGTTGTGAGTTTGAGACCAGCCTGGGCTACAAAGTGAGCTACAGGCCAGCCTGAATGGTATAGCAAGACCCTATCTCAAAAAAAAAAAAAAAAAAAAGAAACCTTTTCATATGTGTGATATATCCAGCTTCTGTTATACCTTGAAAGAATCATATGTGAGTGCTTTGGGCTGCTATAACAAAGCATCACAGATTGGGTAATTTATCACTCTCCTCTACCAGCAGGTCTCCCAAAGGAATTTCATGTAATAGGTCAGCTGTGAAGTTGACCTCTGGATGTCCATTTCCAGCTTTTGACCTGAAGTGTTTTCTGAGGAGCCTCCCTTTCCCTAAAATGCTCAGTTCAGTACTAAATGTTGCCATATTAGAAAAATAAAGTATTGGACTGTTTGCTGTGATATAATTTGCTGAACATATATTGGATCAGGCTGAATCATTAAGTTGTTTTAGAACTACTTTGTGGCCCAAGAAGAAAAACAATAAGAGATAGCCCTGAGCTCTGAATTATTACTTCCTTGCCAGCTCCTTAAGTGAACATTTGTTGGATGTAAACTCAGAGTATCAGGCCTCACCCTTTTCTCAAAGAGGCTGAGGCTATTTACTTATTGTAGTATTATTTATAGTTGATGTACACTAAATACAAAAATATTACAAGTGTACAATTTGATGAATTTGGGTCCATGTGAGGTGGTCTTTTCTATCAAGAGATGGGAATGTGGTTTTTACCCCAAGTTTCTTAGTGGCTTCCATTATTTTGTGAAAGCTGTTGTCATTTTTTTGGTACCAGGAATCAAATTCATGACCTTGTTCTTGCTAAGCAGGCACTTGTGCCTTTGAGCTATCCCTGAGCCAGCTCCCGGCCCAACCCTCCATTATACTCTGCCTCCCTATCTACTCATCTGCAAGTCGTCACACATCTATACCCTACCACTATATTTTAGTTTCCATTTGCTATAGCTTTAAATAAATGGAGTCATACGGTATATTTAAACATTTTGTCTGACTCTTTTAATTATGTAATTATGGATTTAGTTATGTTGCTTGTATTCATAGTTTAGTCTGTTGATTGCCCAGTAGTAGTTAATTGTATGAATATAAGATTAAGGAGTTTTTAATAGTGTAGAAGTCTCATGTAGTTTTTCCATTTTCTGGATGTACATTCATCTTTTGTTTTTGTGAATGACAAAAATTTTACCCTCTTACATTCTATACTTGAGGCCTTTAAAGTAAAATCCCAGGAGATAGATCAACAGTAGGGGGGAAAAGGCATACTAATTTAATGGATGTTTTAAATTTAAATGTATAGCGTAGACAGAAATGAATACCTACCTGGTCATTAGACCTGGGAGTTTATATATTATTTTTATAGTAAGAGTGAACCTTAGAGGAGTGTTCTCCTATAATATGAGACTGCCTTTCATCCCCCAACCTGTTTTTGAGACAAGGTCTCAATATGTGGTTCAGGATGGCCTTAAACTAAGTAGCTCAGGCCAGTGTGTGGTGCTTCTCCTGACTGAGCCTCCCTATCACTGGGAGGTACAGGTGTGTAGCACTATGTTCAGTGAGTAGGGAACATCTTTACCAGTAGAAATTTATGGAATACATATTTTGAGTCAGGATCTCACTATGTAATTGTGGCTGTACTTGAACTCACCGTGTAGCTCCTGCTGGCCTTAAATTTTCAGCAGTCCTTCTGCCTCAGCATCTTGAGTACTGGAATTATAGGCATGAGCCACCATGCTTGGGTAAATTTATAAAGTATTATTAAAGGTAATTTTTCTTTCCTGCTTTTGGGAAGAAAAGGGAAGGTTCTTATGTATGCTACTTCTTAGTTGCCTTCAGTTCCAAATAATGTATGTCAGAGTGGCATTTTAGGGAAAACACATTCTTAATTCTGTTCAGATTCATTTGTCAATTAGGCTTTTGTGTTTGACAGTGTTTCTTAGTTTTTTAAAAAGTTATACCCCTTTTGGATAAACATAGAATTTAAATGCTCCCTTGATATTTAAAATAGTGTTTTAGTTCTTTCAAAACATTAGTAGTTTTTCAAAACAATTAGTAGTTTTAAAAAAACTACTGAAGGCAATTTTTCTTTCTTTCTTTCTTTCTTTTTTTTTTTTTTTTTTTTCAGAATGGGGGATTGAACTCAGGCCCTTGTGCTTGCCAGGGAAGCACTGATTCTACTGAGCCATCTCCCCAGCCCTGATGGCAATTTTAAAATAAAA
>NW_004524620.1:7235828-7239106 GCF_000260255.1 Octodon degus | reverse complement strand
TCTTTCTTTCTTTCTTTTTTTTTTTTTTTTTTTTTTTTTTTTTTCAGAATGGGGGATTGAACTCAGGCCCTTGTGCTTGCCAGGGAAGCACTGATTCTACTGAGCCATCTCCCCATTTGGTGGTACCGAGGATCAAACTTAGGACCTTGTACTAGCCAGGCAAGCACTTATTCTACTGAGCTATCTCCCTAGCTCCAATTCAGTATTGATCTTAATGCTTTATTTTCAGATCATATGCCAAATTTTCTTCATCTACTTACCTGTTTTTATTAAGTTTATCACTTTTGATGGTTTTATTTGTCCCTCCTGATAGATGTATATGACAGTCTCATAGTGAGTTATAACAAAGAGTCACTTGATTTCAGTATATCCATGTAATTGCTATTCTGTATATGTTCCAAGTGTGATTATTGAACATATCAAGAATTGGAGAGTGGATGCTCTAGAAGTCTAGATTATTGTAGATCAGCCCCAATCAGTATCATGTGTTCTCTATGTAATTGGCTAGTAGTCACAAGAAAGTAGCAGAAGCAGATGAAATGAAATAATTTATTACATTTAATCTAATTTCTCTATAAAGTATTTCAACATGCAATAATGTAAATATTAATGAGGTATTTGACTTTTTGTGTCCCGAGTCAGCAGGTCAGTCAACGAAGGTCACCTGGGAGAGGAGCGGGGAATTGAGGAGGGGACAAAGGACAGGAGACGCGAGAAATGGAGACAAGACAGGATTCTGATCAAGTCTTGTTTATTGAGGGGAGGTGCTGGGTATATATAGTGGAGGCGCAGGGAAATGACATCGGCGGGTAAAAGGTGCGAGTAACTAGGCAACCAGGCTGTGACAGGAAGTCCCACCTCCGGGGCATAGCAGGAGACTTATGGGAAATAGGTGGGGTAAAAAGAACTAGGAACTTAGCTCAGCAGAGGTAGGGGAAGAGGAAGTCAGCATCACTAATGACGCTGATGCACCAAGAGAATTTTATAGGTCAGAGGCACTCAGGTGACCATTAAGGGATATGTGGCACGGAGTCATGATGCGGTAGATTCACAGGATTTAGAAAGACTCACTTGCAATAGTATTGGAGGCCTGGAGTTATTGTGCCTCCCACATTTTTGAATATTCAAAACCTGTGTGTTTCACATGTATAGCAATATCATGCTTAGCACCCTAGTCCACATACTTCAGATCATGCATCTAAGCTGCAGGGACAGATGCATCTAGGAAAAAAGTCTGAAAAACATGTTGTACTGAATGGAATCATTCAGCCTTTTTGATGGTCATTTTAATTATATGTTTCTCCTCTCTGAAGACTTAATTAAAAATATAACAAGCAACAGCAACAGCAAAACAAAGAATCATTTAAAGAAGATGTACTTCTGGACTGTTAAAAAAGTAAAAATTCATGTATAATTTGATAACAGTCCTTCGACTAAGTACCATAGACTAATATAGTTAATCAATATAGTTTAGTAGGAAATGAGTCAAGAAGCTGATGGACATCTTTATTGAAAGAAATTAAGACTTTTCAGTGTGTTTTCAGATAGACAATACCAGTTGTCAGAATGTCCTTTGTAAGTCCTGCAGTTACTTATGATACCTGTTGGTGAATTAGCAATTAGTAGCTTGACTTGATCCATGCATGTTTCTCCAGTATGGCTGATGTGCATATTCAGGCTTATATTAATTTATATTTATGCACTTTTCCCTTACCTGAACTACTTGGAATCTTGCCAGAGAGATATACTATGTTATCTCTAGTGGACTTTTCTCAATATATTCTTGGCAGTGCAGACTATGCTGAATGACAAGTAGATTAGCAGATTAGAGAGTGACATTGTGCTCTCAGAGGGATACCCAGTTCTTTCTGTCAGTTCTTCAGTTACAGATTATGAGAAATGCTGTTTTTGTTATCGTGGGCAAATTTTGTCTTCTTGGGTGTATACATATTCAGTTAACAGAAGATCCAAAGGTAGAATTGTTTTGGGTTTCTACTACTACTACATCCTCATCCTCTTCCTCCCCCTCCTCCCTCCTCCCCCTCCCCCTCCTGCTCATAATCCTCCTCCCTCCCCCCAGAACCAGGGATTGAACTCAGGTGCTTGCATTTGCCAGGGAAGCGCTTATTCTACTGAGTCATCTCCCCGGCCCTCCCCTTATCCTTCTTGACAGCAGATTAATTTTAGAGTGCTAAAGATTTGTGAATTGTGCTGATATAAACATGGGTATGCATGTATAACTGAAATGTTTTTTAACTCTTTTGGGAAGATATTTATGAGAAGATACTGATTTTGGTAGGGTTATATTAGTGTACATCCCACTGACAATTGTAGAAGGGCAGTTTTTTCTCCAGCAGCTTCTCCAGCATTTGATTTCTTGCTGATGGCCATTCTTTTTGGGCTAAGATGGTATCTAAGTATTGTTTTAAGTAGCATATCTCTAGTGGCTGAGATGCTAGCTGCCCTTTTGTACTCCCTTGGACTGTCTATTCATTTTACTTGTTTCATTTTCAATAGGATGTTCTATTTGTAGAGGGGGAATGTAATGTTTTTGAGTTCTTTGTAAATTTTTTTCAAATGACCAGGATTTCCCAAGGTCAGTAAGTTGGCTAAGCAAGGGTCTCACCCAGATCCTCCCAGACTGCTGAAGTTGCAGGTGTGTACTGTCATGCTGATCAGTGATTTTTTAATCATTATTATATTTATTTATTTATTGTATTTTAGGGAAGGGTTTACAGGGTGTTCAGAGTCTCACTACTACATCAGACTCAAAGTGATCCGCCTGTTTACAGCCTCCCAAGAGCTGGGATTACAGATGTGCGCCACTGTGCCCAGTCTCAATTGCTGTTTTAGCATGTTCCGGGGGTGGGGCCAGCACAGCAGGCCTGAGGATCCAACTCCTGGCCCCTGTGTCTGCTTGCAGATTTTTAATCTGCTGCACTGAGCTATTTGGCTGGCCCAGATCACTGTTTTTATAGTGGGTTCTTTCAACAGTTTTAACATCTGGTCTTAGTACCCTTATTTTCTTTCTGGTGAATTATTTACACTGGTGCCAGAATGTTTTTTTTTTTTTTTTTCAGAAAGGAAATCTAAAGATCTTCCCAGCCCTCTGGCTCTCCTCAGTCTGTGTGCTGCACTGTCCTGTGGAGCAGAGTCTCAAGCAGCGCTGAGGAGCATTGCTTTCCTCTATTGCACTGAGGCCTACAACCCTCCTCTCCTGAGTTATTCTGGATTTTTATTTATTTATTTTTTATTTATTTATTTTTTTTATTTATTTG
>NW_004524620.1:7172829-7235728 GCF_000260255.1 Octodon degus | reverse complement strand
TTAGACCACTGAGCCATCTCTCCAGCCCCTGGGTTTTTAATCATTTCATTGCCTTAGTTGATATCTTTACCTCACCAAAAAATAGTTATCCCCACACCTGATAGGGCGCAGGTGTCACATCCGGAGTTTTTCTGACTCCCAATAATGGTACTGGGTGCTAGCACATCACATTGCAGAGGTCCTGCTTAGCGCTACCACTCACCTGCGAGGTCGGAACCTGGATGCCCCTCATTTTTTGCCACATACTTCTGTGATATAGGCAGATAAAGATTTGTAAAGATTTATGGGAACCTGAAACACATACACACTCCATTTGGAGGAGAGTGAAAGGACTTTATATAAAGCATCTTCCTGGTAAATTCACCTATATCTCATGTCCAGAAAAAATATAAGTTCTTAAATGATACTGAAAATATGTGGGTTTTTTTTTGACATATAGTATACATTTCTATAAAGCTGGATTAAACATCTATGCTGTCTTGCTATTGATTTTCTCAAAATTAGGAAACTATCAGTTTAGCCATTCTGATGCTAATATTGTTAGAATTGTTGATAATAATGTTTAAAGCTTCTATAACGCTTCCATTTCTAAATTCACATACCTTATTTTATGGGGTTCTGACAACTGAGTCATTAGGAAAATTACTCAGATTTAATGACTCAGTGTGTTTTGCTAGTTGGTGAGAAAGATAAGAGAAGTTCTTTCTTTGAGATCTGATTTTCCTTGGCTAGAGGTACCGATCCCATTCTCTCTGTGTCCATTTGCAGCATTCCACTCTAGCTCGTTAGCTTGATGAATGGTCAGTTCTCTGAGGGCTTCCTACATCACTCCTGGCTATTGCATTTGTGTGCTTCCTCCTCTTTTCAGATTCCTTGCCTCATTATTTTTTCCTTTTCTCCCTTGTTTATCTGTTCTTGTCATACATTGAACTGTTCAGTGTTCATTTGTCTTCTTTGGCAGTTAACTTATATCTTGATACTTTTAAGTGTCAGCTTATGACTAAGCTGAATTTGGCAGTTTTCAATTTTCAGGTTCATTTCTTTGAAGAATCCTGGAGGATAATTTTGGGCACTTAGTAGTATAAAATGAATTTTCCAGTGGGGTATGCAGTACCTCACTGCCCAGAGACCCAGTTCTTCCAGAGGCTGATGCAGAATGGTCACCAGTTCAAGGTTCCCTGGGCAAGTTAGGGAGAGTTTGTTTCAGAAACAAAGTAGGGTGGAGGAAGTGATATAAGGACGGACCTAGGATCAATGTCCAGTACTGCCAAAAGAAAAAAGTTTTAGGTAATGAGAAGGATGTCATTAAAGTATATATATTTTGGCAAAGGTACGACAAGGTATAGTTTACTGTTCTTATTTCAGAAATAATTCACTTTGATTTGTATCAAGGAATTACCAATTTAATAAGCCTGCATAATCTGACAGCAGTTCAAAGCAGAAAAATAGAGAAATTGGCATGTATACACAAAATACAGTACAAAATATTACTAGCAAATAGTTTTTTTTAATGTCTGTTCCTTCTAAGAATATATGATAGAAAAAGTAAAAGCAGCTTCGAGAAGTTAGACAATTTACCTAGGATTTCACAGCTAATAAATGATAATGTTTATTCAAGAGAATTTTAGAAAATAACTTGTGAACACTGAAAGAACAAAGAAAATAACAATTTTCTTTGTTGCATTTTTATTAGTAGAGCCCAGAGCTGTGATTTAGCACAAAGAGGCTTGCTTTTAATTTTGTTCAGAATGGGGTTGGGTTTAAATGTTAGCTCTGATACTTACAAGCTTCATGTGTTTAGAGAAAAAACAGTATCTTTATAAGCCTCTGTTTTCTAATCTGATCATGGGAACCTCTAAATACATATGTGTGAAACACATGTGTTCTGCTTAAGAAAAAAATATATGAAAGATTTCATGAACTGTGTCATTTTAAACAGCAAAAATGATACAAGTTTGATGTCTTAAGCATTCATTGGTGGAAACTTTTATTCTTAGGAAGAAGCATTACTAATAGATGCAATATCAACTAATTATTAACTATAATTCTTTACTTTTTGATAGCGAATAATATTTTTAAAAGCACTAAGTAACACATTAATTTGTAGATTATTACCAAGTCTACATTTTAGATATCCCAAGCATGAAGATATATTGGTAAAGTTTTGATTCTCAGAAGGAGTGTTTGATGGTGGATTTATGCCTGAGAAATAAAGTTGCTTTTTTAATCAAAAGAATGCTATGGACAGTTTGTTACATTAGAAATCTAGTCAGGATAGACATACAATCTGATTAAGGTTTTAATCTGTTTCCCTTCCTAATTGTTTCTTTCTTTGTCTTTGTCCCCAAATTCTTTGTAGGGAAATGAGACTGCTTTTTGCTAAAACCATTCAGAAAAACATTGATGTTTTATTGTATATGCTTTTAGCCCTCTCCTAATAATAACTATAGAAATACAGTTGCTAAATAAAAGGTCTGATTAGGTGATATTGAAAACATTAATAATTTCTTTGATCTTCTTTTTCCACGTCTACAGAATCTAGAGTTGGTAAGTAACATATTTGGAAATAATAAAAACTTGCTTTTTTTTTGCATCTTTCAATAATCAAGCCTTGATTATTATAAAACAAAGTTGATTGCTTCTGACATCTGAGTTTGAGGACAGCAGTTCTGTTTGCTGCCCAAAAAGTATTGTGAAGCATATACTGAGAGAATGGGAACAAGATGACACACAGAACGTGCTTGGTATTTTTCTGCATGGACCTAGAGCTCAACCAGGGGAATCTAAGCTCATCACCACAAACAAGGAAGCAAGAAAAGCAGCTGTATTTGCTGCTCTGATACGCTTTTTACCTCCCAGAGGACTTGTGTTCAGAAATTTGAACCTGCCCTTTCTTGAGGAAAGTTTGTAAATTTTCATCTTTATTCCTGTCTGTATGCAACAAAGGGAAATCATAGAAGCCAGAAACTGAGTTTAGAAGGCTGTGATTGATGGGGAAGGATAAAAATATCTAATTATGTGTAGTACTTATGGAGCAGTGATAACTAAGTAGACAATATGATAGATGATATGCTTCGTAATTTTTGTAGAGAAGATTCCAGAATGGGAAATACAATTTGGAATCATAATAGGGAAGTAGTAGAAATAGTCATTTTAAAAGTTAGAGGGAAAGCCCCAGGAAATGACCTTGGAGGAACAGTGTAAACTTGAAGTGGGTGGATTAGGAATGAGCTGAAGCCACATGGTTAGTATTCTAGTCCACTCTTCCATCTCCCAGTTAGTTTTCTCTGTATTCTCTGTGTCTGTTCACTATTCTTCAGGGCTTTCCTCTGAGAAATCACTTGGTTACAACTGACAAAGCCCTGTGTTATTGCGTCCCAGTGTCACCGTTGAGATCTTATCAATGCAGTGAAAACCCTGTCCCTAAGTGGGCACCTGAGGAATGACACACATCTTCTGTCCCCTCCTCCTACAGTTGATAAACTGGCTGCCGCCTGTGTTTCTGGGTTCCACAAGGCTGTTCTGAGGATCCATGCTTTTTATAAGCACCACCCACTCAGGATCCTTAGAGAATTGCTTCAGTTTCAGGCAGACAAAAGGGCAGAAGGCAACAACCTGAAGCTATTTCTCTGGAGAATTTGTTGCCACTTAAGAATTACACCTAAGAATTCTGTGTCTCTGTTAATTCTTCTATATCTTAGGTCCCAAGAAATCCTGGCTGGAGTGAGTGCCTTACAGGCATTTGGCTGCCTCCCTGCGCCTGTTTCTGTCTAAGAAATATGCCTGGCATGCTGCACGTTGGCCCTCAACCCTGAAAATGTAGCAAACACAGTCAGGCTGCCCAGCGACCTAAATTCCTTTGAATTTAATTAGGGAGGGAGAGAACAGAAGAAGCTAAATCTCTCTCAGCGGCACCTAAACCTTTTCCCTGAGTCACTGTGTTTGGTGTGAGTTCACAATTTGGAGAAAGGGGTCCTATCCTTTAGGGATGTATAAAAGAGAAATTATGGTCGGAAAGTATGTAAAAGTGGGTGCCCAGAAAGAAAGTGTCGGAACCCCTAGTTTTAATATATATTTTGGTCTCTTAAAAAGAGGAATGAAGGTGCAGGGGAACAGAAATGAATACAATACACAGGATTATAAACAAGATTGATTTATCAAATACATGTTTTGAAAAGGAAAGTTGAAAAACTTGTTAAAGAGTTGAGTAACAGCAAGTCAGGATTGTCATCTCAGACATCACTGGTTTATGTAATCCACCCTAGCTTCACGCACGTGTCGTTTTCAATGTAACGGTTTTTCCTGTAGCATCTAAGTCATCTCCGTGGCACTATTAGAACTGCCTTTATCGGCAAGCTCTCTGAAACTTTTACTAAAAGTAGAATGCCCAAATGTCACAGTCAAAGGAGGCATGGCACTTCTTCAGGAAGGACACAAATGGGGATTGGCTTGTTCAGGACAAGGGATATGATGGTAATGGGTGTGTTTGAATGGAACACACATACATAGTACCTCTGGTAAAGCGGAGTTCTTGACAGTGGTTGTCAGTGCATTTGTCAGAGCCACTTAGCATGCTTTATTTTCATTAGCTGTGTTGACTGTGTTGACTGTCCCAAGGAACACCTGGATGTCCATTGTTTCTTTCTTGATTTACTAACTTGGTTTTGCTCTTTCAAAACTCAATTTTGCATGTGCCTATCCTGGTTTCTTTATTCTTCTGTCTTCACTCTACCTCCACCAGTGATTGGCTTTTCTCTTAATATTTGTCAAGTTTGCAAGAAAGACTTGAGCCAATTTCTACTTTTTGAGTCAGCAGACAAATTGGCTTCCTTTGAGTGAGAAGCACAACCCTGCTTCTTTGGTTATGGTTGGATGAAAAGGCATAGCATAGCATGTAATATCATTATTCTTGGAGTAGGGGAATGGGTGGATTTAAATTTGAATTGGTCAGCTTGGTCTGCCTTAACAAAAATCATAGGCACATCATTGTAGGCTCAGTGACTTAAAAAATAGAAATTTATTCTTTCATATTTCCAGAGGATGGGGAGTTCCAAGTCATTTTCTGGCCTGATCTGTCTTCTGATGAGGCTTTTTTCCTGGCTTGTTGATGGCTTCCTCTTTGTGTTCTCATCACCTTTTCTCAGTGCCTGTGCAGAGATATCTCTCTTCTTCCTCTCAAGCAATCAGTTCTCTGAGACTAGAATTCATCTTTTGAATTTCTTTAACTTCAAGAGTTTCCAAATACCCTGCTTCCAAAATGAGTTCATTGAGGTTAGATTTGCAGCTTGTGAATTTTGGGGAAATACAATTCAGTCCATAGTAGGTATAACTCTTCATGAGGCATGCACACTCTTAATGAGGATAGAGCTTCATTTCTAGAATGGTCACAGCACTATTGCTTTTTAGTCTGTGTTGGTGACGGGTAATACTGTCTAATCATAATTCGAATCTGACATCTTAGAACCAACCGAGGATCATCTTCACTAATACATTATCAGGTTGTGTTGCTATAGTGCCTACTTGTTGTTCTTCTTTCCCATTTTCATTTATTTTTCACATCCAGCTCTTTTTTTCAAAATGCCTCTTGTATGGCCTGCTTACTTCCCAGTTTTCTTCTTTGTGTGGCCTCCACACCATTACCATATTTATAAAGCATAGTTTTAGTGTGTCATACACTTTGCCAGAATACACTTCAAGTTGAATCGCAACACTTTAAAAATGGTTGTAGCTCCCTCAGTCATTTGGCTTTTAAACACTTCCAGTCCCTTCACTTTGTCCTGTCCTTCTCCTCTAGCTTCCAGGTAGGTACAGGAGACTTCATAGTACTGAGAAAGTAATGTATACTCTGGCCTTTATAGGAGGACCTTTTACTTGTGGTGCTCTGCAGGGGTCCAGGACTTCAGGAAGCTTTCCTTAACTCATCTTGGGTTGAGGGTTCCTATTTTGGTTTCTGTATTTTAATTGTTTATTTCTTTTTCTTCCATTCACTTACATTGAGTTTCCAGGCTGAAACTCATTTATCTAGTTTGGCCACTAGTCATGTATATGCTTTGTGTACTTGTTGAATCAGAAAATATTAGAATTTGAGTTCTCTTCTAACCCTGTCAGTATTTTCACTTTGTGAAACAAAGTGGACAAGTATTTTATGGTTTTATAAAGGTAGGGAAATAATACAATTTAAAAAGCCAACCACTATTTGAATTATGTTATATAAATCTGATATTTTTGATACTTAATTTTCTTTAATTTTGGAGAAGAGAATAGATTGATAAATTCTGTCAGTCTTGCAGAAATTTAAGAAGATTTAAAAAAGTGAACTTGAAAATAAAAATTGTTTTCAGGACCAACTTTTTATCAAAACCTATAAAAGTAAGGAGAGAAATTCAAAAGAACAGATGTTAAAAAAAGACTGAATGTTTTCTGCTGGATTTCTACATGATGGATACTGAGACTTAGTTTTACTTTTGAAGGAATGGATGAGTAATGTTATATAAAAGTTTGAATTATGACTGAAAGTGTAAATGTGTTATCATAAGCAATTGAATTTTGGCAATTTACTACCTACAAATATTCTATCCTAAGCAACTGAATTTAGGTAAACTTCCTGCAAATCACTGTAGTCTCACTTTCTGTGCTAATTTCAGGTGGTTCTGAGGCAGTGATAAATAAGATAAATGCTAAATTTAAATTTATAACAGATGGTGAACAACTTTGACAAGCCACAACCATTGTAACAACCTCTTTTTTGTATTGCTTTTTCCATCAGAATTTTTTAGGGTAACTAGAAAGTTATTTGTGCTTTCAGGCGTTTTTTCTACATATTTGTGGTACAAACATTTTCATTTATTAGGTGCTGTGAAATCTGCATTGTGCCAAATAATTTGTGTTTGAAGCACTGATTTTGTTGTACTTAAAAGGTGTGCCTACCTGTAGTACAGCTTGGTAGAAAGTGACTTTCCTGTTTCCTAGTAAAACCAAATATTGTTTGCTTTTTATCTCCTGGACTAGAGTTATCAACTAGTTATTAGGGAATTCTGTGGTCAAGGGAAAAATCTTTAGAGGATTATTAAGGATTTGGCAATTCTGTCATAATGAAGGAAGGATACACAGTTTTTAAATTAAAACGATTTTCTTATATTTAACTTTTCTAGCTGAGTACATACATAATAAGACTGCCAGATAAAATAACAAATAATGTCACATTAAACTTGAACTTTGGGTAAATAACAAATTAGATTTTAATATAATTCAAATATTCTTAGGAAATACATTAAACTTTTTAAATTTATCTGATAAGTATTATTATTATTATTATTATTATTATTATTGGAGATAGGGGTTTACTATGCAGTTCTGTCTGGCTTTGAACTCACTGCGATCCTTCTGCCTCAGCTTCCTGAAGAGCAGAATTATAGGAGTGCGCCACCACACCCAATTTGAAAATCAAATTTAGAAGTATTTTTATGTATTAAATCTGTTAGCCTATCTTACAACACATTGTAAGAGTGCAGTGAAAGGTCAGTGCCAGCAACCTCTGGCTTTGCTATGTCCCATTCCTGTTAGTTTTTGGATAACTTGCAGAAGTAGCTTGTGCATATGTGCCTCTTATGCTTGGTAAACAGATGTGTATTTTTTTTTTTTTTTACTTCCACACATACGTCTTATGCTTTACAAACATGTACATGCTCATTTTTACTTGCACAAGCATTTTCTTGTATAAACAAGAAGTGATAACTTAATTGTCTTGTGTCTTATTTTTCGAATTTGACATTATATTTCAAATATGTGGTTTTTTTTAAAACAAGGCTATTTCAAAAATATGAGGTAGTGCAAAAAGTGTGCCCTTTGAAATTAGGCAAATTCGAAGTTCTCCTACTTTCTACTTGGTGGCCTTGAGTAGGACTTCATACCTTCCTCTATTGTCCTAAACATTGGGCCCCACGAATTTAGTCCCTTGTAGGGTACCAGCTTCTGTGTTTTCTGGTGGTGGGTATGAAGCAAGCCCAGGGATTGGTCTGTGCTTAGGCCATACTGTGCCTCTGAGTTGCATTACATCCTGGGAGCCATGTTTTCAAATGTACTTTGAATATTATTATGGAGAGGTATTTTCTTGATTAAAAAATTTGCATTTTAGAAATGATTGGGGCTGGGGAGATGGCTCAGTGGAATAAGCGCTTCCCTAGCAAGCGCAAAGGCCTGAGTTCAATCTCCAGTTACACACACACACACACACACACACGATTTGTTTAGGCATATATGACCATTACTTATGTTTATTTGGGAGACCTACCAATAATCTCTAAAATACATGGAAAAGAATGATTTGTTTAAGCTCTTACCTTTTTTGGTCATTACTACTATGATAAATTTCCTTGGGAACCTCCAAAAGTCTTCTGTTTTTTTGTTTTTGAGTTTACAGACATGAGAACACATGAGAGAAATAGTGAAACTGTACTTTTTAAAAAATGACTAAAGTGCAACAATGGTAATGCTTGTATTTAAGAGCTAGCGCTACTGACTTGCAGCTTAATTGGTTTTTTAAACCTGTACAAGGATTGTTTTTCTTTGGAAGGGGCTATATTCTGTTTCTTCATAACTGACTTACAGTGAACTTTAGACAGCAGTGTTTTTCTCAGTTGGCAGCCACCTGCTTTACTGTTTTGCTGTCTTCATACACTGGTGAACCTTTAAATTCGTCAGCTCCCTCTCCTCATGTTCTGAGTACTGCCTGTCTTTCTGAACTAATACTTTATAGGGGAAAATGGATGAAACTAAATTTTATTGTACCTGTCAAGCCTAATCCATGTAATCTTTTTCTTTAAATATTTTATAAATGTTATTCATTTGTAAATAGATTCAGGTTTAGCACAGATAGGTAACTTAACAAGGTCTTATATTTAGTTGATGGTTGGGTTGTCAGCTTGTCTTGCCTATGTGTGGCCATTGTGTTCATGCATCCCACTGGCTATTGAATTAGACAGCTACACAGGAGTAGACCTGGATGGTCTTGTCTTAGGGAATACTTACTTTCAGTTTTTATTACCTGAAGGCAATTATTAATGAAGGTACCTAGTGGTATACTAGTTAAGTTAATTTAACTTAATTATTTTTGTGGTTCTGGGGCTGAACCCCGGGCCTTCACACTGAGCTACGTCTTTAGCCTTTTTTTTTGAGACAGTTGCCTGGACTGTGATCCTTATGCCGCAGCCTCCCAGAGTGCTGGGATTATGCACATGTGCCACCACTGTGCTGTGTTATGGAGTATTACATAATGCTTAATAAGAATTAATATAACCCTTAAATAAGAATTTTAAAATATTGCTAGTTTATTTTTAAGATGTGCCTGTATTCTGCCTCATGACGACTATCTATATAGACTAAGCATTAATCTTGGATATATATTTTATAGCTATGAGGTATTCTGTGAGCTGTAATTGGCATAATTTATCTCATTTATGACAAGATTCCAGATGCATATTTTCTAGGAAAATGAAGTTGGAATGATTGGTCTATTGCTCGGGGCCACATCGCTATGTAGTGTGTGAGAAATCAGAGCCAGTACTCTCTTTTCTTGAAATCAAGGCATTTTTAAAATCATGTTCCAGCATTTGAGCCATTTGACTGGATTGAGTTGATGTTTATAGTAGCGCATTCTAAATTGAGGCAAGGAAATTCAGTTAGTAGTGTTCTTTTATTACAGAGAGCAGATTGTAGGCATTGATGTTCTGTACAGCTCTTCATCCACATCATCCACTTCTTTTCTCAACATGTGTATTCTAGGGTTTAGGCAACCTGTTTTTTTTCTCACAAAAATTACTTGTCTCATTTAGATGAGGAATGAGATCATGTGGTGATAGATTCCTTTTCTTCACTGGAAAAAGGATCAGCTGACTTCCCAACTGAGGATTTTCTCGGAGCCAAATGTAGAGGTAGCTGTGGAGACAACTACAGAATCTGGCCAGCACAGATCGAAGATGGTCAAAGATGTGCACACTGGCAATGAAGATTTGTGTGCAGTACACATCTGTGTGCAGTGCAAACCTACATGAAAAGTCTAGTTAGGCGCTGGTAGAGAAAGATGGGATCTGTGTCGGCTGAAGAAATGGAGAAGTTTCTCTTTTTTGAATGGAAAGATTATAATCCATGGGAGAGTATGTTAAAACCTTTGAAGCATAGCACTACACTTTCATTTATCCCATTTTTAATCCATGATTTAATGTGTTGTCATCCAGTGGTCAGTTTCTAATGAGTATGTGTATATTGTTTCCCCAGTTAAGGCTGTGAACATTAAGGACAAGAGTGTAGCTGCTTTTTAACATTTTTTGCTCCATTTCTTATGTATACTCAAGTGAGTTCCTTACTCTGTGGTTAATGATCTGTACATTAATCTGAGATCAGACTGTTCTATGCTGAGATTAACTTAAGGAAGTATTTTGAAAACATCTGTCATCTTATTTAAAATAGAATTTATGCCTTTGTTATGAAACTTATTGGGAGCACATACCATTTTTTGAATAAATTATAAAATGTCAACTTTTTGCCTATAAAGAGAACAATGTTAAGTTAAACAAGTAAGATTTTAATGCTTAAAGAAATTATAATGGTATCAGGTATTTTGTAGGGTAGTTTTAGAATATAGTTATAAAGTTTTGATAACACATGAACATTCCATTTTATTTCTTTTCTTTATAGGTTTCCATTTTAGTTGCTGTCTTGAATTATTATAGAAGGAAACACTGAACTTTGAAAAAATGTTGGAAACCATAGGTAAGACACACTTCTTTCTGTCTTTGTAAGAATTGACACTACTTTCATTGGGATATCCGAATAAAATATATTCTGCACAGCAGGCTTCTGCTTATAATAACTTAGATTTAAAGTTCTGTGATCATAAGAATTGTACTATAATAATGTATTTCTGTACTTGGGGGAAAATTTTCCTATTATAAAAAACCCCATATCCTATGTAAACAAAATAAACAGAAGATGTGCTTCATTTATGGGTCTTAATCAACTTTAATGTATATCCAATTCTGATTTTTGAACCCAGTTCTAATTAATATAATATGTGGTTCTGGATGGCACCAGGGGTTTTAATAATATTTTTGATGCTGAAAGAAGATCATCCT
This sequence comes from Octodon degus, assembly GCF_000260255.1. Lineage (NCBI taxonomy): Eukaryota > Metazoa > Chordata > Mammalia > Rodentia > Octodontidae > Octodon > Octodon degus. The sequence goes on along the minus strand of NW_004524620.1, from coordinate 7,224,599 downwards.
TTTTTCTTATACTTGTGGCAGTTGAAACGCTGCGGAGCTCTTGCTATTAATTAATATAAGAGATCAGCGATAAGCACTTAGGCTGAAAACCACATGTAAGACATTTGAACTTCTACAGAAATTGAGGTTGAAATATCCAAATATCTCAAGCTCATGTATTAATTGTGTTTATTTCCACTGTTTAGTTTTAGAGAAATTAGCTTAAAAACCATTTACAGGTATGTGAGGTGTGACACAGACCTGCGTTCACCTGGCAGCCTAATTCCTTATCCCAGGTAGCTTTTTGTCGACGTAGATTGGAATGTGTCTGTGATTTCACTTTGGCATTTTAGTGATTATGTTTGATTCCTTGGCAGGTTATGGAAAGCAAAAGAATAGTTGGTAGGAAAGGGAAAAGGAGGATTGTTTCCTCTGATTGTATGACTTTTGTGCCTGGTTATTCTATATTGGTCACGAAAACACATATGAGTACATCTCCTGTATCACTGTATACTGAAGTCAGATATCATAAAGACTACTGGCCTACACAGGGAAGTTCCTCATAGGAACAGAAAGAGGAAATACAGAATAACTTCAACCATTTCTTTTTTTCTATTCTATTAGTTATTACTGAGCTTATATAATAATATCTTCTAAGAATTGCCATTAAAATTAGTAATTGATTTATATTCTAAGATTTCATGGCGAATGTAATCCAGAATAAAATTCTCATGTGTATCTTTATCATTACATGCTTTAAGATTTTTACATTAGCAAATATTATTTAATGTGTGTGTATGAATTTATGATAAATTCATGTTTCAATTGCCCCATTTTTCCATAATTTCAGATTTGGAGCTATGAAAAGTTATCTGTTGTAATGACTGCAGTAAACATGCACATAAGGCATTAGGACAATTAGGCCATGATCAAAATATTTGTCTTTATAGTTTAGTGTCTATTATATAAGATGCTTAATCCTTTTTGAATTCGGCTGGTTTGAAACATAAATACGTTATTTAATTTGGGGGCATGCTATAGTTTGTGTCTGGATGTCTTCTCAAAGCCTCATGCAGCCGTAGGGGTATGCTCTTTGGAGGAAGGCTGAATCTAGAGGTTGTGATTGATTCATTGTCTGGGACTAGGATCACTGGTGTGAATGCTGCACCCACCCTGTGATGAATAGCATACGTATAATATAAAGGACAGAAAGAGTCTTGTGCTCCTCCTTTTTTGCTCTTGTTTCTTCTGCTGTCTTCTACTACCATGAATTGTTATCCCTGCCACACTACCCTGCCTTGGAGCCAGGTGAAATGGAGTGAAGTCTCCAAAAACTGTGCACTAAGCCTTTTTTTCCCCCATTAATTTTGGGCAAAGACTTTTTGTCTCAGCAAAGAGAGAAAAATAACTAAGACATAATTTCTTACCAGAAGTGAGGTCCTTGCTGTGAGTGTTCTTGACTATTTGGTTGAAGAGCCTTTGGGACTGGCCTATGGGAAGAGTTTGGAAAGGATTGGTGCTGTCACCTGGAAGAGTAGCACTTGAATGCCTTAGACTGTTCTCTCTGGTCAGAGCACAGAAGATCAGAAGGTTGATAGAAATCCTGCCATTAAAGTCCAGGTTTGGGGTGTTTCTGTTGGAAAAAAGCACGGCATTGATTGTTGGACTCCAGATAATGTGTGTTGTGGCTCAGCAAAATGTTTGTCTGCTTTATGTTCATGTCCAGAGACTACTTGAGACCAGGATTAAGGGTGGTGGACTAATTAAACTGGCAGAAAAAATTTCAAGGTGGTTGAATATTGAGGCGGTGGTGTGGCTATTGTTGAATGCTTTTAGCCAGGTGTGTGTTGAGAATCAAGAGCAAAGAGCTCACTAGAATGATTTAAAACGCTGTGAATTTGCTGAGAAAGCAAGCTCCAATGAGACTGTGAACTGCAAAGATAGAACAGGAGATCTTGATTGCTGAGAAGGAACAGGAGACTACCTAAGACATCCAGAAGACATCACAAGACGCAACAAGTATGCACCCTTTAAAGACTCAGAACTGCAGAAATGACTTTGAGAAGAAACCTGTAGCATACCATGTTCCAGAATTGTGGCAACATATCCAATTTGTTCCTCCCAGTTGGATTCAGAGTGCTCAGCAACCAGGCAATCAATTATGACAACCAAGAGGGAGAAAAGTCTGGCTACCACTCTTGCTGGCAGGAGATCATGACATCATCCACATGCTGCCTTTAAGTCACATGTAGAACGCAAGAGTTGTGAGGTTAAGAAGGCTTCCACCCTGATTTCAGAAGGCCTAGGAAACCAGGCAGTGTGCCCCTTGAGAGGGAAGTATGTGAAGCTGTGAGGGTGAAGCCAGTGGTGCAGTGGGGAACTCAGAAGTTTGAAAAAACTAGAAATACGTATTATCTGAGGAAATCTGTAAGAGGGGAACAGAACAGGCCTAAGAGAGAAAGCCTTGGGAGCTGCAGCTACCAGAAGTGCCATAGGGTGGAGTCACTCGAACCCTTTGGAGCCCTCAACTTGCCACAGATTGTTTTGGATGTTCCACGTGGAACTATAGGACTTAATATTTGTCTTTTTCAATTTTGGACTTGTGTTGGTCCCGTTCTTTAGTGTCCCTGTGTTTGTAATTTTTGAAACAGAAATATCTGTCATGTACCATTGAGTACATGGAAGTGTTTAACTTGTTTTCATTTGTACATGGACACAGCTTAGAGTTTGCCTTAAATCTCTGAGACTTGGGAATTGTACTTTTCAGCAATGCTGAAACTGTTAGAACTTTGTCAACTCTTGGAGATAGACTAAAGGTCTTTTCCATAAAGGAATGTGCATGAGTCTGGGGGACCAGAGGCAGAATGTTATGGTTTGTGTCTACATGTCCCCCATAGCCCCATGCACTCATAGTATGCTTTTTGGAGGTGGCTGAATCTTGTGTTTTTTGATTGATTCATTGTCTAGGGCTGGGATTATAGGTGGGAATGCTACACCCACCCTTGGGTGAGTAACGTACATATAATATAAAGGACAGAAAGAGTCTTATCTTGTGCTCCTCTCTTTTTGCTCTTGTTCCTTTTGCTGTCTTCTGCTACCATGAACTGTTACCCCTTTGGCATATGACCTTGCCTTTCAAAATCAAGTGATGTATTATTCTTATATATGTCTGTACAAATTCTCAATTATAGAGTGTTTGGCTTCTTAATATATAAAGTTCTTATATTTTAGATATTGTGATTCAGCATTTCCATGATCACAAAACATTTGGTTTTACATAATTTATATCAAAGAGTTGAAACAGCTGTCATTGGAGTTAAACTATATAACCTAAATCAATTTTGTGACTTTATAAGCATTTGATATATTCCCTTCTTAAAAAGATATGAAAATTTTATTTGTACATAAATGAGCCAATTAGATTGAAGTATATGTATACATACTATTTCTCTTAGTTCATTTTCTCATTGCTGAGAGAAAGTTGGAGGAGATTGGGTTTGGCTAACAGGTTGCAGAGGTTTCAGCTGTAGTTGTTAAGCAGAGTGCTTGGCAGAGGCATACTGCAGGAGCTCATGGCAGGCAGGAGATAGCAAGGCAGCCAGGTGACGCATCCAGGAGCCAACCCCAAGCAGGGAGCAGCCAGCCTCTCTCTGTCCCCCTTGCATTATGGCCAGGTTTCTTGTTTTGGGGGCAGATAGCACTCACACCTTTAATCCTAGCACCCTAATTGATCATTGCATACTGAATCAGTCACACACTATATAGATCCAGCCATCTCTGAAAAATCCCCACCTGCGACTTCAGGAGGCTTTAGAGGGCTATCTAGGTACACTCCAACACTATTCAATATTGAGGTAAGATATTTAAAGTATCACAGTGTACTCAGCCATCTACTTCTGGTACTGTTGTATTCCATGAAGATTTTTTGTACTTCTATTCAATTTTGTACTCCGATATAAAGAGACAATTTTGTGTACTCAAAAGGAACAATTTTAGGATTTCTACAAGCATGAGGTCCTTCTATACTTCATTTATATATTTTGAATACTATTACTAACTAATGCTCTTCTTTGAAATAGACAAAAATCGGGCCCTACAAGCAGCAGAGCGCTTGCAAGCCAAGCTCCGAGAACGTGGGGATATAGCAAATGAAGACAAACTAAGCCTTCTAAAGTCAGTGCTGCAGAGCCCACTCTTCAGTCAGATTCTGAGTCTGCAGGCCTCTGTACAGCAGTTGAAAGATCAGGTAGGACTTCACTGACTGATCCCACATTCCCCGCATGGGGTAGACCTTCTGAAGTAAGTCTGTGTTTTTCTAAAGTGTGTTTTTGGTACATGTTAATGAAGTCACTTAAATCACCAAATAAGACATTCAGATTCACTGTTGCATTTTTCCTCCAGTTATTTTTGTAGGGGTTGTTACTGTGTATTGTGGATGATATGACACTGTGTTGAAAGCTGTGTGGATGAGGAGGAATGATTTCCTACAAGAGACAGGGATAATAAAAATATGTTTGGGGTGAATGGCTGTAGGCTTGATGTCCATCATCACTAGGCTCATTGTTCAAGTGATCTTGCTCATTCACATTCAGACATTTAGTATACTTCCATGATTTCAAATAAGCCTGGATTTGCATGTGTAATCATGTGTGTAAGGAAGGGAAATTGCCTCTATTTTGACAGTAATAGAAATAATTACATTGTCATCAGTTAGAGGAATTGCAATTCTCACTTTCTTAAAAGAGTGTAAGTTGCAATTGCCTCCATGACAGCGTCAGATGGTGATCAACATTAGAACTTCTAAATGTAACAGTTTTTTTCCTCTAAAAATTACAAGCATTAAGAAGTTTGAACACATATATTAGAATTGAAATATATCCCAACGACAGAATGAAACTGAAGTAAAATGTTCTCTGAAATTACTTCATTTAATCAGTGTTTCTCAGATTTTAAAAATATTTTTAAAACAGTTCTTATTGTCACAAGGTTTGAAATCAGTCTAATTATGCCTTCATGTCAGTTCTCATTCTCATGTTTTTAGCATTAATTTAATTAATGGTTATGGATGAGTTGCTAGCAGATATTCTCCCTTAAAAGGTTACAATGAGACCTGATGGATAATTTCATAATTCAGTGAAAGAAGAGCTCCAATTAAAAACCTAAGCTGTGCCAAACACAAAGAACAAATAGTAGTATTAGAGGAACAATTTGCTTAGTATTACATAACATCTCAGTTTAGATATGTGTTTCTGTAGCCTTTCAACCTATCCCCCAAAAAAGTAATCAAGAAGAATCTTCGAAAGTACTTTTCTGTAGCGAATTGATGCTTGCAGTTTGAAAGTCACAATCATGAATTTATAGTGCTTTTTTTTAAAAAAAAAAGTATGTAGTTTTCTTCCATTTGTCCCTTTTGCAAATTACTCAAAGGACTGGTTTTCATTACTGATTTTCAGTATGGATTGGTAAGGTTTTGGAGAAACCAGCAGTCTAAATATAAGTGCAATTTTGATGTGGGAAGTGATTTTGTTTCTTTTAGATTGTAAAGAAGTTAAATATGTATTTTCTGCCTTATTGTACTCAGTGAAAATATGATTAGAATGAGAGGACAATTGAAACAAAGAACACCAGCAGATACTGTGTATCTAACTTGTGCTAGTTCCTGGGAGCTAGCCTCACGGGAAGGCAGGAATGCTTCTTTGGACTCTGTGACATTTTCTATATAGCTAAATCTCTGATTTATGAATGAGTTTGGTTGTAGGAGGAAGTTCTTAAATCGGAGTTATAAGTCCTGCAAAGTAAGTCTTATACTTTTGACACACCGCGTGCACACACACACACACACACACACACACACACACAATATGAAGCATTAAAAACCAAACACACAAAATATTGTAAATTTACAGTTGGTTACCGTATAGTGTGGTCCACTACAGTGCTATTGTAAATAAGCAAGTTTACAATTACTTTAAAATGGTAAGGAAGATATGGTGAGCTCATTCTACTATATGTTTGTAATGTGAGGCCCTTTCATACATGTCAAAGTTGGAAACTTGCGACTTGACAACTTGGGGATTTGCTAGTATTTGGGTCCTACAGAACTCAGACGAAGTCTACTTGGAAATCTGTGATGCATATTCATTAAACTTCCCATTCTGTGATTAATATAGCATGGTATTGTTTTATTAATAATGTATTTCGAGACTTCAGTTTTGATGTCTGTGAATTCTGTTGGCATTTTTTACATGTTGTTGAACTTTTGTCTCCTTAATCATTTTTCATATATGGGAGAAAACTAACACTTAAAATGTGCCAAGGGGGGGGGGCTGCCCATTAGCTCAGTTGTTTAAGTGCCTGCTTAAACAAAGCATTCAAGCTCAAGCTGCTGTGGTTCGAACCCAGATACTCATGGCAAAAAAGAAATACCTTAAAGGAATCTGCTGGCCTCCAAAAAAAAGAAAGAAAAAAGAAAAAATGGGGCCTGGGAAATGGCTCAGTGGAATAAGTGCTTCCCTGGCAAGCACAAGGGCCTGAGGTCAATCCCCGGTTCTGGAAAAAAAAAAAGAAAGAAAAATGTGCCAAGAGAACATGCAGTCCAGATCCTGTTTGTACCAGTGGCTCAGTGCTGTAAGTGGCTGATGTGTAACGAGAGAGCCAGACTAGGACTTCTTGGCTCCCGAGTACCATCCTTCTTTCATTTGGGCTCTGTGGCCTATCTTTTATTTTTAAGGTTAGAAACTTGATTGCTAGAGTTACGAGTTTCATATTGATAAATTCTCAAAGTTTCTGTGATTTTTCACTTCAGCGTCCATTCTTTATTAATTTAGTTCTGATTATTTTACCAGCTTTTTGTCCTCCTAATCATTAGAATAAAATTTCAAAAGCTGCATTATCTTTTGTTTAAACATTTAAATTAGTCTAGATTACATTGTGTTAGATTTATCAACTGCTAACTTCATAATCATAACTTAATAATTAATGCAATTAAGGAACACAGTTTGTTTCATACTTTTAAACTAGAGACTACCCAAATCTCAGCATTGGCTCGCCTTTATTGGCTACCTTATGCTCGAATTATGATTTCTAATGTATAATTTTATATGCAGAACAGTGCAAGCTACTGTTTCTGTCTTTTTGCATTCACTGGAAAGTTGGGCTTCTCCCTTGCCATCATTTTCTCATCTTCCTGAGAACCAAGGGGAGCACATAATTGAAATGCCACGGTACACGCAGCATACTGGAGAACACGATCATATTGTGCTTACTGACAGATGCTGACATGCCATGTTGAATTAAGCCTGCAATTTTTTTCCCTCAGATCTTTCTCATTACTTTTATTCAATAATGTTTAATTTTTGCAATGCTTCTTTAGTATTAAGACTGCCCTTAGAAATCAGACTGTTTCCCTTTGGCAAATTAAACACTTGACAGGTGTGTAACTGAGAGGGTAGAAAAGCTGTGCCCTGAAGGGATGTGCTATTTAAATATTGTCAAAAATATTAACAGGTCTGAGAGTATAATTGATGCCTCTGTTTAACTCTGTCACATTGTGTATTGTTCTAACCGCCAGCTAAAAGGATGTGTGCTATTAAACTTGAATAATCTCTAATAGCTCCTGTTCATTTCCTATTGTACCATCCCTGTTTTTAAGTGAGGAGAGTGAAAAAGAACTATGTCAATGATCTGTCAAATGCAAATTCTCAGGTAGTGTCCTCACTGTCACCTAGTCATCACAGCTATTACCTAAAGGGCTTACTGTGTATGCATGACAAAAATCCATCTATTGTGGGGGAAATAAACATGTTAGCAGTTTAATAATAAAAATGTGTCAGCCTTGAGGATATTGGATTTGCATATTTATTTTGCGTTTCTTAGTCCAGTACAGGTGGGATGCTCCCTTCCTAATTAATCTCCTAGCTTTATGAATTGATTGCAGGCACTAAATCAATCTTCTGATGGAGTGTTTTGTAAAATGCCCCCCATGTTATTTGTAGAAACAGTTAAATAAGATTATTAATTTTAATAGAAACTGAGGGCCAATATTTAGAAATTGAGATTGTTAAGATTATTTTTAAAGCTGTGGCAATACAGGAAAATTCTAAGATTTGAGAAATAATGTGGATATAAAAGATGCTTGTGTGGAATTTGAGCCCTCAGGGCACAGAATATTCAGGAGGTCTCTTCTTATCCATAATTCCCAGCTTTTTTGGAGTGTGACATTATATTATTTTATTGTTTGTTTATTAGTATTTCTTGGTTTCTAGTTCTTCACTTTCATTCAAAAAATATTTTGGCTTATCTACATTTCATATATATGTACAAGTCTTTGAACATTTATGTTACCTCTTTAACTAGAGAGATACTGGGTTAACAGAGAATCCAAATTGGAAATTACTTCTTAGTATTAATTTTTATTCTTGAGACACAGTCTTTGTGGTGTAATGTTTTTGTTATATTTTTCTATATTTGTAAATTCTACCTATTGACATGCCAAAGAAGACATTGAAACAACTTCTAATAGTGAAACATAATGGATAATGGGTATTTCAATTTTCAAGCTACTGACTGCAGGTGTAGATTAATGTTGGAACATTTGCCTGCCAAAAGTAGGAAGATAGAAAAAAGACAGCAAGGAAAAGAGAAAATACAACAAAGATTTTATTATGCATGACTATCGAAGACCTAGATATGAAAGAACTTTTGGTTACTACAGCTGAGTGTGTCATTTAATTTCAGCTTTGCAGGATCAGAGGTAAACAAAAAGAAACTTAGGGGTGCTATATTGTTCATTGTAAGACATTCAGTGAGTAAAATTTTCTTTTGGCAATGGCCAGGTTTTCACACAGATGCATTTAGGAAAGTTTCATTTTCATTTCTTAAGAAGCCTTTGTTGAACACCTAAAATCAATAAAAGTCTCAATAGTAAGATGCAGAACACAGGAAACCAGGAAGGATAATGGTTACAAAAGGAAGGAAGTACTTAACTTTCACTAGCAAGAAAATTCAGATTGGAGGAAACAAGATGGGTCATGAAATAATGCGTGAAAATTTATTGCAGCGATAAAGGAATAAATAAACAAATAAATGGAGAAATGTTTGGGCACAGAACAGCTGATTTTGACTGAGGATGATGTTGTGCTCTTCCCGCCCAAGAGACATGTAGCACTGTCTGGAGTCAGTTTTGATTGTCGTCCCTGGAATGCCACAGAGCTGTATTGGTGCATAGCAGGTGGGATTCGGGGATGTTGGTAGACATCGTTCAGTGTGTGGTATAGCCACCCACAGCAGAGCCTTAATGCGTGGTAATGTCTGCAGTGCTGATCTGAGAAACAGGGCTGGGGAGCCGCATGTAGACCAGTGCTGTCAGCGCGGTTAGGTTCTGTGTGGGGTGTTGCTCTGAAAGAAACTGCTGTGAGATTGTGAAGATTTATCCAGGTAAAGATTTTCTTTGTTTTTATTTTTCAGTTTTGATCTATTTTAGTCACCTTTGTAGGAAATTATGTACACTTTACCTTCTAACCTTTCTATTAAATACAGTATTTTAGTATTATTTACATTTCTACATTTTTAATATAATAAACATAACAGAACTTAAGGTAAGGGTATGAAAAGCATACTGGTAAGTAGCACTTTTGATTATAATTGTAAAATATATGCATTGTCCCTCAAAGCAATGTTTCTTTCATCTTCCCACCACTAAGATTAAAACATCAGGGCCTAATTAATGGTGGTTCTTCTACTGATGAACATGTGAGATAATGTCCATAACCTACATTCTGTGTCGTGTACTTTTTCTGATGTTTGATTATAAGCAGTGGCAGATTTTAGAAAATTTGACAGGTAGCCATATATACTTTGAAGGGTCAATTTGATATCTGCAGGAAGTGAAGAATGTTAGTTGGGATTAACATCGGCCTGAGGCAAAACTGGAAAGTCAGATCCGCAGGTACAGACTTCTAAGCTGTTAAATCAGCTTTGTGCTTAGAATGGGAAGGCATGTTCTTTTTAAGTGGTAGCATCAGCAGCTGTTTTTTTTTTCAATCATGTATGTATGTATGTATGTATGCATGTATGTATTTGATACAGGTATGCAGCTCACAGCTCGTAGTGATCCTACTGTCTCAGCCTTCCCAGCACTGGGATTATAGGTGTGTGCCACCATGCTCGGTTTTGGTGGCCAGCTAAGCATGGGGCTGCCATGGCATGCAGTACCGGGGATCCAACCTGGGTCCTTGAGCTTGCCAGGCAGGTGCTTAGACCGCTGAGCTGTATCTCTGGCCCTCTGATGTTCTCTTATATTTATCATTTTTAGATTGATAGAAAGATCAGAAATATTAGTAATTTAATGCTTTTTTCCTGTGTTTTAATTTTGATAATCGGAAAGATACTATTTTGTGTGATTTATATTTTAAAGACCAGAGATGCCTGTGTTTCTTCAGCTTTATTACTTCACAAATAACTGAAGGGTGACGACTCTTTTTGCCTTGTAACTTGGGAAAGAAATGAGGATGCTTCACCTGAAGGTTTGCCGTCTGTGGACAGGAAATGACCACTGTCTTCCAGACTGTCTGGGTTAAATTATGATTTGGGGTTGGGAGGAGGGAGGACAGAAAGAAAGTAAAAGTGCCTTGGTCTTATTAATGGAAATTATCTTGAAATATAGTAGAATTATTCCCAATGGATGTTGCTTATAAGAATGAAAAAAAAGATTTTTCTTACCTCTCGAATTTTTTTTTATGATACAGCATTACTCCTGAAATAATTTTACACTCAAGAGGAAAATATCTTTTGTTCTTGAGACTGTAATATGCATTATCTAGGACAAAGTAAGAGAGGAATAATTCTTATGTTTTCACATTTATCATGAAGTTTATTTACTGTAGGAATTTTGAATACTTTACTTTTGGTACAATAACAGCTTTTAAATGTTCCTTTAAGTAAAAGTTTGTAAATATAGAACCATTGAATGGACTAAAATTCTTTTATTTTTTTCTGGGCAAGAAGGCACTGTTCAAGCTTTTTATACAGTGCTGGATTAAAATACAGTACCATCTTGCTATTGGGTATGCATGTGTGTCTGAAACGACAAGTGGTGCTAATTGTATGGTATATTTATAACAAAGTTAAATAGTCTTTGAAGAAGAAAGAAATTTAAAAAAAACATGACATTTACTGGTTATAACTTAAATGAATTCTTTTTTCAAACCAAGAATTTAAGAGCAGTAGATCTAGTGGGTAGTTTTACATTTGAAGTTGTAGCAACAACAACTATCTTTAAGAAACACTACGTGCTCTGGACTTGGTCTCATTTAACTAGTCTATTAGCTATATAATGTGGGGGGTGTTGTCCTCATTATTTCCAATGTGGAAATTGGGGCTTAGAGAGTTCATGCAATTTAAACCTATTGCCAAAGTTTGGAGAAGAATTCATGACTTTGATCTTAAAGCCAGTGCTTTACTTATTTTTAATTTATACCATTTCAAAACACTCAGTTATCTACATAAAAGCACAAGTGAAATGAAAATGAATAAAAGTAAAACAGTTAATGGCCCTCCTAAAGACAAATGCATGTAAATGTTTTATAATCTGAAAATCCTTAAGATTTTCCATTTCTCTAAATTTATTCCCCCAATTTTAATCAGTCTTCTTAACCAGACTTTGTTCCTGATTTTGTTTATAATTATGCTAGATTTTAATGGTATATTAAATGAATTGGGTAAAGATAATAGTAGAATAGAGAGTGTATCAAAATAACAGCTATCCTCATGTACCGATTCTTACTTCTTTGTAGAGTTTATTTTATTATTTTTTGTTTTACATTGTGAACAGTGAATTACTTTTATTTATCTTCTTGAAATGTGAGAGTGCTAGGAATAACACTGAAAAAATCCCAATGTCATTTGTCTATATGTTCAGTGTTTAAACTGCTGTTTTGCTTGGCATTTTAAATGGATGGATTTACTTAATTTTTATATTTTTCTCAAATTTCAGCATACTTTGATAAGAGTATTATTTTTGGTCAAGCTACATTCCTTGAATTTCCTTCTCTTGGAAGTTTGACTAAGCAAACAGAATTGTTGAATTTAAATAAAGAAAAGATATTCTGTAAATATGCATAAACACACATGCCTAAGTGTGGTGTATAGGCTGTGTTCTGCTTGCCATTTGTTCTTAACTTGCATAAAAGCGAGCTCAGAGCTCATCATATTTCAGGTTTCAAGTTCATTTATTTACTTGGAGGTAAAATTCGTGCTGCGTTCATTTGTGAGTCCCTTACACGGAACTTTACTCAAGCTAAAGAAAATGATTGCTTAATGAATGTGTCTGTGTATTCTTAAACATTAAACAGTGGTGGTCATTAAATATTTATCATTTCTTGCCAGACAATTTTTAACATACTAGGTTAACCAAATAGCTACAGTTACTTTGGAGACTCTACACTTTTTTGTTAGAAACTATATTGAAAAACTGTACCACCCGTCATCGGCATCATCGTGTGCTGCTTCTTACATGTGGCAGGAGCTACTCCAGTTGCTGTTGCTCACTTTATCCCTGCAGTGCCGTTGTAAGGGAGCTAGCTCATGGTTTTTCCATTTTTCAGATAGGGAAGTGGAGGCAGAGAGAGATTATATGCAGAACTATTATTTTGTGCCAGGAAGGCTGCTACCAGGGTCCACACCACAATTATAGGGATGTATTAATTTTAAACACCATACTGAACATAATTTAAGGTTTCAAGACTTCTTTTTTTTTTTTTTTTGGTGGAAGGAGGGATTGAACTCAGGCTTGTGCTTGCCAGGGAAGCACTTATTTTACTGGCTATCTCTTGGCCCCTTCAGGGCTTCCTATGATTATTTTGTCTCGATCGGGACTGTATGGTTTGGTAGTATTCAGAGAGAGAGAGAGAGAGAGAGAGAGAGAGAGAGAGAGAGAGAGAGAGAGAGATCCCAATTTTTTTGTTACTGATGTTTTTGATGGATAATTTTTAATTTTAGGATGAATATATCTTATGTATCGTCTGATAAATCTGTCATTTCACTTTATCTATAAAATATGAACTAAATAACATGGGTCTTAGAGGGGAAACATAAGCCCAATGTTTTATGTACTTAATAACTATTGGTTTTCTTTCTTTTGCTCCTTTCACTAATTGAAATTTAATATTCTAAAGCAAGTTTTTAAACACCTTAGTCTCACGACCAGGACTGCAAAGAGCTTTTATGTGGTGCATCCACCAATAAATACTATGTTAGAAACTGAAATTGAGAAATGATTTAAATATTAAATCACTTAAAATAATTATAGTATTACATGTTTAAAATAAAAGTTTTAATTAAAAAACTGGGTTTTTTGTCTCTATGTTTAATTGGGTTTGTAGTTTTATTTTTTTAATTTTTTATTCATTTTAATGAGGAAAAAAGCTATGAAGCAGTTTCAAAACAGGATAGTAGGACAGTTACAATAATTAGTACATTGCATATTGTTGTCTTTGTAGTAGTTATTCAGATGACAAAGTGCACACATGATGTCTTGTCTAATTAATATTGGTACAAACCTTTCTTCTCATAGAAGGTAGCTGTATATCTATCCTAACTATTTTGTATATACATATATATTTTTCTACTACAAAATGGTCCTTTATTTATTTCCCCCTTTTTTGTTTTGTCAAAGATGGGTATGCCATTGTTGTTAGAGAAGCTGTATTGGGAGAAGTCTTTAAAGAATCTTTTCATACTTGATGCCAGTTCAAATATTGTAGGTACGTGAATTCAGCAAAATAACCCAATATAGTCCAACAATCCATAATAGTAGTGGGTTATCAGTAGAACTGACAATTGCCAGAAGTTTCTGATTTGAGCCTTTTACATCTCACCGTATTAATATGGTTTTACTTTTATACCTCGTGGTTATACTTTTCTTCTGGATGGTTAAGACCAAATTAAAGCAAGACCTATGTAAGTAAAAATGTACCTTTTGTATCTGACAAGGTCAATCAAATCCCTTTTAGGTGAAGTATATGGAAAAAATTGTGGCCTCACACAGATGTGCAAACTGGAAAGGGAGTTTAGCTTTTTCAGATAATTGTGGATATCTTTCTTTGATAGTACATAAAAATGTATGGTGGTTTCTTAAAGGTTTTCTAAAATATGGAACCTTAAATCAAGTCCATGGTTATTCTGTAGTCTCTTACAATAAAAATCTATTGTTGTACTTTGCTCTTTAATTTTTTTCTTTTACCCAGGCATAATTTTATTTATTTATTATTATTTTTTTTTATTTTTTGCTGGAACCAGGGATTGAACTCAGGCCCTTGTGCTTGCCAGGCAAGTACTTATTCTACTGAGCTATCTCCCTGTCCCCCAAGGCATAATTTTAAAACATGTTGGCCATTTGGGAAATGTGCAAAATGGTAAAATCAAACATTTGATTATGTAATATCAAAAAATCTCACTTGCTAATATCACTTAAAATCTTATCAACAAAATCTTTAAAATATAGAGAAATGTGAAGCTCATGGTGGTGGATCCAAAATTATGACTTTTGTTTGAAAGCTCAAATTATATTAGTGGCAATAGTTACCATCAGCTGTTTTCCTTTAATTGGCATTCTTATGTTCTGAAGAAATGTCTTTTTAATATGCATAATCACAATTTGATTTTTACTTGTTTTTCTCAACTACAATATGCATAAAAAGTGGCTAGTTCAGCTTATAACTAAAAATTAGTGCTTTTTCTTGAGACTATCATTGTAGTTTTCTTTTGCTTTATATTTACCATTTCAAAATAGAGAATACTGAAAGACATGCTCTCAGAGGTGAAGGTAATAAAATTTACAGTTTCTAATATTTCATCAGGAACTTTTAAAAGTGATTTAAGTGGTGGAGAAGTAGACTTATTCTTGATGAGAGGAACTGAAAAGAATTTGCGCTGTTCTTTCAACTTACCATAGATAACACCTATCTATCCCCATAAAAAATAAATAAAATATAACTATATCTTCAATAAAACATCAAACAAATTTAAAAAAGAATTCATCATTTTTTAAATTGGAATCTCAGGGAATGGGGTAAAGCTTTTTGAGATTTTACTTCATGGTAGGTAGGATCTAAAGGTTTTTTTAGATTATAAACTTAAATTTTCTTCTTATAACAATAGTGGGTTTGAAACAAAAGTATGCCTTACTTGAAAGTCATTTTCCAACAATTATACAAATGTTCATATATATTTTATGAAATTGGGGCATGTATTAATCTTCTCACAAATACTTCTAAAAGCTTTAGTGTCATTTAGGCCTTCTTTAAACAAATAATTTATAAAGTACACACAGACTACTATGTATTAAGTCTGCCTGAGCACGCATTTTAGTGCACTGTGCCTGGTGGATTGAATTTAGTAAGTCTTTTATTTGTATGGAGTTTCAGGAATGACTAAAATCTACCATTTTGAGTAAATACTAAAATGTTATAAAATAACATAACCTGTTAAGTTCCCAATTGACAACATTGCATGAAAATACAAAGATTTGTACTTGATGTTGTTGTTGGGTACTTTACTCATCATCCATATATGCCTTCATAAATATCTAAAAGAAAAAGTCAAGAGTCTTACCACCTCTTGAATTCATTTCCTTCTTCAAGCTTAAGTGTTCTTTACCTTCCATGTTGATTTTCATGGCTGGTAATTTATCCATTTTAGCATACAGATTTTTAAGACAAATATGCCATTGACACACAGCACTTATACCTAAATAGGGACAGGTGCAGAGACTTTATATTTTGATTACTGAGAACAACTCCTTAAACATTCTTAGATATGAAATTTACTTTCTAAATTGAGTACTCCTTTTATTTTTTTAATTTACCAGCCAATTCTAGTTAAAGGCTGCTTTAAGAATATCTACAAAATACAGGTTCTAAACCACTATCTGCCTTGTTATTTGAGAATTCACAGCCATGAGAGAAAGTTATCCTAAGTTAGTAACTGTGTGAACCAACCCTCTTATAGGACAATGGAACGCATTTTGTCACTTAATTGCTGTCCTCATAACCTACATCCCAGTGTCTTTGACAATGTAGATGTGGAGTAAATACTTGAATGAATAAAAAGTGTCAAATATAAAATTCTGTTTATTATATGGAAAGATGTTGTTGTCCTTTCTTACAACCTACAGCTCCATTTTGTATTTCATTTAGTTTAGGAACTATGAGTTACTGTATGTCCAAAAGTCTTGTCACATTAAGCTAATCCCCTTTGAGCGTGCAATTCAATTTCTTTAATTAGCTTTTAAAATAAGGATCATTAAGTCAGAGTGCCACCATCAATTACTGTGCGAGAGTTTGCCTGTTCAATAATGCATCAGAGCTGTACACTTAGCAGTGTTTCTCTGAAAAATTTATGGAAAAGGAGATCTACCCAAGGTTCCAAACGCGAATGGAGTCTTGTTGGCTCACTCTTTTTTCTGGCAGTAGCCCCTGTTTTAGGTGTGTATTGATTTCATGGAGCACTCTCAGCACCCTGTTGGTCCTTGAATTTTATATTTGGGATCAGTTCCAGAGAGTGCTGTACAGCATTTTGTGAAATCACAGGAAAATAAGCACATTTCTTCTTCTGTGAGAAGAAAGACAAGGTTCAGGGTTTTTTAAAGCTGCATTTCTAAGAGGTGCACCTGTTACGGCAGATTCTGCAGAGCTCCTTTTTGTCTTACTTGTCATTATGCTAATGGTAACAAGTAACCCAAAACCCTAATAATGTCATTTATAATTTTTTTTTAAAAATGCTAAAGATAGAGTTACAAAAGCAATGGCTATTTTTTTCCTGCTTAGTTCAAGATAGCATTTATTTTAACTTTTAAATTATAGAAGTATATTAAATGTATATAATAAGAATTTGAGTTATTTTTATTGTTAAACATTCAGACTAAGTAAAAATAATAGAACTATAAATAATTTTTTATAATATACAAGCTTTTTTAGGAAATTAACTTTGATTATTTTTGTAGGTAGATGTTCAAGTACTACTGAAAAGGTTTTTGGCCACTGTATCTGCCTAAGTAGGTGCTGTAATTCACTGAGCTATTATGCCAGCTCTCATATATTTCAATGGTTAAAATACTTAAGACGTTGACCTCTTATACTCTTGACTATAGTTTTGGAATAAAATTGATTTTATAGGGTTAATTCTTATAATTTTAAAAATGAAAATTATTTATAACTTTAAAATCTATTTTTTAGTCTTATAAAAGTATAGTATAATGTATTATAATAAAAGGTACAAAGTAGCATAATATAGTGCTTGTTTTTTTCTTATATTTTTATATGCAGTTGAATAATTAAAAGCTTTAAAAATTCGTGTTAAGGGGTGGGGCTATAGCTCAGTGGCTTAAGTGCCTGACTGGGAATCATGAGGTCTTGAGTTCCATCCCTGGTACCCGCGCCCCCCCAAAAAAAAAGAAAAAAAAAAAAGAAAAAGTATGGCTTTGGGACAAAAATGTATGGGTGCCACAGAGGTTAAAACACATTTGCTAAGGATTTGTCTTCACCTGAACATTTTGTTAAGGGCTCCGTTCTGAAGGTGTATGTTTGCGAATCCATGTCAGTTGTGTTTGGGGTCATCTATCTCAGTCATATACCAACCTTACTTTCACATAACCAGTTTCTGTATTTTCCTTCATGTAAGTGTACATACCTGGTTATGGAACTTAAATTCATAATTGCAAACAGAAGTGATGGCTTGATATATAGACGCTGTTGTTGCTGCCTCTTCTCTTTAAGAGAAGTGTTTTTATGCCGTAACATTAGAAACCTTAGACAAACACTTCCAGGCAGGCAAGATGGCTGTAGCCATGCAATTCTCATGTGTGACTATGGGGAAAAAGCTGAAAAAGTCCCTGAAAAAGAAGAAGATGAAGATAGTGGCTAGGGCTGTGGCCTCAGAGCTGGACAGTGTGGTCCGAGAGGCTTTGGACAGCAGAGGTTCTGGAGGCAGCCACGGGCTCTCTGATGATGAAGCAGTGGAAGCAGACAACAAGAAGGATGCTGAACCCCGTGACAAAGAAAAGGTGCCAGGACTAATGCAGGCTGGGCAGAGAAAATATTTTCTTCCTTAGCAAGAAAATACCCAGAGCACGTCCACCATTCTCATCAAAAACAAAGAGCTGGAAAAGGAAAAAGAGAGGCTGAAGCAAGAAAACTAGAGAAAAGAAAACAGCTTGATGAGAAGCAAGAGTGACAAATGATGTGTAGAGCCAAGCCTGATGCTATCCAAGACAAAGATTCAGAGAAGAATCTTCAGAGAATTGCAATGAGGGCTGTTGTGCATTTATTCAGTGCTGTTCAGAAACATCAGAAGAACGTGGACGAGAAGGTTGGAGGGGCTGGAGGCTCTGCTGGACAGCATTCTAAGTTGGTGTCAAGTGTTTCCAAGAGAGATTTCATCAGTGTTCTCAGAGGAATGGATGGAACTACAAGTGAGAAAAGTTCATTGGAAAAGGACCCAGAAACCAAGCAGACTGAAGTGAAATCAGCAGAGGGGCCAGGCTGGAGCATCCTGTGGGACAATTTCATGCTGGGGACCTCCATGAAGGATTGGGACAAGGAGAGCGATGGCCCCAACAGCAGCAGCGCAGGACCTGCAAGTGACTGAGGCCTACAGCAGTGATGCTGTGGACGGGTTGGAGCGGAGGAACTGTGAGGATCTGCAAGCCAGAGAGTGGCCCACCTTGATGCACCCTCTTTTCATGTACATTTTCTCCAATTAACATGTTTTCAGCGCTTATATAGTTGTTTTTCCTCCAGACAATTGTAAAAAGAAATATTTTTGTTCGACCAGTAGGATTTTCATTTTGCTGGGGTCCTGGCATGTTGACATGTCCTGACCATAGACATTGATATAGTTTTAGTATCACTGTTGTTTTAAGAATTAAAATGAATTATTTGAAGTTAATATTTTTCTACCTTCTGGCTCAGAGAGGTATGTCTGTAGG
This sequence comes from Octodon degus, assembly GCF_000260255.1. Classification (NCBI taxonomy): domain Eukaryota; kingdom Metazoa; phylum Chordata; class Mammalia; order Rodentia; family Octodontidae; genus Octodon; species Octodon degus. The sequence goes on along the minus strand of NW_004524620.1, from coordinate 7,205,638 downwards.
TTGTTGAAATAATTGGTATCATTTTGTTTGTTTGGTTTGATAAACTGTTGAGAAAACCTATGTAATAAAGTTTTAACTTATAGTTAAAAAAAGGAAGCCCTAGGCTCTGTGCTCTAATTATGTCTTATTTTGCCCATGTTAATATAGCTAAGGAATAACATACAGTACAGGAAGCACTGGATAGCTTGTAGAATTTTTACAAGTTAAATATACATATGTAGCCATTACCTAAGTTAAGATAAAAAAGTTACCAACACTCTATAATACTTTCTTGTTCCCATCTTACATAGATTTAACCTTTTTCTCAAGGATTCAATATTTTGACTTTCATCTTATAGATAAGTATTTCAACTTTTTTTAAAAATAGTATTGAGTATATGTTTATGCTCTGTGATCTCACTATGTAGTTCAGACTGGCCTTAAAGTCAGTATGTAGTCCAGGGAGTCTTGAACTCATAGTAATCCTCCTGCCTCAGCCTCCTAAGTGGTGGGATACCAAGTGTGCATTACCATCCCTGGACTATATACTGAGTTTAAGGCCAGTCTGAACTATACAGTGAGACCCTGTGTCAAACAGAAAAGAAAACAAAAAACAACACAAGGTGAAGTAGGTGAGCACAGAGTTTTCATGTGTGTGTAGCTGTGTAGATTTGTAAAAATGTTGCATTGTGTGAATAAACAGAATATATTTGCCCTCTTGTGTAGATTGCATTTTATCCAGTTCTTGTCATGAAGTTGCTGTGAACATTTGAGTGCCTGTCTTTCAGTTTCCATCCATGTACATTTGACATAGAAATAAAATTTCTCGGACTTCAAGGACATGCTGGTTGAGTGAGTATCCCTTCTCCAAAATACTTGTGATAGAGTGTTTTAGATTTTGAATTTTTGGTTTTGGATTTTTAGATTATTTTTACACATATAATGAGATATCTTGGGGACAATAGTTGCATCTAAACACAAAATTCATTTATGTTTCTTACTATATTCCATATTCACATAGCCTTAAAGTAAACTCACACATTAGTTTAAGTCCTCTTGCTCCTATATTTTGAGTAAAGCTGGCACGTGAGGCCAGGTTTGGTTTTCCACTTGGAGCATTGTGTTAGGGTTCAAAATGTTTTTGGCTTTGGAGTATTTCACATTTTGGATTTTCAGATTAAGGATCCTCAACACATACTCATCCTTTGTAGATTCTGCCAGACTTCTCTGAAGTGGTAGGGGGCTGCTTCCTCACTACATGTAATTCACTTTATTGCTTATACCTGGTACATCTGGAGCTTTAAACGTGTTCTTTACAGTTGTAGCCATTGTTCTAGTACCATATTATTCTAATTTGCATTTCTCTTTTGGCTAATTCTATTAAGTACTTTTAATAAGATGATTATTTGGATATTTTAGTTTGTGAAGTTCTTGTTTGCATATTGGTTTGTTAGTTTTCCTGATTAGCAAGCATTCTTTCAATATTCTGAATATAACTTTTTGTTGGAAGTATGTCTTCTGGTTTTTAAAATTGTTTTTCTTCCAATATTTGCTGTTGAGAAGTTGTGATGAGATTCATTGTGGGGAGAAATTGGTGCATCTGCATAGCACATCTTAACTTTTACTCCTTCTTCCTCTCCCTCCATCTTCCCCTTTAACTTTTGACTCCCATCCCACTTGCAAAAGATGATCCTCTTTTCTCCCACTTTGTGCTTTGATTTTTTTACTCATTTAATTCTGTCTTTTAATAACAAGATGGTTAGGGCTAGCTAGATAGCTTAGTGGACTAAGGCGCTTGCTTTGGTAGAGCACGGTGGCCCCGGGGTTGCATCCCCAGTGTGTTGTGCCAGCCCTCAGGCAGCCACTGACACGGCGCAATGGCGCGTGCCTGTAATCCAGGCGTTTGGGAGACTGAAACAGGAGGATCACTACGAGTCTGATCTATGTAGTGAGACCCTGTAGACCCTGTACTAAACTCATAAAATAATAATAATAATAATAATAATAATAATAATAGGATTTTAAAAATTTTATAAAAGGCCAATATTTCAAGTTTTGCTTTGGATATTGCTTTGCTTTGTCCTACCTAAAAAATCTTTGACTTATTCCATGAATATAGAAATTTTCTATGGTAGGCTTTATTGTTTGCTTTCTAAATTATGAATATGGTGTGAGACATGAAGTATTTGCATGTTTGTTTATAATTTCTCATAAGTGTCCATTTGACCTAGAAAATTTATTGAAAAGCCTATCATTTCACTTTTATATTTACAACCATTTATATTGTAAATCAAATGGTTCTGTTATATATAGTTCTGTTCCCTAATTCTGTCTTGTTTTCAGTACGAATTCATTTATTAATAGTTTATCTGCATTCACTTGAGTTTTCATTGTTTACATGTATGTGGTCTGCAAGTATTATAGTTTTTATTTCTTTGATTTTTATACTTATTTCTTTAACTTTTATTTCCTTTCCTTGCTTTATTGTACTACTTGGAACCTTGGATTCAGTATCGAACAGCAGTGGTGATAGCATGAGCTTTATCCATTATTTGTTTCTAACTTTTTGAATTGGTTACATTTATATTTATTCTAATATAGGGGATTAAACTAAAATCAAATCTTGTATTTCTAGAATATCCATAATCATTGTCCTGTCCACATATTTTGGGTTTAGTGCCCTAATACTTGCTTAATATTTTTGTATCTGTGTTCAGGGAAGGTTGTTCAACAGATTTCTGGTTTAATAATATCCTTGTTAAGTTTGGTATTAAAGTTATGCTGGCATGAAGTAAAACAGCAGGGAGCTATTAAGTGCTTTTTTCAGTCCCCCTCTCCCCCCCTCCTTTCCCCTCCTCTCCCCTCCTGGTCCCTCTCCGCCCCTCACTTGCTCCCCTTTCCCTCTCTTCCCCCTCCCCTTCACTCCTCTCCCTCTCACTTCCCCCTCCCATCCACTCCTCTCTCCTTCTCTTCCCTTTACTTGCTCTCACTTTTTTCTCTCCTCTTCTATTTGCCTCTTTCCCCTCATCCCTTCCCTCCTCTAAATCCTCTCTGCATTCTTTTTCATTTTCTTTCTTTCTTACGGACAATTAGTGTTAATTAAATGAAAAGAATTAGGTTGGAAGAATTTGCCAGTAAAACCATCTGGACTCTAGTTCAGTTTGGTTTGGTTTAGTTTGGTTTGGGGGAGGAAGATTCTTTTTTCTTTTTCTGGGGGGGGGAGGAGGAAGATTCTTAATGGATTCAGTTTCAGGGAGATATAAAGCTGTTGACAGTTGGGTAAATTTTTTCTTAAGGTACAACATACAACTTCATTTTTCGCAAAGAAATATCACACACTTGCAGAACCTAATTATGTTTCATTTTTCATTTTTACTATTGGAAATTTATGACTTCTGGTTTCGTAGAATGTCTTCAATTTTTCTTTTGTCATTTTTCTGTGATATATGTTAATTTTCTTCATTTTCTGCATTTATTGTTTCATCTTAGCTTATTGAAATGGTTGTATCACTCTGTGACTTTTTTCTTTTTCCCCTAAACTAGTAATTACGTGTGTAAGTTTTCTTTTTTTAAAAGAATATAAAACTATTTATTGACCACTGCTCACCATTATTTACAATAAAGTAAACAGTATACATTAGGATAGCATTCTGACTACCACAAACTTGTTTTCTTGGCTTCTGCTGAAAATAGTAACCTGAATACTGAAAAGATTGAGCCTACATGTAAGGAACCAGTTGGGGTCAAGAAAAACATGCAAGTCAGTAGTTTAGATTATAAGCTTGTCCACTCATTTAATCTGGGTCCTAAACTGTGAACACCGCCAGCCTCCCAGGAGGTTCCCATGAGCCAAGTCAGGACATACATGAATCCTGACTTTGGAGTGCAGATTTCAGCTTGCTGTGAAATAGTGGGTCTTGAGGAGTTTTTAATGTTCCCTTGTTAAGTCTTCCTTAGCAAATTCAAACAAACCAAGTGTTGACTTGCTACCTTATTCAGATAGGGAAGTTGTTGGTGGAGATAAGAATTTTTTTTTTTTCTCTCTCTTTTTGAGACAAGGTCTCACTGTGAAGTTCAGGCTGACCTTGCACTCACTTTGTAGCCCAGGCTGGTCTTGAACTCCCAAGATCCTTTTGCTTCAGCCTCCCAAGTGATGGGATTGTAGGTGTGCTCCCCTATGCCCAGCTAGATAAGTCTTTTTTTTGGGGGTGGGGGAATTTTGGAAGTAAATTGCATTTTTGTGACTAAAGACAGATACAGATTCTGATATGGCTGCTTTGAAAATACCTACTTTAAACTGTCCAATTAACCACAAAACCATCTATTTAACTTAAAAGATTATGGCTTCAGGAAAACTTTCTATTTAACTGGAAGTGATTTCTTAGGTTGCTCTGAATGATGGCATCTGAAACATGAGGTTATCACCCATAGTTTTTGTTTTGGCGAATGTTAAAAACAAAACTCGAGCCGGAGAGATGGCTAAGTGGAATAAGCACCTCCCTGGCAAGTGCAAGGGCCTGAGTTCAATCCCTGGTTCAGCCAAAAACCAAAAAAATAAATAGATAAATAAAATAAAAATAAAAACAAAACTAAAGCCACTTACATAAGAGTTTTATTTATGCATACAAAAAACTCTGAATGGTCCTTAAGGATATGAGCTAAAACATGAGTTCTGAATTGAATTATGGGAATTCCCCCCAACATTTAGAGAAGCAGAGGAAATGTATCAAGCTACCAAATGCTCTTTTCTGATAAAGGAAGCAACTACAAAAGTTTATTTTATCAAAGTAACCAGTGCTATAGATGCAAAACAAATAAATGCCAACAACTCCCCCAAATACTACTTTCAAAACTGACGTATTAAACTTGATAACTTGATTTTCATTAGGATGTTCTTTTCCCAACACTAGTGCATTGAAACCAAGATATATATATATATATATATATATATATATATATATATGATGTAAGTTATTGAGCTTCATCTTCTGGACAAAAATGCCAAATTAGTCTCTCTTCATGAAAAGTATTATGATTTGAGGACATTTCATATTTGCCTCTTTTGCCAGCACCAAGTCAGCCTCATGTAAGTCTTTCCATTTTCTGAGAAACATCAGTTCTCCGCTACTATCTGTGATGCCAATTATTCATTCAGGGTCAAGACCTCTAGCAAAACCTCTAGGTTTGTCAGCAGCATCTCTTTTTTTTTTCCACTGGCTGTTATCAGATTCACTGTTAGATAAATATTTCTTTTTTGTACCATTTTTTTTCTTTACCAACTTTTTCCAAATTAAGAAATGCTTCAATTAACTCTGGACAATCTAAATTTTCTTCAGGTTCTCATGTATTTTCAGCATCTGTAAATCCCTTCCACTTCATTAAATACTCTACCTTTCCATTCACTACATGTTGGTCCAGAACTTTTTCTACCACAAACTCTTCAGGTTCTGCGTCCTCAACTTACTTTATTTAGAAAACAACTTGATTTATTTGGAAATCACTGCTTAATGGACTCACAGTTTTAGTTTTCATTTTACCTTTTTATTGTTGGCCTTTAACTTAATTGCATTGAAATCAGAGACTATTCTCTGTGTATCATTTCTGTGAGGTTCTTTGAGTCTTCCTCTGTGGCCTGCTTACAGTGTAGGCCAATATTCCATGTGTTTCTGAAATAATTATGTATTCAGTAATTGTTCAGTGTGGTTTATAATGTCCATTAGGTCTGTTTACTTAGGACTTTTTTCAGGTCTATAGAAAGGATGATTGAAATCTATGGTGAATGTTTTAAAATTTTATTATAGTAAAAGGCACATTGCCATGAATGTCCCCAGCATCCTCCCTTCACTTCCATCTGTCCCATGGTTGTCAGTTTATGAAGCAGGTTGTAAGGTCGCTTGCGTGGTGCCTTTGCGGGTCTTGTCAGAACCGTGGAGAAGGCTGCGGTCACGGGTCACTTGGTGGAAAGGCAGGCTTGTGTGAACGTTAGGACACTGAGGCAGCCATGAGGCACGACTGCTGACACGCACAGGGGGTCTTCCACAGCTAATTCAGAAAGTGACCAGAGTGGCGGGTTAGGTGTGTTTGAAGTGAGCAGGAGAATTTTGAGAGACATTAATGGAATGTGTGTTTTACTGTAATAGAGTTTTTAAACATTTATAGCAGTTTTTATATAACTCATATATTATATTTCTCGTTGCTCTATTACTTACTGGGAAAGATGCATTAAAATTTTGATTCTGAATTTTTCTATTAGTTTTTTGAGATTTTTGAGTCATTTTGCCTTATTACTTTTAGGTTATATTTTTTAGCTTGGTAAGATTGTTTCAACTTTCTACTGAATTGATGCTTTACCTCAATGAAATTATTCTACTTTATTAGTATCTTGTAATTTAATGTCCACTTTCCTCCTATTAGTTTAGCAACAAGAGATTTTTTGGAGGGGTTAATATCTTTCCTCCATTTTTTTTTTTTTTTTTTTTTACTTTTAAAAAAATTTTAGTTGTGCATGTATGTGGAGGATTTTTTGTTCTCAGAATTTTAGCCATTTACATTGCATTGTTAACCTTTTAATGTAGTTGTTGAAAAAGTTGTATCTTATATGTTATCTTTTTATTTTCCTTTTGTGTTTTTAAATTTTTAGTGCATTTTCTTTATTACTATGCTTTTATACTTTATTATTATTTTAGGTATTATTCTAAATATAATAGAATATATACATGATTTGTGTCAACTTTTTAAAAAAATTTTTTTGAACTAATTACAGATTCATAATTAATTCAGATTTTTGGGAATTTTTGGTGTCCTTGGAATTGGGGCTCAGGGGCTTGTACATTCTAGACAGAAAGCTGTACTCTTAGCACAGAAATGCTCAGTGTAGTAGGGAGAGGCCCAGTAGATACATCGAGAAATCCCTCGTAGTAGATGCATGCCATCACTGTAGTACAGTGTTAGAGCCAGGCAGCTTGTCTTCAGTGCAGTGGTTATCAATTTTTAAATTTTTTTCCACCAGTAGATATTTGTGTAGCTATCATCATAATCAAAACCAGGTATATCCTATCACACAAAGATCTTTCAAATACTACTCTTGTCATACAGGAGTTTCTTTCCACACCATCTCTAACCTCTATCAACATTTGTAATCTGTTTTATCTTTTTAATTTTGTCTTTTCAGTAACATAAAAATAAACACATTGAAACTGACTTTTTACACAGTATTCTTGAGGTCCATCTGAATTATGTATGGTGATATTCTGTTTTTATCACTGATTTGTATTTGTTGAAAGATTTCATTTTTCTAGTTCATTTTTTATCCTTTTTTGGTCTGTAGTGCAGATTGGACTTGTAGTGATTCTCCTGTTTTCAGCCTCCCACGTGCTGGGATTACAGGTCTGCGCCACCACACCCAGTCTCAGTCTTGTCTCAACATGCTGTGGGGGCGGGGGCTGCAAGGCACGAAGGGGATTGAACCCCAGCCGCTGTGCTCTGCCTAAGCAGGCGCTTTCGTCCACTGAGCTATCTGGCCAGCCCTCTATCTTATTTTTTTGATTTACACATAAAACTGTTCTGTGAGCATTTCTTTACAGTGTTGTCTGGGCACAGATTTTTATATCTGTGCAACAAATATAGAGAAGATTGGTAAATGCATATTTAATTTTCAGAAATGACTTTTATCAGTGGTGCTATGTAATTTACATTCTTATATGAACAATATAGTTTCTCCACATTGTGATACTTCTTTATGATTTTAATTTACATTTCTTTAATAGGTAATTATGCCTGACATCTTTCATGTGCTTATTTGCCATAGATATATCTTTTTTGGTGAAGTGCCTGTATCTTTGATGAGTTCTTAGTGGCCTTTTTTTTTTAGCAGCAGAGCTTTTTAGTGTATTTCAGATAGAAGTCCTTTGTCATATAACGTGTCTTTGATTTGATCCCAATTTTTTTTTTTTTTTATGAATTTAGTACAGGGTCTACAGGGTGTAGAGGGTCTCACTATGTAGATTGGACTCGTAGTGATCCTCCTGTTTTCAGCCTCCCAAGCACTGGAATTACAGGTGCGCACCACCATGCCCAGTCTCAATCGCCATCTCAGTGTACCCCGAGGGCAGGGCTGGCATGGCATGCTGGGGATGGAACCCCGGCCACTGAGCTCTGCTGAAGCAGGCACTTTAGTCCACTGAGCTATCTGGCCGTCCCTCTTGATCCTGCTTTTAGTTAGTGCAGTTACCATTTTCTGGAATATTCAAGGCTTGTAGAATTCTTCAGCCCCATTAGGAGCATTACTCTTGCCTTTTGTGAAACTGTATTACTCTATTGCCATATATATCTAAAACTTGACAGTTTAGATCATCTGCTATTTTAAGCAACTGTTGCCAATTCACCCACATTTTAAACCTTTTGGTACTTACAGTCTTTTCTGCATTTGGGATCTTCTAAGATAATTTTTTTTCGGTGTAAGAATTTACATTGCTGTTTTGTATTCATCAAAAGCAACAGAGTGTGTGTGTGCTGCTAGCTTGATGTTTGATCCATAAGTATTTTTAATTTAATTTGATTTTTATTTTTTATATACCTGTTGGCTTCTGGCTTGTGTGGTCCTGCTTGCAGAGTTAGCTGTTGTATCTTCTTTGAAGACAAGGTGCCTTTTTGTTCTTGTGCTTTTAAAGTTTTTCTCTTTGTCTTGGATTTAACCCTGCTGTGCCATGGTAGTCAGCCTTTACAATGGACACCAGTAATCCCTGCCTCCTGATGCTCTTGTGTAATCCTCTTTACTGTGCGCTGGACTTACTGCTTCATTTTTATCAACATAATAGGGTAGAACTGTTAGTATCTTTTTGATATCTTTACTTTTTAAAAAAATAGCACATAATTATATATAGAAGTAAAGAGAATTCTTGTTTTCTTGGGATGTATTACAGAAGCAGCATATTAGCACAACTCTAAGTAATTTGCTAGGGTGAAAAATACTGTCCATCTCACCTGTAAGGCAAATTGATTCATGCCCAGGACACTAAACATTTGTCTGTTTAGTCTACCCTTGCTTATATTTCTTCAGCTTCCATTAGGATAGGCACATTGTCAAAAGTTGCTTTTCAAGTTCTTTCGGCTCTTTAGACTTAGTTTTTAATTTTATGAAGATCTAAACAATTATGACTTTTTCTACAGAAATGTAACTTCTTTTGAAAACTGTATGACAATTATAGTTGGATTAACTTTGTTTAAACACACTGTAAAACCCTGAGGATAGATTTCATAGAATTCTAGAATAGTTCCTCAATAAAATTGTTTTTTGAGCTATTCAAATTGATGTTTTACTTTGAAGAGCTAACGCTAAAAATAAAATAATATGCCATTAGTGTAATTTTTCAATCCAGCTGTTCCTGTTCTTGGTATATTCACAAAAGAATTAAAAGTGTCATGTCAGAATGATATATGCACCCCCATGGTTATAGTAGTACCGTTTGTTTCCAGCTAAATCATCTTGGAAACAGCACAGATGCCTATGAACTGATGAATATATAAGGAAGATTTCTTAATGCAATGTAGCACTTCTCTGCTATAAAGAAGGAAAAGCTTGATATATTTCTAACTTAAATGGATGTGTCTTGAGGCTATACTCTTAAGTGAAATAAATCACACACTTAATGCAAATACCTCTGGTGTGAGAAACTGAAAGTATAAATGAAGACCAAAATGTGTAACATGTTATGAGATAGGAAGAAAATGTCCAAATGGGATACTAGGGATGGGGCAACGAAGGAAGGGAAAAGTAAATGAGTGATGAGCAGAGGTGGAGAAATGAAAACAAAGCTTTTGTACTTATGGAGCGGACAGAGGATTGAAGGGCTGGTAGGTTAGTCTGCTGAGTTATCTTCTCAGCCCAATGGAGAAAGAAGATTCAAGCTATATCATGTACAGTTACAAATTCCCTATAGTGACTGTAATCATTATGTATACCTAAAATGTACCAATAAGCTTAATAAAAAACCACAAATGTACTTTTCTGCATATAAAAAGATGGTAACCATCTCCCAATTTTGGAGCAGTGTTAAAGACTCATCCATCTGTCAGTATTTATGAATTATATAGATACTTTTTAAATTAAAAATAAGGGGCTGGGGAGTTGTCTCAGTAGAATAAACACTTGCCTGGCAAGTGAAAGGTCCTGAGTTCAATCCCTGGTTCCACAAAAAATAAATAAAATAAAATAAAATACAGTAGGTAGGTTATATATTTGTTATGTGGTATGCTTTCTGCTTTGTGCGACCTTCTACAATAACTCAATTACTAGTTCTGATTGCATTTTGTAAGAATCTTAGCTGTACATCTGAATTCTGAGATTATATCTTGCCCTTCTATAAATAATCTGAAAACTTTTAAAATGATGCTTTACATAATCTTCATCCAAGTTCTGTTCAGGTAATAGCACTAATTAAAATACATAAATTCAGTTAATACACGTTTGCTTATTATGTAAAAGTTCTTTCTGGATTTAAGTGCTCAGAGAGAAGTTAGCACTGGAATCTTCTGGGACTCTTGCTCACTACTAGCAACTCCCATAAATTGTACAGATTGTTTATATGTGCAAAAATCACTGTATATTTGTGTTTTCTTCTGTTTATTTTATACTCTATAAATCAAGGATGAGTGTCAATTACTCTCAAAATGATTTTTTTAATGTATCTTGTACAGGGTCTCAGTACGCAGCTGGGACTTGTAGTGATCCTCTTGTTTTCAGCCTCCCCGGTGCTGGGGTTACAGGTGTGTACCACCACACCTGGACTTGGTCACTGGCTCGGCGTGCCTGGGGGCGGGGCAGGATGGAACCCCAGTCCCTGTGCTTGCCTAAGGTTAGTCTGCTGAGTTATCTTCTCAGCCCAAGAGTCAAGTACTCTCTATGAAGCATTTATAGTTCGTGTGTTATGAATACATCTTTCAAAGCAAATAAAATTCACTGCTGTTTCTGAGAGAATGTACTTCAGAAAACCATAATAATAAACAGTGCTACAGAAATCAAAATGTATTTTGGTACTTTTTCTTATAAGTTTTTGAATTTATAAGTAATACTATTGATAGTAAAAATTACAGTTTTTCTATACATGGTCCATTTTAAATATGTAAGAGTTGCTTTCTCATTTATATACACTTCAAGGAAGTTAAAAAAATGACTGAAATTGGCATTCTTTAAACCTTTAATAAATTGAAGAGACAATTGATAGTATTTATATATGAGTTTTTGTATTATAATCTTGTATTTGTTCTGCTCCTGCTAACTTTATTCTTGGAATGGCTTTGTAGCTCATCTTTCATAGTATCAGAATTTCTAGTTCAGCAGTTAATTTCTTATAGACTATTCTTGGAATGTGATTCGTTCATTCTGGCTTACCACAGTCGAAGTCCAAATATTTTTTCCTATGCAAACATACCACAGGCATTGGGTCTTGGTGTGTGGGATCTTCAGCCTGTCACAAATTTCATTCTGCCATCTGCTTCAACCTGAGCTGTGTATCTTCTGCTGGCAGACTTTGCTAGAGTTGCCATGGCTCAGGATTAAAAAAAATTAATCTTGGCATGAGAAGCTTGCTTTAGAAAAAATAATAATTGATCATGCCTGCTGTGGATTTTAAAATAAGCATTTGAAAGGATTCCCAAATATGTCTCCATAACACAATGATCTTATTATAACTATCAATATCCAATATAATTATTGAATTCTTGGTAACTTTAGTAACTTTATTAAGTTTTGGTTTAGTTTTTAAGGATAAGTAATAAATACATATATAGATATAGATATAGATATAGGTATATGTTAGTGACATTTTAAAATATTGTGGTATTTCTTTCAATGGAGAGTCTTTACTTCATATCTTACTTCCAGAAGTGACATTTCCAATGACTATATGCTTTGTATGTAATACACAGATGAAAGAAAAACCATTTAAAATCTATGTCAGAAACTACTTATTAGGTGTACACTTTCATCATCTGTAAAGCAGAGATGATGATACTCTAAGGGCTGCTTGGGAGACTGGATACAAGTAGGTCCTTAACCATGGATAAATAAATGTTTATTCTGCAAATGTTTATTGACAGCCAACTCTGAAAGGCATTTTTCTAGATAATGAGCACTTTATAGAAAATAAATTGCCCAATTTTTTCTACTAGAGAATTTTGCATTCCAGTTTGTCTCTATAACTGAGGTAGAAACCCCTTGACAGCAGGGTCCGTTACGTGGCGATGAGTGCCGTGAAGGAGGGCAGGTTCAGTTTTCAGAGCATGGCAGTGGCTGCTGTGTGGATGGGGTTGTCAGGGACAGCATGCCTGCATGAAAGTGGGTAGTACACATGGGATAGCTGGGAAAGGCTGTATGTGGCTAGCTGAGTGGAAAGTCTGGCCATTTGAAAAACAGTAAGGAGGTCTTGTAGCTAGCGCTAAGCAGGCAGGTGAAGATCAGAGTGCTAGGGAACAAGCTCAGTATGATCCTATAAACTCATCGATTTAATCTTTGTGATACATAATTGTAGATAAAATGCCATTCCTGGCACCCTTCAGAAATTAAGATTGACTTAGTATTTTATCAGTTAGAAGTCATAACTGGAGTTCTTTATAACAAGCACACAGAGGGCTGATGGATATATGTGAGTGGACAGCTGCTTGTTGTTACTACTGTGTCCCTGCTCTCTGAGAGGGCCAGACTGCAAAGTGCACAGCTCTTCAGACTGCCAGCTCAGCACACACTCTTGACAGTGACTGCAGGGAGTTGGATTCAGGGACCACCTTGAAAGGCAAAGTAGCTACAAAACCATCCTCACTTTTAATACTAGTTGTAAGTTTGGGGGGCTCCTGAACCCACCTCTGCTAATTTGCTAATTCACGAGAAGTAACAGTATTGCTGTTAATTTCTATGTTACGTTAGGTAAACCCTGCAACTTCAGCAACTTCCAGCGTGGAGTATGCCCATACTCCTCATCTCAGCTCCTCAGTGATTTCTGCTTTGCAAAATGAATCGTCTCTATTATCCTCAAATAATGGGAATCAAGAGGCACTTACAGAACCTGGTACTCCGTACATCAATGGGAAACCTATTTGTGATGAATTTGATCAGTTGATCAAAAATATGGCTCAGGTAAGATTTACCATTTTTCCTCATTGTCCTGGATGATACAGTACCATTTATACTATCTGAAATAATTTGAAATTAAAAAGTTTTTGTGAGACATTGGTGATTATATTTGCTTTTATTACATTTTTCTTTTTTAATTAGCATATTTAGAATTCAGGCTGGGATTATAGCTCAGTAGCTCAGGGCCTGCCTGGCAAGTCCAAGGTGGTGAGTTCAATCCCCAGTACCAAAAAGAAAAAAAAATCAATATAACATGTTATGTTCCTAAAATATTATATAGGAGAAGTAAAATGACCTATGGGTGATTAGTAAAATTATCTTGGAAAATTTTTGGATTGCTTCATTATTATAAACAAAGTAATGTCTCTAGTGAGATGACTGTTAATTACAGTAATTAGCTCTTAGTTTTATTGTTTGCTTTGTTTCCTGAACAGGGTCGTCATATAGAAGCTTTTGAGCTCCTCAAACCTTCATGTGGAAGCCTTGGGTTTAGTGTTGTGGGGCTCAGGAGTGAGAACAGGGGAGAGCTGGGAATATTTGTGCAAGAGATACAAGAGGGCAGTGTGGCTCACAGGTGAGATTGTCTGTGTCTTCTCTGTTTTTGATGTCACATTCAGAAGTTTTTGATCCTTTTAGGAAAATATAGAAAAGCAAAGGTGAATGGAAACAAAAACTGAACATTCTCTTGTATTAACCAGTTTTATAAGTCATTAACATTGCTGTAATAAAAAGCAAGGCGTGGGCTGACCAGATGGCTCAGTGGATTAAAACACCTTCTTAGGCAGATGCAGCCCCCCACCACCTGCCCTGCCAGGCCCAACCCTGGGGCCCACTGAGACAGCCATTGAAGCTGGGCGTGGTAGCATGTGCCTGTAATCCCAGCACTTGGGAGGCTGAAAAACAGAAGCCTCACTATGAGTCCATTCTGTGTAGTGAGGCCCTGTAGATCCTGTACTAAATACATAAAAAAAACAAAGCGCAGCCTTTGAAATGTGAAAGAAGCCCTTAAGTAGTTTAATTACTTTTTAGTAATGAAAGAAAAAAATGATTAGAATAGTGTTTTGCTTGCTATAAAATGACCTCTGTTTGATTTTAAAAATTATTAAATTGAAATAGGTAATTTGAACTATACTTTCATAATATGATCAAACAATAATACATTGATCCTTTCATTTTTATTTATTATTTATTTATTTCATTTATGTATTTGGTGCAGGGTTGAGCTATGCAGCTCGGACTCATAGTGATCCTCCTGTTTTCAGCCTCCCCAGTGCAGCACCACACCTGGGCTCATTCCCTGGCTCAGCTTGCCCCAGGGGCAGGGCTGGGTGCAGCCTGTGAGATGGGGGATCTAACTTTGGTCCCTGAGCTTGCGGAAGCAGGCTTTTCTTCTGCTGGGTTCTCTCCGCGGCCCAATACTTTAATTTTCAAACAAGGGGACTAAACTGTATTGAGTATATTGGGTAGTTACACAGTAAAAATGAGCTTTCTAAATGGAAGATTGAATAGAAATAGCAGTGAATTACCTCAGGGTATATTTTTAAAAGTAAAACAGCAGGGAAAAACCTTAAAAATGACAGAAATAGCATTAAGAATAACCTGGACGTCCATGCCAACGAGCCTATGATTTCCTCGAGAGCTGCCATGTGTCCCTTTTCACCCTGTTTTCCTCCTTGGTAGAGATGGGAGACTGAAGGAGACAGATCAGATCCTTGCTATCAACGGACAGGCACTGGATCAGACAGTGACACGTCAGCAGGCTGTCAGCATCCTGCAGAAGGCCAAGGAGACTGTCCAGCTGGTTGTTGCCAGGGGCGCCCTGTCACGGGTCGCCAGCCCTCGTGCCTCCCGTTCTCCATCTGCAGCCAGCACAGTTTCAGCTCATTCTAATCCGGTGAGTGCCTCAAATTTTGAGAAGGCAAAGAACACATTTTTTTTTGTAGTTCCTATAGTTTCTTTTTACTTCTTCAATTTTTGTCTTTTTATTCTTTTAGCGCTCCTTAAGCTGGAATATGTGTTTTTAAATTATGATTGTATTTCTAGCTTCTAAACATTATTTTCTTTGTCTAGTTTTTTTTTACAGCATTTCTCAAAGAAAAGTAGATTTTTAAAGGAAACTAAAATGTATCTGTAAACAGATACAATCTTAACTTTGCTTTGTAAATTATGCAATTATGTTATGACAGTTAGCTTCTAGTGACTTTGAAATCATTTAATTTAGAATCCTTCCTTGAGGCAGGATTAGGCAGAAGACATTTTTGACACACAAGAGTTTTTTTCCCTTGATCTGTTTTTTCTTTTCTATAAGTTGCATAAAAGATCTTGCAAATCTATTAAAAAATGATGTATTGATGATTTTGTGAGGGATTATATCATTAAGTGATCATCTGTTGAGAGAAATGTGCAAGATGCAAGGGATTCTGGGATGCTTGTTAGCATGTCTGACTTCACTTATTTAAAACCAATAAAATAATAATATCATGTACAATAATATAAAATTTTAGTGTTTTATGAAATTTCACAACTTCATATGGGGCCTTTATTTTTAGGTTCCCTGGCAGCATGTAGAAACCATTGAATTGGTGAATGATGGATCTGGTCTGGGCTTTGGCATCATAGGAGGGAAGGCGACTGGGGTGGTTGTCAGAACCATTCTGCCTGGAGGAGTAGCTGACCAGGTGAGCAGCTCCAGCAAATCTTTAAGTCTGATGTGGCTTTACCTTTTGTATTTTCTGTCAGGAAAGAGAAAGCTTGGACTTAGGTAATGTCAAAGAACCTGAGGTAGGATCTTTTGTTTCATTGGATTGTTCTTGAGATATTCTTATAGAACTGGGTGGGAAATATTTTTTTAAAAAGGACATTAATCTTAAGTTATAAGCAATGAATTTACCTCTCTTTAGAACCATAGACTATGACAAAACCAAGGTTATAGTTTTGATTGTTGTAGAGGTTGCTGTCCTTTGTTTTATGACCATGTTTGAAACCTGACAGCTCATAGTTACATGATGCCATGGACAAATTGGTACAGGGAAAAAACAAATTTTGTCTTTTGAGTAGGAACTGTAACCATTTTTCATCACCTAGAACAGTTCATTGAAGAATTGTCATTTTGGGTATGTATGGTATGTATGTTTAAGATATGTGTGAAAATGTTTCATCAATTTATTAGTTATGAGAAGTTCTGCTAGTTTAACCATTGTGTTCATTATAACATTTCGTTTATGAAGCTGTTGTTTTTATATGTGTATTTGAACTTCTATTTCAGAGTCAGCCTGATCAAACATTTCTCACATTCATGAGCAAAAGGCTTATTAATGGCAACCTCTTCAATAGTTATTACAGTTGCAAAACTTTACCAAGTTTTCTCCTTTTTAATATTAGATATCATGTAGCAGTATCAGATGAAATTGATAAGCATGAGAAAGA
The DNA here is from genome assembly GCF_000260255.1 of Octodon degus. Lineage (NCBI taxonomy): Eukaryota > Metazoa > Chordata > Mammalia > Rodentia > Octodontidae > Octodon > Octodon degus. The sequence goes on along the minus strand of NW_004524620.1, from coordinate 7,189,107 downwards.
GGTCTGTCTGTGCTTTCTCTTATGCATAGAGCTGTGTTCATTACTGCTAACTGTAATTTTAATTAATTAAAATGAAATGAAATTTAAAATTTAGTTTCTAGACACATTTTATGGGTCCCACAGCCATATGTCACTGGTAGCTGCTGTGTTGGGCAGTGTAAACCAGCTCCATTATTGCAGAACATTTTGTTCAGTAGACTTGGAGAGGCTGACAAGACTTGTTCCTATCGCTTATCTGCCTGAATTTTTACCTCACTAGAATTTCATGTGCTAATGGAATCTTTTGGAATAGTTTTGATTGAAACAGCCAGGTAGAAAATTATGGGATCAAGAAAGTATTATTTTGTAGATAGTAATTTATTTAAACTACTATATATTTTATTTTCATGGTGACTTCATACATTATCCTCGCTTGCTAAAGTTTCTGATTTCTAGCCCTCCAAAATAGTTATAAAACTTTGTCTTGCATTTAGTGTTTATAAATTAGAATAAAAGGTCTCATCAGCTATTAATTTAAAGAATGTTTGTGAATTTTTTTAAATATACTGACTAAAGCCAAATTGGTTTAGAAGGTAGCTAATATTGCAATTACATATTTAATGTCCAATGATTGCCATAGTACTGTATCACTGTTACCTTTTTAAAAATTTCTGTCATTTAGGGTTTCTCTGATGCAGTTATAAGAATAATAACCTAGGTATTTAATCTCTTGTGAAGCATGGACGCTTACGCAGTGGAGACCATATTTTAAAGATTGGCGACACTGATCTGGCAGGAATGAGCAGCGAGCAAGTAGCGCAAGTCCTTAGGCAGTGTGGAAATAGGGTTCGACTGATGATTGCAAGAGGGGCCACTGAGGAAGCTGCCACGCCCACCTCTCTAGGCATTGCCCTTCCCTCCTCCTCTTCCACACTAGAGATGCGGGTAAGTAGATAAAAGAATTATTCTGAAAGTCAGAGTAATTAGCTCTGAGGTGATGGTGATATTTGTTTAAAACCTAGATTTATTAATGTTCATATATTAGTGTTAATTAACAAAATCAAATGTGGGAATGCTTTGGCACTAATATAATTAATTACAAATATAGAAAACATGAAACATTGTTTACTTAAAATGCTAGATAATTTTATATTTTTCTCTAAGCAGCTCATTTATGAGGTTAAAGTTATGAAATATGAATAATATGTTATAAATAATTATTTGCTATTCATACCTAAAATACTTGATTATATTTTTTATCTTAGAAAAGGCTTTCCTTAAGGTCATAGTTCTAATCATTCCATTAACAACTTTCTTTTCAGTCTTTTTGTTTTTGTTTTCGGTGTGTGAGGGCTGGAGAGTGGCAGGAGGCTTGGTAGGAGTACATACACTTCAGAACTTTTCAGTGTTACTCTTGTAGAGTGTATATCTCAGAGCTATGAGATTTACGAGTATTCAGTGTTCTTGACACAGTTATATAATTTTTTAAGGCAAGAGTTGGGATTTTGGTATTATAATAAAAGTTTTATTTATTTAAGTATAATGTTCTGTCTTTGTTCTTGATATGAAAAACTATAAAATTTTCTAAATTGTTGGAAGTTAGTAGCTATTTCATCGGCTTTGTAGGTCACAAGGCTAAGGTGCATATTAGCAGCAAAATAATTCTATCTAGAAACCTCTGAACTATTTAAGAAGAGAAATTTACCCAATTTGGTGATAAACCTGACCAAAATTCAAGTCATATATACCTCTTCCATAGATGAAAAATGTCTGTTTTCTTTTATTAAAGTTGTTTTTAACCAGTTACCACATTTTTAAAAAAAAAATCCTAACCTCTTCTACTAGCCCTTTAAAACCTTATTAAGACACTTGAAATTTGCATGATTCTGCTATTTTTGGACTTGAGTTTGCTTGCTATTCTTTGCAAAGAGAAAGAAGAAAGAAATCTTGTTTATGAAAGTGTTTAAATGGCATTCTTTTGTGATAAACAAAACATTTTATTCAGCAATATATAAATGAATTCAGTACCGAAAACCACTTGATGTAATTGAAAGCTTAGAAAAATATCTATTCTGTGCATATCATCATTTCTGAAGCTTGTGCCCCTTTTAAAACCATTCGATAGTCAAATTGCCACCCTCCAAAATAGCACTCGCATAAGTCTTATTAAAAATAGAAAACACATTTGTTTCAATTGAAGCAGATTTCATCCTGTCATTTTCTTGTAATTATCTAAACTTTAAACTTTTGCTAAGTTTGCACAGATAATTGTGTGCAATGAAAACTAAATCAAACTTTACTGTAAAATCGTAGGTGGACTAGCAGTTACATATACTTAATTTGTTGAAGGAAAATCAGAAAATATTATCCCCTGAGCCCAGCCTTCGTGGCCTTTCGAACTCATTAGCTTTGTCTTCCCATGTTCTTCTTGGGGCTTTCTACAGGCTGCTGGGCTCACCCTGTGAGTAGTGCCCCTAGCATGCAGATCATGTCCTGTGCCAGGCCACAGAGGTTTGGTGTAGGAACTTTTGCTCTTGAGGGGACACAGTTAATAACACTGCCTGTTAGAAAAAGCTGACATTTGAAAAACCATTTCCAGTTTTCATTCCAGCAAGATACTAGTGAAGAAAGAAGAACTTCTCTTAATAATAGCGTTTTATAGTCTGAATTCTCAAAATAAATAAAGACAGTTTAAAATATCGCCTTTATGTATTTTACTCCTTTTCAAAATAACACTCCAGGGGCCGGGGAGATAGCTCAGTAGAATAAGTGCTTGCCTGGCAGGCGCAGGGTCCTGAGCTCAATCCCCAGTTCCGCAAACAAACCAACCCCAAAATCATACTCCAGTCAGGCCATTTATAATATAGCTACAGGACAGATTGATTGAGGTTCATGTCACTGCAGTTAAATATAAACTGAAGACAAAATATCAACTAACATGTGGATATTTCCATCTTTGTATTCTACCAGAGGCTTTATATACTACATATCATTTAAGAGAAGGAAGCCTGCAACCAGGCTTGAATTTACCACTATGATAGTTTCAGCTGTTTGTCCTGAGAAAAGTTATGTAACTCATTCCCCTAAGATAATAACTGTTATAAATTTTTACTTAGAGTTGCATACCCTCAGGAAGGATGCACTCCTTTAGGGGAGCAATGAAAGTCTTGATAGAGCAGCTGCGCCTACCTCACTGGCTCGTGGGAATCTAAACACTATTGCACTGTTGTAAGGGGTAAGAGATTGAGGCATGTCAGGTGCCTTTCATGTAGGAGCTTCTCGGTAGATGGTGGCTGCAATGGTTGTTTTGATTCTTGGTAGACAACTGTGCAGAGATGCTTAGAACAAAGCACTGGCAGAAGTGGATTTCAGTTCACAATGTGAGTTCTTTCAGTGACAACAACCCGAATCCTTCAGAAATCAAACCAATTCTGAACATAGAATTTAATAAGAAAATGTTTAATTTTTAAAATGTTGAGTATGCAAACAATAATATGTCCCTTCTCTAAAAGGAAACTCAATCTTATTCTTGACATTCCTTTATCAGTAAAAATGTGCTGAGTACATGTTGTTACCATTGAAGAAGGAATCGAGTGTAATTCTCTAGCAGAGTTCTCTGACACCTTATTATGTGATTTGGATTTTTGAATTTACTTTGTTTTTTACAAGTTTACTTCTCTCTCCATATATATATATATATATATATATATATATATATATAATATGTATATAATATATAATGTATAATATTCATGTATGTATATAAATTTCAGGTTGATGCTTCTACTCAGAAAAGCGAGGAAAGTGAGACATTTGATGTAGAACTCACTAAAAATGTTCAAGGATTAGGAATTACTATTGCTGGTTATATTGGAGATAAGAAATTAGGTAAGTCAAACCTAAATATTTCTTAAAATAACAATAGCTTCTAATATTTTTATCTTAAGAAATTAAATCAAGCTTTTTGGATTAGCTAGCTGAAAACTTCCTTAGAAGTAGTGTAGATGATGCTGATATGATAGACAGAATATTTGCCTTGATTTTGCTATAGTGTGTGTTTGTGTGGCTTGTTGATATGTATTTATTCTCAATTAGGACTTTTTATTTGGAGAATGGGCAATCACACTGTTTAACTGTTTTGTAAGTAGTGAAAATAACCTGTTTCTGATCATAGAACCATCAGGAATTTTTGTAAAGAGCATTACAAAAAGCAGCGCTGTTGAACACGATGGAAGAATCCAAATTGGAGACCAAATTATAGCAGTAAGTTACATCTTTAATGATAGTATTGTAAATTTTCATCTTTGAGAATTTTATTCTTCTATTTTACTTAGTTTTGAGAAATACAGTTAACTGGTAATTTTGGGCTTGAGGCTACCAACACACAGTAACCTTTTTTATTTTTTCATAGAAACAAAGCATTGCATGGAAGCTTTACTAATTAATTCTAAATAAGAACATTTTTTATCAAATAACATCTGGGATATAACATTTTTGGCCACAATGAATTCTTAAGTTAATATCATAGTGTGCAGACACTCCATAGGGAGAGACCACTGCCGTGCCTTCTTGGGGTACCTGAAGCTGAATTCTGAGGCACACATTTTTAGTCCAGATATCTGGCTCCATAGAGAGAATGCCTTTCAGCTCTAAAATATACACAACAATAAAATAAATGGATCCAGCTTTTCCGTTTTTTGTTTTTTTGTTCTGGAACTTGAACTCAGGACTTGTGCTTGCCAGGCAGGTGCTTTTGCTGCTGACCTGTATTCCCAGCTCAGTCCAGCTTTTCTTATTAGATTAACTCATGATATTATGGTAGCAGTATTACTATGTTTCTAAGCATCTGACCATGAAAGAATCCAGCTTTTAGTTCATTGTTCAGTAGAAACTGGGTTGCCCAAACTACTCCCTGAAACTCAAGTTGGAGATCCTCACCAAGCACTATGGTTAAGAAAAACTGCATATGATTTGGTTTCTGAGGGGCTTACATTACATATTGAAAAACTGAAGACTCTGAGAGGTCCTACAGTAATCTGTTTACCTTTTACCTCAGTGTTTCCTTGGCTTTTGTGAGATCTTCTCTTCCTAAGTATATATTAATCTTCTTTGAAGATGTCTTTGGGAATGCTTATTTAATCTACTCTTTTTTTTTTTTTTTTTTTTTTTGGCAGAACTGGGGATTGAACTCAGACCCTTGCACTTGCCAGGGAAGCGTTTATTTTACTGAGCCATCTCCCTGGCCCCAAGGAATGCATATTTAATATATATTTGTTACTGTCAATTGTCTCTACTGTTCCTTTGGAATCTTAATAATAGAAAGAAGATGGAATATTAAGATAAAAGTCCTCAATCATAGCAATATTATGACAGTAATAACTCACAGGAGCAAGCCAAGTGCTTACTGATAGATGAACTGATGGATGAGATGTGGTTTGTGTACGCACAGTGCAGTGCTCCTCAGTCTTTAAAAAGAATAGAACAGTACCACCCTACGTGGAGGAGTGTCGGAGTCGTTGTGCTTAGTGAAGCAAGCGAGTCATAGAAAGAAACACTAGATAATTCTACTTAAGTGAGGTCACCAAACTGGCCATACTTGAGAGAAACAGAGGGTAGAATATTGGTGACCAAGGGCAGCAGAGAGGTGAATGTAAAGTTGCTTAGAGGAATAGTGATTCAGTTTGCAAGATGAAAAATTTCTGTGTGTTACCAAAGCAGTGTAAACATACTTCATTGAATTTTACATTTAAAATGGGTAATAGAGTAATTTTTTTATTTTTTAAAGAATACAAAATAGTAATTAAACAAAAAAAGCCTTAGAAACGATACAAAATTTCACTAAACAAAGTAGTAGGAATTCAACAATGGTTGTTATATTGTATGATGTTATCTTCAAATTATTTGTTCAGGTTACCAGATATCAACGTCCAAAATTGGTTTTTAAAAAAAAAACAAAGAAAGGTAGAAGAAATTAAAAAGAAAATATAAGAATAGAAAAACATATTAAGTATTAAATGCTCCTCTCAAAAGACCAGCAGAACTTGACAGTATAATTATCCAAATTTTCCTGCATATAGACATAAATCTATCCTTCCTCCTTCTTTCTTCGGTCCTTCTCCTCCCGGTTTTCCCTTCCCACTGAACAAGTTCTTTCCCTTTCACAGCCTCTGTTGTGTCTTTCAGACTATCTTTACTCTTTCAGGTTCTCACACTAGCGAGATAATACAAATTTGCACATGTGGAGCTGATTTATTACAGTTTCCAGTTGCATCCATTTATCTATAAGTTCTTCAAATGTATCTTTTTTATAGTGGAATAATATTCCATTGTATGAAAATACCGTATTTTTTATCCTTTCCTTTGTTGATGGGCGTGTGGGGTTGTTTCCAAGATTGAGCTAAGACAAATTGTACTGCTATAAACATGGGTGCACATATATTGCTTTGGTGTCATGATTTCAGTTCTTTTGGAAAAATTCCTAGGAGGGCAATAGCTGGCTGGAATGGAGCCTCCAGTCCTAGCTTTTTGAAGAATCTCCACACTGATTTCCAAAATGGTAATACAGTAAATTTTTTATGTATTTTTACCACACTTTTAAAAAAGGTAGCAGAGTTCTTTTATGATTTAGTTCTTTCACTTAGCATATTTTCCGGATTCATTTATGTTATAGAATATATTTGTTCTTCGTTTCCTTTTAGTGCTGAATAATATACTATTTATATGAAAATACATTTACCCACGTGTGAGTTGAGTACTATATTTACGTTGTTTTTACTACTTATCTATTGGGGACAGTACTACTATAAACATTGATGTAAAAGATTTTATGTGGGTTTATATTTTCATTTCTTTTTGCTATGCACTGAGGAGTGAAAGTGCTAGATCTTATAATAATTTTATATGTAACTCATAGGCAAACTTAAGTTTCCTTACCACCAAATTACCACCAATAGGAAAACTTTCTTCATATAATTTTTAGGATAATGAAATCAGATCTTCATTTAAAATATCTTGTATAAGCACATAAATACATTTTAGTTAATTCAGGTGATGTTTATTGAGGACCTAAAATGATTATGTAGTTGAAAAAACTCAAAATGCTTCCCGTTAAACTTATCATTGTATTTATTTTATGTAAGTGGAATCACAAGCTAGTTCCTCTTAAGCAATTCAGTGATAAAAGAAATAGTTACCTCGAAATGTAGAAGTAAACTTCTTGCTTTCAGTAAAATCATTTTTCTTCACTAATATCAATGTTTTGATTTTTGATGTTTAATTTTCAACACTATCCTTTTAGTTCACAATGAGAAGCACCTCAAACTAGGAAACATGGGACAGTGCTTTTGTTCCTCCATTAATTTTGTGCAAAATGTCACCGTCTTGTGGACTTTTGATATTTTGGTAATAAGACTCTCCACATTTAGTTGCATTTTCACAGCTGTAGTCTTTTGTCTACTTTTCTTTTGACAACAACTATTGAAAGTATATCCTTTTTTTAAAATTATACTGTGCTGAGAAGATTAAGAAATCATTTTTTATTGTTTGAAGAAATGTTACTTTACAACCTAAAACTATTTGTCAACAATTTTTTTGTTTTTTTACAAATTGTGTTCTGTGGGCCCTAGGGTTTCATTATAGGCCTGACAGGGCAGGAAATAAAAAGAATGGTTCTATTCCCCACCAACTCAGTCTACATAAATACATTACTTAATTAATTTGGTGCAGGGCCTTGCTATGCAGGTTGGACTCATAGTGATCTTCCTGTCTCAGCCTCCCCAGCACTGGGATTACAGGCGTGTACCACCACGACTGGTTTCAGTGGCCTGTACGGCATGCAGTACTGGGGATCGTGCTTGGGTCCTTGCACTTGGCAGGCAGGTGCTGAGACCTCCAAACTATCTCCCTAGCCCCCACTGCTTTTTCATACGTTGGTATTCTGTGAAAATGTTAGACAAAGGACTCCTACTTTTTTTTTTCAAATAGCTAACCAAACTTGTTGATAAAATTGTGCACTGTTCTTTCAGTTCAGTAGTCCATGATTTACGCTAGAATTATGACAGATAAAAATTTGCTCAATAGCTTATGAAGAGGGGAAAGTGTCAAATGTTCTCTTTACTAGTCTATGACTTTAAGAGGTTAACAAAGATTCTCTTCTGGTAGGGTAGGCCATGTTGGAGGAAGCTGCACTGATTGTGCTAAGAAGCTAGTTTTGTGAGTCATGCCAACTAGAATTTCTTTCCTGTAATTGCTTCTGTTAATTGTGATTTTGGCCATGCTCTTGATAAAAGTCTAATTGTCTTTGTGAGAGAGGCAGTCTGCTTCTATTGTACCTAGTTCCATTGCAATCTTGTCTGTACGGTCAGAAAGCCCAAACTGACTCTTAAATGTTCCTGGGATCAAGAGAGTACAGCGCTGGGACTCCTGAATGAGGCTTTGGTGTCTGTGGCTCACATGCAGCATGAAGTGTAAACACACTGAACAGAAATTGTTCTGATGTGGCCTTGGGGTTTTCATGGGTATTGCTTTTATTTTGTGGTTAACCAGGCCAGCTCTTGATGATCCCGAAACAAAGTGCCAGGCACGGTCAGTCTGGGGAAGTGGGCGTCGTTTCCATATTGTAGATAAGATACAACTGAAGTCTGCTACAAATAATTTGGGCTAGTTCAATGTGGGGATTTTTTCAGTGCTCATACCAGCTTCTGACATTTGAGTAAGGAATGTATTTTAAAATCAGTATTACTAAGTTTTGAAAATTAAAATGTTTTTTACATATTGGAATTTTATTGCTAATAGGTAAAAACAAGCATATTGTATTTTTCTTAAAACTACATTTTTACTATGTAGAATGATGAATAGGCAGTTGGGTAGGATTCAGGCTAGCTTGAACCTGGCCTTCTCCTGTGTGTGGCCAGCACAGCACGTCGTGCCAGGGACCAATGCCCAGGCCCTGCTCTTGCCTAAGCAGGCCCTTGGTCTGCAGATCTATCTTGCCAGTCCTTACGTGTGGGCCATTCCTTTACATGTTGTTGTTACAGGTAGATGGCACCAACCTCCAAGGCTTTACCAATCAACAAGCAGTAGAGGTACTGCGACACACGGGACAGACTGTGCACCTGACACTGATGAGGCGGGGAGTGACGCAGGAGACAGAGCTCCTGTCGAGGCAGGAAGTCACAGAGGATGCGAATGAGTCTCCAGTGAATGCCAGCATGAGCAAAGGTAGTGCCAGATTAATCTGAGGTTTGGTTAGAATTTTGTACCATGTAGATTTTTTTTCTAATTCTAAAATAATTTAAAGAACAGTTTTTATCCTGAACTGTTTATAATGAACCAAGTAAAAAGAGGATGTTTAATAAAGTTGGAATTACCTAGAACTGCCAACCAGTCCGTGAACTGTAGAACAGGTTTTAATAAAGCACATTTCTTTCTGTTGTATCCTTTCAGTCCCCATTTCTCAGCTGTAAACCTGAAGCTATGTCCCCTCTGCCTGCATCGTCTCACCTTTCTGGCTAGGAGTCACCTCTGCACAGCATGTCCGTGATTCTGAGAGCCCAGGGCTCATGCTAGCAGCCCTCTTCCTGTGGAGGAACCAATTGAAATGCTACCTCCAGAAGCTCTGTCCCGTTCCTCAGCTGATTGGCATTTGGGTGTTTTCCCAGATTAGCAATGACAAATCGTGCCGTCGTAAACGTGGGGCACGCATATCACTGTGGCATGTTATTTCAGCTCTTCTAGGAAAATATCCAGAAGGGAAATAGCTGGATTGAATGGGACTTCCAATCCTAGTTTTTTGAGGAATCTCCACACTGTTTTCCAGAGAGGTTGTACTAGTCTGCACTCCCACTAACAGTCAGGAAGGGCTCCTTTTTCTCTGCAGCCTCTCCAGCATTTGTTATTAGTTAATCTTTTTATGGTAGCCGTTCTTTCTGGCGTGAGATTGGAGCAACTTGCCTGTGTCTGGCAGTCTTGGCAACAAATTTGATGATAACAATATGAAATATAGCAACCATTGTTAATTTCCTGTTCTTGTTTTGAAGTTCTATACCACTTGTACTGTCTGTGGTACTTTGATTTTATCTTTGTTCTTATTATTTGATTTTGTTTCTTTCTTCTTTAAAGGAATAAAATAATAAAAATACCCCCAAAAATAGAAATGCTGTGCCACTCTTAAACTGTTTCTACCTGAATATTTCTGCCAGTCACTGAAATGCCATGCAGCTCACTGGCAGAAGAGTTTATTGTGAGATAATGAGAATACTGTTGGAAGAGTGCTTATTTTATTTGTAAGAATGTTAATTATTCTGGTGTTTATGCTGTATGGTACTTATTGTGGTGCTAGAATACGGGGAAGCAGATCATAGAGTATTTGTTCATTTACTAAAAGACTTCGCTTTACGCACAGTTACTATGGAATTTATATTGAAAATAGGACTTTCTTTTAGGGTTCAAATAACTAGAGTGCCTTAGAAAACTGAACTCCTTGAAGATATTACTGAAATCACTATTAAATGTTTTTATCTTTAGAAAATTGTGAGAAAGATGAAGATTCTTCATCTTTGAGGAGAAATGTCAGCATATTACCAATTGAAGAAGAAGGTAAACATTTACAGACAGGCTATGATGTTCTTTATTATATTTTTGCAGAAATTTTTAAAATGAAATTGAACCTTTGTAGATAATGCTGTAAGTTACTAAAAGATCTTCTGAAAGTTTAGATTATAAATATTTATATAAGTAGATATAAATAATTGCTCTCATATATGAAAATAATTTATTTACAGCTGTTACATTTTCTTGCTCAGTTGGTCTGTTTTTTCTTTTTTTTTTTTTTTTCACCAGGATCCTTTAGGAATCAGTTATTTTGATAGATAGATAGATAGATAGACAGACTGATTGATTGATTTTAAATTTAATCCTTTTGTGTCCCCATAACTAACAAGTCTCTGCTTTACTGAGTATATAATAATAAATAATAAAGTATAGTATTTAAAGATAAACTTATGTAAGTCTTTTAAAGTGTAAGATTGAAACTGTCCAGTTTTGGAAAGCTGTCTTTCACTTTTCAAATTTATTAAAAGGTTCTAAATTTTAACATTGAGAAGGTGGTTTGAAAAATACTTCTACTGAGACCTTATCAGACTTCCTGGGAATTCTCCCACGAAGCTCTGCAGACTTTTCCGGGGCAGCGCTGCTCAGAGGGCCGTTGTGTCGGAACGGTGCTGCCATCTCTGTGCCGTGTGCTGTGTTCGTCTTGTGCCTGCCTCACTGGTTTATGTGCTCTGGTCACTTGCCTGCTTTCTGGGACTGTAAATCCACTGAGTGCAGCCTGACATGCAGCTCCTGCCCTTCGTGGGAACTGTGCCCTTTGTCAACGTTCCTACACCGCACTGCAATTTTTCTGCTGAAAACACTGATTTCTTTTTCATTTTAAATGGGTGTTTATAAAGAATATTGTGTAAGGAAGATGTGTAGGGCTCACACATACTAATCATATTCTGCCACTTTTTATGTTAAGAGGTGAAGAAGTTATCTGGGCTAGGGCCGGCCAAATAGCTCAGAGGACTAAGCGTCTTAGGCAGAGCACAGTGGCCAGGTTAGAGCCCCTCCCTGGTGTGTGCTGTGCGCTCGGGGCACAGAGACTGCTATTGAGAAGGGGTGTGGCGGGGAGGCCTCTAATCTCAGAGCTTGGGGCTTGGGAGGCTGAAAACAGGAGAATCACTGTGAGTCTGGTCTGTGTAGTGAGACCCTGTAGACCCTGTACAAAATACAAAAATAAATTATTTAGACCAATATATATATATATATATTTTTTTTTTTAAAACCAGGAATCACACTTAGGACCTTGCACTTGCCAGGCAGGTGCTTGTGCATCTGAGCTGTCTCCCTGGCACTGTCTTGAAAGCTCAGGATCATCTTGTTTTGCTCTAATGAAGACAGCTAATGAGAAATTTGTGTGCTTGGGAAGGGAATATATTACACATATAATCAGGAGTCCCAGAATCTCTTTTTAAATGAAATGAACGAAGCAGAACTGTGATTCTTACACATCTGATCTAATACAAGTCCTCAGACATGGGCAAGATATCATTGCCCCTTCCACAGATATTTGACTCATTGCACAAACGTGGGCAAGTCATTTGAATTCTCAGCAAGGTCAGAGAACTCAATTAACTGTCTCTCTATTGCACTATCTATCTATCTTGCCTGACATTTATTCTTAAGGCCATTCAGAGTTCAGAATGGTTATGAACTGAGGTTGGTTGACTAGTATGAACTTCAGAATTTTTATCAGTAGCATACTGATTCCCCAGTTTGTTTACTCATAATCTTGCCCTCATTAAAGCCTGGCCTGCTGTGTAAAACAAGAAAATGGTAGGAAGTGGGGTGGAGAACATAGGACTCTAATGACCCATGTTTTTCTCTCCTAGAATCCCATTTAAAGATTCTGCTTTGTAGACATCTCTCTTAGTTGTGAATTGAATTTTACGAAGATAACACTTATTTGGTAGGGCAGGTAATCCTCTGTCTCCTGTCCTTGGGATTGCACCCAGGGCCTCAATACAGGCTACTGCCAAGCTACATGTTTTACTCCACCAATTTTGTGAAATTATATTATCTTGTATGCAGCCTTTTCTGGTAGAAAAAAGAAACCATCTTATTAACCTAGGACAAAATAGATCTGCAGAATATGCTTGGAATAAGTGTTCTTCATTTTCCACCAAAAGGAAGGGACCATGAGAAATTTAAACTTTGGAGCACTCTTTAAATTTGTAAGTTAAGGGGCCGGGGGAGATAGCTCAGTAGAATAAGCGCTTGCCTGGCAAGTGCAGGGTCATGAGTTCAATCCCCAGTCCTGAAAAAAATAAATAAATAAATAAATAAATAAATTTGGAAGTTAAATGAATGCTAAAATTAGAGGTCACTACCTAGTAGAGATTTTTCAAAAGGCAGCCATGATGAGTAAGAACTGTGTTTCTTAAAAGAAAAATTAAATATGAATTTATAGTTCTTCCAAGCAATTTCTTATTTTAGCTAAGCATTTTAAATTCAACATTGTTTGTGCAATTTGATGATTTTTCTTTTTTATATGTATTTATTTATTTATTCATTTATTGGCAGAACCAGGGATTGAACTCAGGCCCTTGTGCTTGCCAGGCAAGCAATTACTCTACTGAGCTATCTCCCTGGCCCCTTTCATTTTTATTTTAATTTACCTTTTTCTAATTATTGAGATTTAGTTAAAGGCTTTTTTTTCAGTATAAAGTTAGTATTTGCTTCTTTTAATTTATATTTTGTATTGTATGTGACCTTTCTTATTTTTTGTTAATTATTTGTTAATTTGTTACTTTGTTCAGTAATAGCAGAACCCTTTTTGCTTTTGAAGTGCTCCATGAAAATTAAACAGAGAGATGACATGGATTTTTACCAGAGCCTTGAGAGGACTTTCACGTGAATACTAGACCTATCTAGAGTCCTCTTTCCTTTACATAAAAGTTATATGACTACTTTAGTTGAAATGTAGCTGAGATTTAAAATATATCTATTAGAAATGAATACAGTTCTAAATCAAGTTATTACAGCAAGTGTAGAAATAAGAGTATAATACAGGGTGCAGAGTGTGACTTGGTACAGCAGCCAGATTCTCCTCACTGTCTGGAAAAGAAGGCTGAGACACAGAGTTTCTAACTGTCACTCGTGTGCCTTGGCCATTTCAGGGTGCCCGTTACTCTCAGACGAGGGAGAGGAAAGAGAAGACACAAAAAAGCAAGAAACCGCCCTGCTGCTGACAAAGTGGCAGGGGCTCCTGGGCATTAACTACGAAGTAGTGGTAAGCTGGCTTACTCGCCATAATTTTCTAAAGTGTGTATGATATAATGATCATCAGAAAGGACCCAGAGAATTATCAAAAATCTAGCTCTTTTTAAAGACCTCAACTGCTAATCTAGATCCTATAAATATCTCAAGATAGAAAATGATACACAGTAACCAAGGAGCTTAAATAAATAGAATGGAAGTTTTATAACTCATATTTCATCAGTATTTTAATATTTCTGTTAGTATAATGGACAGTATTTTTCTCATTCTTAAACTTACAATTTATAAAGAATCAAAATAGTGATAGTGTTTAAAATATAACTCATGACCTGTGTGTAGAATTGCAGAACATCTGTTTCTCTCACCTTCTTTCTCACTTTCCTATAATAAATTATTTCAGAATACTTTTCTGTGAGCCGTATAGCATGGTGAATATTTTATAGCATAAACAGTTTATATGTTTAGTCACATTACCACAATCTGCTGTTCTAAAGAGAAGCTTAACAAAGTTGACACAATTATTAACTTCTAGATATATACCAAAATATTTTAGGGATAGCAAAAGGGAAAATAAAACAGTAAGTTGTATAGAATCTTTCCATACAGCTTATATTTATCTGTGTCAGAACAGATAAAGGACAACAGATACTAACATATAATATAAATAACTAGCAATTACCAAGCCCTTCTTTACTATGCAATATTTTATTTTTCATAACGACAATGTTTTAAGTAAGTGATGATTAACCTTCAAGAGAATTAAGTAAATAAAACCTGTTATTACCATATTCAATTGAGTTAAGGAAAAGTGCCCTAATGTCCAGCTGAAAAACGATTAGTTTAGCGTGTCCTTGAGTGGGGTGGGGTTAAGATGGCAGCCATGTTAGCAGGCACGTAGCTCTTTGGGTAGCCGCTGAATAATGAAGGAATCCATTTAGCCACTTTGTCCCAGACGTCATAATCAACACTGAACTTCTGTGTCCTGGTAGTCATAATTCTCGTGGTGGGGCGCCCAGTAATCTGCCAAAGACAGAAGTGCTCAACAAAGAAAAAGTAAGTCACTTTTGGCCCTCTGTCAGACAGAGATCAGTGAGAGGCAGATCTGCTTTACATTATTTGCTCGCAGCTGTGCTGCATAAATACAGTCATGGACAGTGGGCTAGCAGAGAGAGGACTGGTAAACACTGTCAGCGGGGCTGGGAAGGCTTCTCAGAGGAAATGGTGCCTCAGTTGGGTTTCGGTGGTGAGATGAACGCACCCAGCCTTACGTGTCAAGGCCTAGTGGTTTTGCTTCTGTGAGTAACTTTACGGAAGTTACTAGTAAGATGTGAACTCTTCTTAAACAGCCTTTTCTAAGTTTTTTATATGCTTCTTTAAATTTGAAATAAAAGGTCAAAGTTACTCATCTTTAGCATACACTCATTTTAATATAAGTATCGGATTCTGTGCAAAAATAGGTAATTTCCTGACATGATTCATTAGTGAATATAAGAAGCTTTTATTCACTTTCAGTGTTCTTAAGGAGAATAGTTTTCCCTCAGTACAACTTAAGATCAGGAGGGTTGTAGGGTCCAACTGCCTAACAGCTCTTTCCTACCTGGACAACTCTGGTTAAATTAACCTCTCTTAATCTTATTTTGCTTTTTTTAATACAAAGAAATTATAGCTGCGTATGAAAGCAAACGAGATAACCTCTGAAATGAGGTCAGCATAGTCCCTGGCACATAGTAGCAAGTGCTAATAAGTCTCTGTCCTTTCTGTACTCTTGTTACACTAAGACTTTAAAAAAGTTCTAGATGCCTGCCATCTATTAAGAGCAACTGCACACTGAAAAACATCTTGGGTGTTTGCAGATGGCTGCTGGTTTTTGTTATTTTGGGTTCAAGAAACCAGTAGATGTAAGTACTCTTTCAGGATTATAGTAAGGTTTTGAACCTTTGTTAGAAAATTGAAAATTTGAAATGAACATAAAATACATGCATGAGTAGAAAGAAGAAAGAATATACCAAACTTGTGATGGTATTTTCCCCTTTCAGGTGGCTCATGTGAGCAAGTTTAGTGAGAACAGTGGATTGGGCATAAGTCTGGAAGCAACAGTGGGACATCACTTCATCCGATCTGTTCTACCAGAAGGTCCTGTTGGACACAGTGGGAAACTCTTCAGTGGAGATGAGCTTTTGGAAGTATGGAGTTACACTTTTCTTTTTCTTCCATAAATAAAATTTAAAAATCCCCACTGTAGGGGTACTTAAAATGGGTTAGTTTAGAAGGTCTTTTTTTTGCACAGCTAGGGCTCGATCCCTGGTGTGCTGTGCTAGCCTGGCTCCCGAGGCATGCTGAGAAGGCGATTGAGACTAGGGGTGGTGGATGAGCACCTGTAATCCCGGCTCTTGGGAGGCTGAACACAGTGAGATCACTAGAGTCTGAGCTACATAGTGAGACCCTGTAGACCTTGTACTAAAATATAGAAAAAAAAAAAAAAAA
>NW_004524620.1:7148759-7172729 GCF_000260255.1 Octodon degus | reverse complement strand
AAAAAAAAAAAAAAAAAAAGACCTGCAAAATAGCTCAGCAGATTAAAGTGCCTGCAAGCAGGTGCAGGAACCAGGGGTTCAATTCCCAGGGCTTGCTATGCCAGCCTGGCCCCTGGGTGCACTGAGACAGCAGTTGATACTGGGCATGGTGGTGCGTACCTGTAATCCCAGCTCTTGGGAGGCTGTAAACAGGCAGATCATTATGAGTCCAATCTAGTAGTGAGGCCCTAAAAATCCTGAGGACCCTTCCCTAAAATACAAAAAAAAAAAAAAAAAGAAAGAAAGAAAAAAGAAAAAGATCCACTCCAAGCAGAAATTTCAAAGCTCTGTGCACATAGAGTTTCAGACCTTACTTTATGTTGGCTATTATTTTTCTTTAGGTCCAGAAATGTACAAAATTCTTCTGAAAAGTTTTAAAAATATGTTTAATTTGTAGAATAAGTAATGAACTTTTCAACAGATTGAAAAGTCTCTCCCTAACCCTGTCATAAAATTTTATTTTGATACGTATTTTCTCTTAAGTCACTTAGGCTGGGCTTGAACTTGAAATGGTCCCACCTCATCCTTCCATAGTGTGGAGGTTATAGGCCTGTGTCACCTTGCCTAGGATTACAAATGTGTGCCACCATGCCAGGCTGGGTCATTTTCTATTAGCAGCTTCATAGATGCAGTTTAATGAACAGTGTCAACTTTTAATGACTTTCCTCCTTCTTCCTTTGTGGATATTTTCATCAGCTTACGTTTTCTAGAATCCTCCACTAGTAGATCAGATGTGGATGGAAAGTAAGAGTTTTTCACGGAGTTGTTTGAAAGCTTCAGTTATAGCCAAACTTTAAACTTGTGCATAAGTTGCTTTAGATAGTACTTTCAGAGGTCCAATTGTAATTCTGGGCCTTGTGAGCTATGATCATCATTATCACAGTAGAATTTATTTAATACAAAAAGTTTTTTAAAACAATAGTCATATTATTAATTGTTTTACTAATTGACAAATGCATCCTTTTATAGGTGAATGGCATAACTTTGCTTGGGGAAAATCATGCAGATGTGGTCAATATATTGAAAGAATTGCCAATAGAGGTGACAATGGTGTGCTGTCGTCGAACTGTGCCTCCGACCTCCCAGTCAGAATTGGACAGCCTGGACCTGAGTGACATTGAGCTAGCAGAAAAGGTATAGAGCTTAGAGATGAGGCTAATCTGAATATACAGTGGAAAGGGTGTACTGTGCCAGAGATGTGAGCCATTTTTCCTTTTTTGGGGTTTGATTTCCTTGTGTACCTCATGATTAGAGGGACAGTCTTGAAGTCGGACACGCCTGGGCTTGCATCGTGCTTGACACTCACAAGCTGTGTGACCTTGGGTAGAAGGCACTTTGTCTTTCTCTATTATGTTTTTCGGTAAAATTTGTCACGACAGCTGCCTCCAGTTGCTCTGGATGCTAATGCAAGTAGTAATGTTAGGTATCATCACATATAGGCATTTGTATAATTTACTTGCAATAGTTCTATGGAACAGATGCTTATATATCCCCATTTACAAATGAAAAACTGAAATATATGAATATTACATATGTAGTACACATATGGAAAAACATACTTATGTGTCAATTCTGTGTCTGGCACAGAAGGAGTAGCTAAAATATGGGTGGACAGGTCATTCATCTATGGAGGTCTTATTTGCACCCTCTGCTTTTATTTTTTTATTTTAATTAATTTTATTTTTATGTATTTGGTCCAGGGTCTCACTACACAGCTCAGACTCATAGTGTTCCTCCTGTTTTCAGCCTCCCCAGTGCTAGGATTATAGGTGTGCACCGCCATGCTGGATCTTGGTGGCCAGCTTGGCACGCCCGGAGGCAGGGCCGGCGCGACATGCTGTACTGGGGATCAAACCTGGATCCCTGCCCTACTCTCTGCTTCTAAAGTAAGAAATTTGAAGGCTGGTCAGATAGCTCAGCAGATTAAAGCACCCGTTTAGGCAGATGCAGGGACTAGGGTTCAATCCCCAGCATGTTGTACCTGCCCTGCCCCTGCAGTGCACTGAGACAGTGATTGAGACTGGGTGTGGTGGTGTGTGCCTGTGATCCCAGCACTTGGTAGATGACTCCAATCTGTATAGTGAGACCCCTGTAGACCCTGTAATAAATACACCATAAATAATAAATTGATAGTAAGAAATTTGAGCTCCTAAGATATGTAATGAGTTTCTGTAATATCCACACATGCTCATTTTCATGTCTTTTTTTTTTTCCATTCAGATCGAAATATCAAGTGATGTTGATATTCAACTTTTTAGAAGATGTACAATACATTTCTAATGTTCAGATTTGGGTTATACATAATTTATAGCCTAGCTAGATCTCATTTAAAATATAATAAGAGAGGATGTTGGGATTTGACTTCATTATACTGAAGGAATAATGGAATAATTTTGAAAATTCTGAGGAATAAAGTTAATAATTTAATGAGTGACAAGAATAGAGTAGGAACCATAACTCCAGATCATGTACAACACAAAGGCAAGAATCCTCTCTATCAGTGCACATTTTAATATGGTTTAAGTGGGATAATTACATTAAAACAGGTGGTGATATTTGTATCCATGGTCCTCTGATGTCCATAATTGATTTTTCTTTTTTTGTGCTGGGGAACGAACCTAGTATTTTGCATTTTCCAGGCAAGTGCTTATGCTGCTGAGTATCTCTTTGCCCCCTCCATAATTGATTGTATTTATTTTTTTAAATAATTTTATTGAGAAATAGCAATGAGACAGTTTCAAACTGATTAGTAGGACAGTTTCAATAATTAATACATTGCATATTGCTGTCCTCTTAGTGATTATTCATAGTACAAGATACAGACATGATATCCTGTCCACAAACACTGTTAGAACAAATTTTTCTATTCATTGAATTAAGAGAAGGTAGCTGTATATCTATCCTAACTATTTTGTATATACAGATACAAAATGGTCCTTCATTTATAGCCCCTTTTTTGTTTAGTTTTGTCAGAGAAGGGTATTGCATTGTCAATTAAATATTGTAGGTGTGTGAATTCAGCAAAATATTCTGATATAGTCCAGTAGTCTATAATAGTGGTGGGTTTTCCGTAGGACTGGCAATGTCAGAAGTTGTTGACTTGAGCCTTTTATAGCTCAGCATATTAATATGGCTTTACTTTTTATACTTTGTTTTTATACTTTTCTGCTGGCTAGTTAAGCATAATTGATTTTAAACAAAGATAGTATACGAATTACAATTCTTTCCTAATCAACATATTTTTTCTTAAATTTGATGTTTATACATGCACATGAAGTTGAATTAACCTGTACTTTATTTTTATGGAAAGAAGTTAACATGAATCCTAATTTCTGTGTTTGTAAATGTTTGTAAATGTTACTTCATTTAATCCTCAAAAATTTCTATGAGTTGAGTAACTGTGAAACCCAGGTCAAGAATGTTGTTCAAGGTAAGAAAGCGCCGGACCCTGACCACTAGGCCATCAGGGAAGCTTGTTCAGTGTGACAGAGAAGAAATCACAAAGTGAAGCTTCAAGCCTAAGTAAATATGATTTCATATCTAATGTCTTGGGACTGTTTAATTTAGGAAATAATACTGTGCCTAAGTCACAGCACTTTGGATCCCTTATTTGCATGAAGTATAAAACATATCTATATCTGTTTATCTATATATACAAATTCAGCTGAATTATGTATCATAAGGATTTTAAATTTTATTTACTCTTTTTCTGACATAGAGGTGATGAAAAAAATGAAAACCACAAGTGTGGTACTACAGTATAACCATTGTATCATTTTATAAGAAATCTTTAAAAGTTAACCAAATACTAAGTTGTAACCATGTTTAAAACTTAGTATTTTTCTTCTTTAACACATTATACCTTAATGCTTAAAGGAACCTTTTCCTGGTCATGTTGGTATCTGTGTCTGCTACTCCAGTGCCTCTGAAATAAGAGATACCTGGTCTGTTATCTAGCCTCATGTCAATCTAGGTGAGCTCATCGGGTCCTCAGAGACAGAAGACCCAGTGCTGGCGATGGCTGACACGATTCAGAATGTAGAGGAAGTTCAGGCTCCCCTGGCCATGTGGGAGGCTGCCATTCAGCACGTAGAACTGGAGAAAGGGAGCAGAGGACTTGGCTTTAGCATTTTAGATTACCAGGTAAGTATATACTTACTTCTAGCTCTTTTTAGAAAAGACGACATATACAAAGTGTATAATATTGAAAGCAGAGAAAAATAAATGTTACAGTAATTGAAGATACTTTATTTTCAGTGAATCTTTCTTAATAGTAATTCATATGATTCATTGGTTACCATAAAGGATTTTGTTTAACATTGAATTCATTGAGATATTTTATATTTGAACTCTTAGAAATTTGGGAACCCAATACATTTTAGGAATATCATAGAAATACAGTGCTTTGTTATTTGAGAAGTCTATTTTATTTCTGTGTTCTTGGTTGATGGATTATATTCAGTTATACTTTATAAGATATTAGATACACATTTGTCTTATGTACATGGTAAATTTATCATATGACATATCATAAGTTCGGATATTCTAGTTATTTCGCTAGGTAAATGGACCTGTCTAAAATGTCCAGTGTGGCCTGTCCTTACCTGCACTGTGTTCTGTGATGAGGAGATAAGGACCTGCTGTCTGGTGGACACCATGCTTGCCTCTCACCGATACCAGACAGAGGCTGTCCCCGTAACTCCAGGGAGCTGGATTCCTAGCTCTGGAGTCCGCCCATCATGTTCTGAGGTTGAGGTCGCTGTGTAAATGCAAGCCTTGCACTGTCAAATGCTCTGTGACCTTGCATTTCTGTATTTCCTTTCAAAAGAGCAGGTGCTACATTTAGCACACTCTCATCTAGTAACATCTACTAACAAAAGCTGTTGTTAATAATAACTTATCTAATATTTAGTCTCAAATGAGCTATAAAATTTGACTGCTCAAAATAATAATTTAAAGTCTGTACATCTGCTCAGGAATTCTAGCAATTGAGAGTGCTATTGTTTCTGGCAAGTTCTTCATAAACTTTCTAATATAAAATAAAGACAACTGATGTCCAAATAATTCATCGGAAATTTTGTATGGAATTTTTTATATGAAATTTTTAAGATACTTGAATCAGTTACTCGTTCAGTACAATTCAGACAGAACAACACTGAAGAAGTTTTTCGGTGTGAAAGGAAATGAGTTCTCATCGCTGTTCCCTTCTGTCAGGACCCCGCTGATCCCACAAGCACTGTGATTGTAATCCGGTCTTTGGTGCCTGGTGGCGTTGCTGAGAAGGACGGACAGCTTCTTCCTGGAGACCGCCTCATGTTTGTCAATGACATTAGCCTGGAACACAGCAGTCTACAAGAGGCAGTGGACGCGCTGAAGGGAGCGGCGCTGGGACCTGTGAGGGTTGGAGTGGCCAAGCCTTTACCTGTAAGAATTTAGACATTAGTGCTAGCCTTTCTATTGGTAAGAAAAACGGCTCACGGGCTATTTTTCAGCTTCAGATGTTCTTGTGATTAAATTATGGCTCTAGGTACTTTCTGCCAACATGCTTATGAGCCACATAAATATATATGGATTTAATTTTCAGTAAGATTATTAAGAAGATGAAGGAAAGAAAATAGCTGGGATACTCACAGATAAATTTGTAACTTTGCTTTGTAATTTTTTAACCTTGTTTAAATTCAATAATAAAGTCATGATGAAGGCAAAATCGGGTGTTTCAAGAAATATGTATTCAGATATTAAGATCCCAATGTATTGTGGGTACTGAGAATGAATGCCATAGGCAACTAATAGTGGGCTCTGTAATCATGGTGGAGCAAAGTAGAATTTCCATCACAGTGGCTTGAGTTCTTCAATTATTTTGATCTTAACACATTTGTTGTCTGCTTACTGTAGAGCATGAAATTGAACTTTGCAAAATGGGTTCATCATTTTGTAGCCTTCCCTAATCACAGGAAGTAGCTCCCGTAGTGTGTCTTGCAATCTTGGGAACAGCAGATGAATTTATGCTACATAAAGCAGTGCGTTTTGTTAGTGCACTGTGACATGGTACTTAATACGTGGCTACTGTAGTGTGATTAAATATTAGACACCTTGTCAATTTTTATAATTTTCTCAGGTACGTAATTGAGTTTTAAATGAAAGGATGATGTATTGTCTCTTAAAAAATGCAAGCACTTAGATATATTTGCATAAACAGCAGTAAAGATTTATTGATTTTTTTATGAATACATTTAAGTAAAAAGCTTTCTAAGTGTATGTCTCAGTTACTCTTCTCTCATTGCTGGGACATAATACCCGACACCCAAAATGAAGGAAGGGGGTTTATTTTGCTCAGAGTCAGTGGAGGTTCAGTCCATACTCTGCTGGCTTCCTGGCAGAGGGCAACAGTTCATGGTGGCAGCAAAGGGCCAAGAGCTCAGCCAAGGAATGGCTGCAGCTCTGGCAGCTGGCTAGCCTCTCTTCCCTCCTTACATTGTAATGCAGATTACCTGCCCCAGGGCAAGTGCAGCATCCACACCCACCATAATCAATCACAAACTCCAGAAACCACCCCTTGGCTGCTGGAGGCTTTAGGGGGGACACCTAGGCACAAACCTTAGCAATGTACTTTAAATTTAAATTATTCTGTGTGCCAGTTTTATCCATGAACAATTTCAGTATCATAAAAATGTACTTATGAAGAAGTAAAAAGAGGGAGGGAAGAATGATGAAGATGCTAAACCAACATAAAACCAAACCAAGAGTACAGAAGTCATGAAAAAAGATCCAAATAAAGGGTAATGTAGGGGTGAGGCCATTATGAGACTGTAGATTGACTGAGGTTGGCTCATAAATTTGGTTCTGATTTTTCTACTAGACAGAAAGAAACAGCAAACATGATTCAATGTGAAGTTTTTACTGACCTTGAGGAGAAATTGTACATTTATTTTGAAGCACAGTCTTCTTTTTCTTGCTAGTTCCAAAATAAATCTTATAGTACAAAGTTTGATATATGAAATTTAGTATGCATTATAAAATTGGATGAGTATAGCTATTATTTTAAGTGATGCTAATAAAATCATGTATTTGGAAACAAAAAACCCCAGATTTTTTTCTGTGTTATTTATGCACGTGTACACCTATTGATGATGTGGAGTATATATCTAAATATTTTAACTCATTTTATTGGAGATTGGAATAGAAGTGTTAGATTTTTTCAGACATTGTGTTCAGGATCATAGTATAACAAATAGCTCAGGACAATAATTTAATACAGACTGTGTTTTACTATTTTTGTTCTGCTTTCTTATAAGCTGTACTAAATTATTTGGCCTCACTGTAGCTTCAGTGACATTCTTTGTCAAATAAATATTCTTTAAAGCAATGTCCTAAAAAGAGGTGACAGATGATAGTTTTTTAGTGTTTTATTTCTCTGTACCTGTTTTTAAGTCTTAATAATTTCACATCTGCTGTCATTATTTGGCCAGAATATTTGACAGTTAAAATGGCCTGAAGATTTTTTTGTTGATTGGTTTGTTGGTTGGTTGGGAGACCAGATAGAGAACAGGACCTTGTGCTTGCCAGGTAGGCACTTTAGTGGTTAAACTATATCCTTGGCCAGATTAAGTTGTTCCTTTTGATAATCTTTTATAAGAAAAGTAAAAAACAACCAGAAAGATTCTTATCTAACACATGATGTTTATGCTAGAATGAATACCTTCTTTGAATATTTTCAAATAATGTGTTAAACATGGCTGTTTGTCAAATTTATACTTAGCACTCAATGTTAAACTCATTTGGTATCATTTTAAAAACCTTCCCAGTTTTTACTTCTCTTTCTTCATTTTTCTGCCCTGTGGCGTCTGCCCTCCTTTCTATTCTTCACCACTGTCTCTCTCCTGTGACTGGCACTTACACGTCCCCCCCCCCTCCCCGCAGCTGTCACCAGAAGAAGGCTATGTTTCTGCGAAGGAGGGCTCCTTTCTCTCCCCGCCACTCTCCTGTGAGGAGCAAGGTCTGCCTGCCACAGTCCTCCGCGGGCCTGACTTGGCTCTGGTTAGTGGCCACACGTTATCCAGCTTTCTTTTCAGATTCTTGTATGTCTCTCTTTGCCTTTGCAAATTTTCTGAATAAAACTTACCATACTCTTTGCTCAGTATATTTTAGAAATTTATTGTGTTCATTTTACTTTCAACGAGATTATGACCTATTTCTTACACTGTATGTATTTTGGTAAGCCAAAAGTTGAAGTTCTTTTTGTTAATCTTTTTAAATTAAAAGCTCTCAAAGTAGCTCTTTGAAAAGTTGTATATATACTACATATAAATATACTAAATGTAATTTCACATTGTAGTACTCAACATACCAAATAAGTATTGGCCCTACTCTCAGTGGTCATAATTTAGCATTCTGTTGCCAATGAAGGGCACTATTATGTTAAACAGTACCCAAACATAGCAAATTACTTCCTGAAATGTCATAGGAAACAGTTATATCATTGTCTTTATAAAATATCCCAAGAAACAGTTTTCTCTGTAGTTTGCATAGCATCTTTCAACTTCTGTAAGCGTATGTCAGTCAACGAGATGCGTCTCACTTTTATGGATGCTTGGTATCTCACATTCATAATAGATAGCCGGCTCTGCTCCCTCGCCAGCTGCGTAGTGTTGAGCTGCCCGCCTGTCTTCTGGACCCTAGTGTTTTGTCTCTGTAGTAATTAAGCAAATTGAGTTTTAGAATTTCTCCTAAGATTCTAAGGCAGTAGGTATAGAAATTATATTGAGACATTCTTTCTTAAATGCTGTTTAAAATATATTTTATCTATTATGATTGTGGCACAAGCAAGTTAATACCACCTATCTCAATAGCAGATACTAAGTATTCATTATCTAGTTTTGTTGTGCATAATGTACATTGATAAAAGATAAACCTCTACTTAGTGACTCACTAATGAGTTTGAACTTGATCTAGTTATCAGACCAATGAAATGTATTTTAAGTGAAAGTTACTTTGAAGTAGTCTGTCCATCTGTTACTGGCCTTTTCAGTGACACCTACTGCAGTGTTACAGTGCTTCTAAATTCTAAGCATCTGAGTTGACATGAGAATTAAATAGTATATGTGGAATTCACTACCAAAATAATGAGGAAATGCTGATAGGTCAAAAAAGTGTGAGCGGGAGTAAATGGCGAGTGTCAAACTCAATATGATCGAGTTCCTTGACTCTGCCATAGAAGATAGTAGTGCAGTTTTTTACATAAAACATGGTGAAGTGCTCTGTCCCATTCATATTAGTTTCCTAATAGAGGTGGATAGTGTAAAGCTTCATCATAACCAGATGATAATCAAGTCCCTTATTAGAATAATTTCAGCATAAAATCAGATTTTTTTTTAGTTTCTACAACTTAAAATGGTTTTAAATTTTAGTCAAAGGTGAATTAGATAAAACCTAGTGAAATTTTGAAAATGTAATTGCTTTGCTATGTGTTTGAGTGTTTATTTTAGTTGAAAAGAAGAGAGTACCTTGTTCATTTTATTAAATGCTAAGAGTTAGTCATGTGAATTTGGAAAAATAAAGTATTTTCTTTAATTTTAAAAATGTTTACACTGAAAATGGATCGTGGCCCTTGTTACTTTTAGCCTTTCACTAATAGAATAAATTGGCTTTCAATGCCAACATTGTGTCCTAGAGGGGGCAGTTCATCCTTCTCTTCACAGTGAATGGGTCTGATGTGCCCAAAGGTGGAGAGAATAGGATCTAGAAAAGAGTGATACTGCTGTGCTTTTACTCTCAGCTGTGATGTTCGTGATGAAACCCAATTCCCTACTGATGCTGTTTCATTCCTAGGTAGATGCACATGATGCTGGAATAGCAGATGAGTCCACATTTGAGTCACAGTACTCCCTTGATAACGACAGTCTCTACTCCACCCAAGCCTCTGTCTTGTCTTTCCATGGCAGTGCCTGCAGTGAGGCCCTCAATTACGGCCCCTCCCTTCCATCATCTCCACCCCAGGTGAGAAGAAAAAGCCATTTTATTTATGAGAAGCCTTTGTGATAATTTTCCAGAGGTTATTGTGTAAGAGCCAGTTGTGGGAGTAGCATATTAGAGACATATTTCTGTAGCTATGGATTCACTATCAGAATAAATTGCAGTTTTCTTTAGCTAGTGTTAATTGCTTATCTTTCAGATTAGTGTGGATTGTTTTAAATGTCGGGCAGAATGATAGACACAAAGATTCAGAGTTTTGTTAGAGGGCTGGGGAGAGAGCTCAGTAGAATAAGCGCTTGCCTGGCAAGTGCAAGGGCCTGAGTTCAATCGCCGGTTCCACAAAAAAAAAGAAAAGAAAAGAAAAGAAAAAGAAAAAAAGTTTTGATAGAATCTTTCATATCAGAATTCATGAAATGTATTTTCCAAGTTGTGGGTTTCAACATTACTTATTTTGGAAAAAAATTATAAGAATAAGATTGTTTTCTTAATGTTTTTAAAACTAACTTATCTATAGTTAGTAAAATATTTTCAGTATTAATGTAATATTTACAAGCTGAGGCAAATTTATGCTATATTTTGATATAAAATGATGCCAAAGCATAATTTATATAAAAGTCACTGAATAAAGTATGTTTATATCACTGGATATCAGTGAAGGGTTTGTTTACTGGTTTGCATCTCATCTATATTTTAGAAATGTTTTATTTGCTTGAATTCCTCAGTCCTACCACATTTTCTTGGTGATACACTCTATTATGTTTAGTAAGTAATAATTTTAAAATGTCTAATAATATTTTAAGTGCAAGATAGTATTTCTTACTTTGATTTGTATTTACTGATTACTAGTGAGAGTTAATACTTTTCCACAATCTGGCCATTTTTTTTTCATATTTACCAACAATCTTTCTTATATTTTAACCATTTTATTTTGGTTACTTATGCTCAGATGATTTGAGTAGTTTATAGATCTGAAAGTTAATGCATAAAGCAATTCGATGAATATTTTACAAGTATATATACCTGTGTATGGTGAAAATCTGAATACGTGTAGGCATGCTATTTTCCAACTTCAGGAAAGAAATTGTCCTCATTGAAAAAAAGAAACATGGGAACTTAGCAGTGTATATCATACTGTTTTAAGAAAAAAAATGATTGAAGAAAATATCAAAATATATTTGTTCAATTTAGGCAAAGTGTAGATATATATTTTTTTTATTTTTCTGTGTTGGAGATATACCACAAATATACTTTAAGATAAAAACATTGGATGATTATTTTCTGCATAGAGTGAATTTATGGAAGTCTCATTTATGAAGACATTAGAAAGTTGTGGTTCATAGGTCTAGCATATTTTCTCCTTTCCCAAATAACAATTGCTTTCGGGCCAGCACAGGTAGGAAGTGTTTCATTTTTATGTTCAGAGTGCTCCTGTTTTCCTTGCAAATGGAGCTGGGCAGTCTCCTTGGATTTGTTTGAGTGGAGCAGCTGTTCTCTCCTAGCACACCGGAGCCTGGCTGGTTGGCTGAGTCCTGTCTGGAATGTGTTCAGCCTTTCCTGGCCTTAGGGCTGGAAGCTGAGTTCATCTCTCAGTGGAATCTGTTAATCCACACATAGCATACTTCTTTTTTGCCAGTGGGACAGATTGCGTTGTTTAATTTAGTAATTGTTATTTAAAGGGATGACACAATCTGCATACTGAGAAGCCTGCATTTTACAGGGCAAGGGCTGCCTGTGTGCAGCACTACATATTGGCTTACTGCACTGTGTTTGCCTCTTACTTCGTTTTCTTCCCCCTGAGTAGTTTACTCTTTCACTGAAGCAAATTTGGCAGCCTGATCTAACAACTGAAATATTTAAACTACAAAACAACAAAGCATTAATGAGGGTGTTCTAAAACACATTGTAAAACTACTGTGTACTTTCTGTTTCTTAGAAAGTAGGACTATTCCTGCAGTGTGGTATATCTCTACATATCCAAATAAAAATTATATAAAATATCTTCTTAGGGCTGGGGATATAGCTTAACAGTACAGGCACCTGCCTAGCAAGCACAAGGTCCTGACTTAAATTTCCAATACAAAAATACATCAGTAAATAAATAAATAATTCTTCTTGTTTCTTTGTACTACTTTCATCTTAAAAGACAGAATGTGATTTATTATAGAATTTAGAACTGACTTTTCCTTGAAAAATGAATTCACATTAAGACTTTTAAATCAATAAAACCATACATATACATATAATTATTTAAATATATAGTATACATGGATATTTAGGAAAGCCATCTCAATGCTTATTCAAAAGGATAACATAGAATGTGAAGACCTCCAGTGATTACTGAGATTTTTGATTTTGTCAAATATAATCACATGGCCTTGAATGGATAATAATTTTACCTGTCTCTCCTTGATGAGAGGTCTTTTGACCTTGGTCAGGTATGCTACCTGATAGAAGTTGTAAGATCTAGCCAAGGAGCATGATCTTACTTAAAAGGAAGCCTTTGATTTGTTTGATTGCTTGGCTTACTGACTGGTGATTATTTGATTGTTTGTTTGTTTGATTGATTGATTACCATACTGTAGATTGAAGCCTGGACCTTTGCACTATACTGCACAAATCTATATCCATAATCCTTAGGTTTGTTTGCTTAGTCGTATTTTATTTTGGAAGAATCTTGCTAAGTGATGAGGGTGGGCTTGATTTTGTAACTCTACTGCATTGACCTCCCAGAATGCTGGGATTACAGGCATAAGCCACCATGTCCCGCTACAGCCTTGTTCTTCAATGTAGAATTTAGGACTAAGCAGGAGTGTGAACAACAAAGAGTAATAATTTTGCTTCTGTTCATACAAGTCTCCTATTTGGGGCCTACTCTACTTCTTTAAACAAGAACTTTGCTTCTTTCTCTTAGTAAAAGTTTGCAGTAAATAATATTTACATTCCTTGTGTTGAGTTGGTACATGTACATAGCGCATCTTAATTCTTTTTTTGATCCTCTTTCCCTCCTCTCCCTCCACTGTGTCCCGATATCCTTCCTATATGAGAAAGATCTATTTTTTAAAAGAAATTTATATTTTCTTAACTTGATTGATTATCAGTTTAGGATTTAATATATTCCCTTGCATGTCATTTGAATTAGTCAGAGGCAGGTCTTTCAAATGTGCATTTTAAAGGTACATGGCAATAGACAGTTTTTCCTTTTTTTTTTATTAATACTTGTATGTCCTTTTCCTTGTTATCTCCGAAGACATGACAAAATGCAGATATAATTGTTTTTTAAGCTTAACATTTGTAGTTTTGTTTAAAAGCTCAACATACTGAGGGCCAGCCAGATAGCTCAGTGAACTAAAGCGTCTACTTAGGCAGAGCACAGCAGCTGGGATTCGATCCCTAGCATGCCATGCCAGCCCCACCCCTGGAGCGCACTGAGATGGTGATTGAGACTGGGTGTGGTGGTGTAAGCCTGTAATCCCAGTCTTGGGAGGCTGAAAGCAGGAGAATCACTAGGAGTCTAATCTATGTAGTGAGACCCCGTACACCCTGTACACCCTGTACACCCTGTACACCCTGTCCTAAATACATTTAAAAAAAAAAAAAAAAGGCTCAACAGACTTTCTGAGAAGATGTTTGCATTACCTTTTCCTGTTTTAACATGAAAATATGACCACTGGATTGAATAACTGTGTACTGAGTCTGCATTTCCCGTCCTCAGTGTCTCTTCACCTCCCCGCCCTCCATGGGCACCTGGACTCTCAGTCTCTAACTAGGGGTGAAGCTGCTGCCAGTATGGTCATGGCTTTCGTTCTTAAGTGCTGCTTCCACCAGAAAATTATGCTGATTGTAGCACAGGTTGAGGTTCCTGTTTATCAAGATAGGAACGTTTCTATTTGTACTTCATATACCAAACACAATTAATGGATTCTATTTTACTTGTGCATATATCCTATATAGTCCTACAGATTTTCGTTTACTGTTAATCTCTACGAAAATATAACTGCTTTTACATCCATACTTAGAATATTGATGGGTTCTTGGTGTTATTTAGAAAAGTTAAAATCTATACTAGTTAAATAACTCCAGTTAAAATGACTGATTGTAAATATCATACAACAGTGGAGCCTATCAAAGATGTAAAAGATACTGCCTTTACCCATCCAGGCATCAATGCCTAATTAATAAAGGAGTCACACTGTGGCCCAGAATGATAGGGGAGGCACAATAAGCTGGAGCAGTGGTGCACATGTATTTTTTTATTTCCTGGAGTATAACAAAACTTCATCTGTTGCTTATTAGAACAATGCAGGTTGTAGTATTTATTCTATATAAATTGTCTCAATGAATGAGATGTCCAAGTGTAACCTTAAGCCTTTGTCATACTTATAATTCCAGTAAGAGCACATTGCCATGCACCCCCACCCGCACCCCCACCCCCACCCAAATTATTTCCACTCACTTGAAGCACTTATCGCATAATTACCATTTGAATTAGGTCTGGAAGTTCTCTTTTGTGAGTGACTTGAGGAAGTGTGATAACCACTATGGAGAATGTTGCTACAGAAAGCCACCTGATGCAAAGCAGACTGGTAAAAACATTGTGTTGTGTCCTCAGACCCCGTACCCATCCAGATTGGCACCGTGTAACTTCTGGCTCTTCCTTAAATTCCAAATGGCCATGAAATGTAAATGTTTCAGATTAATTCAGGACAACAAGACAGCTGTGTCAACACAACTAAAGATACTTACAAAAGACCCTGGGCACCTGCTTTAAAGAGTAGCAAAACAGATAGGATAAGTGTTCAAAATGAGGGGGATATTTTGAGGGACATTGAAGTGATTTATCTTTTATTGTAATAATTTTTAAAAATGTAAATGTTAACTATTTTTCAATCACAATTTTTATGAAAAGTGGAGGCAAATATTAATAAGAACTTTAGGAAGCCTTCAGTTTAGATATTGTGATGCACTAGAAAATTTAAGTTATTATTTAGCATTTTATGTGAAAGAACTTGTGTTTCTTTTAGATCATAAGAGTTAAAAATAAAACTCAGCTGTTCAGCATCCAAAAATGTTTCTGTGGTGGGAGTGTGCTGTCCACTGTGGCGGTTAGCTGTTCCTTGTCTACAAGTCTGTGTTAACTCCTTCCTGAATAGTACACAGGAATTTCCGTTACACCATTTTCAGCAAACATCAGCTAACAAGGCTGACTTGACCTCTTTTACTTTGAAAAGCAATTTTTCTAATTATTTTCATTTTAGACATGGGTGAGATGATTTATGGCTAATTATTATAATTAATTTAGCAATACTGAAGCTAACCAGTGCTTTAGGAAGGACTGTGTTACTTTTCATGAGAGTAAGATAATCAGAGTGATATGAATGTGACAGCAGGTTCCTTAGACTGAGTATGTGGAACATACTACTTTGCTATTATTTCTTCCTAAATAATTTAAAAATATTAATTGCTCAAATGATAGACCAACAACATTCATTTCTGTTCCAGGAATATTTGATGATATCAGAGATAACTTGCATTTAAGAAAAGAAGTTTAATAAATTATGTTGCAAGAGTTAAATTCCTCATTTACAAAAAATACAGACCCACATTTCTTACATTGGAAATAAATTCTAGAAAAATTGAATCTGAAAAACTGTTAAATGTCTATATGACAAAACATTATGAATAGAGGAAAAATATTTGCAGTGAATGTAAGAACATGTTATATTCAGAAGAGGTCGCTGACTAGAACAAGTAAAAATCACCTGCTAAATTGTTTCAAAAGTATTTAATATGCATGCCATTTCATTCCATTTATACTATTAATTTCTTTTAGTTAATTAAAAACAAAATTTTGTGCTATCATCTGTTTCTTTTTTTGTAAGAATCTCTTTTTGTCTATGTCTGTGTCTTGGTTTTTGGTACTGGTAATTGGTGCTCTGAGTAAGTACTTTGAAGATAATGATACACAGTGTATTGACTATTGTTATTCTCTTATTTTGTTAAAATTTTGTTTTATTTTCACAAAATTAAAGTGAATAAAGTATATGAAAAGAGTGTTCATTAAATGTGTACAGATGGATTAATTGTCAGGAATGTTATAGTAAAAGACTGCTGAATATTATTTCTTACAGACCAAATTACCAAATTGATCTCTACTTGTTAAGATTTAATAGGCATTCCCATTGTCTCTTTTTGTGAGAGAGAAGTTAACTGCTAAGTTTTTTTTTCAGGTTTTTTAAAAATCATCTAGGATATAATAGATACAGAAGTGAATCATATGAATAGTAGTTTGCTTTAAAGTTCTAATAACTTTTATTTAAAATGTTACATTTAAAAAATACTACATTTTTATTTCATAAAATGTGCTTTGAATTCTTAAAATTGTGTTTCACTGAATATTAAGTGTTTTCAATGGGTATTAACATTCTGCTGTATATACTAGTTTTTGAGTATTTGCAATAAAAATTTGTCCCTGAAAAAAAAAAAAAAAAAGTTTGAATTCCATTGCACTTTCCACTCCAGTCCTAGTAGTTCATAGCAAATACATTTTCACATATGTGTGTGGAGTCACATAATATAAATGACTGTAAAAGCTAACAACTATGGGACTTTTTCTTTCTAGTGAGGTTTGTTTTTACTATTTTGTGGGGATTAGCTTTGTTTTCCAAACATTCCTGCATTCAGTCCTCTTATTTTCCCAAATTTTCCTTGGTAAGGAAACCAAAGTAAAGCTGCAGGTGTTCAAGTAACACCTAAGCCCAAACAGCTGAGTACCTGTGAACCGGGCTATGTACCCTGGCCTCTCCTGCTGAGGAGAAATTTTGGCCAAGAGAAGATTAGGTTTTGCCGGGTAAAGCCTAGCCTACAGGGTAATTTGTCATATCAAGGTGTGACTATACAGGGAAAAAAGAACAAGGAAATGTACCACCTAGTGTTGGTTCTGTGTAGGTTTTAAAAATGTGTTGTCTTTCAGATA
This sequence comes from Octodon degus, assembly GCF_000260255.1. Taxonomy (NCBI): domain Eukaryota; kingdom Metazoa; phylum Chordata; class Mammalia; order Rodentia; family Octodontidae; genus Octodon; species Octodon degus. The sequence continues at coordinate 7,155,745 of NW_004524620.1, read as the reverse complement.
CATGTGAACTTATGTGTACATGTGTACTTACATGCACATATTATGCACACAGACTAGAAGAGGTGAGTAGCTAATTAGGGCCAGCCAGTTACTTCCATTCACAGAAGGAATGCAAGTGTGAGCTATGAGAGAGGCCTTTCATGTTACACTCTGTAGATGTACACAGCACACATTTGCACAGCTTGGTTCTTTCATGGGGCAGTGTGTTTGTATGCTACTTTTGCACTTTAAAAACATCAGTTAAAAACTGAAGGAAACATAGGTTTATTCAACAACACTTGATAAGGCGACTTTTGCTCAAAACACATAAGTAATGCAACACATCCGCTGTTAGTGCAGATACATGTATTTATATAAAAATATGAAATTTCACGGCTTCAGGGAATTGTAGGACGTGTCTAAAGCATGGCCAGAGAGGGGGTCTGTGCTACCCAAGGGTTCTGAGTGCGGAGTCTGGGTGAGAACTCTGACAAGCCAGCTTGTGTCCTTTCCATTGTATCTCACTAGACACTCATGAAAAATTTGCCTGTGGTAACCTGAACTGCAAGGCTTTCTTTTCTTCTCCATGAATACCTATAAATGCTTATCCAAAATTTTCTCTCAGAAGTTCTTTTAAATCCAATTTTCTGGGGAGATAGCTCAGTGACTTAAGCGCCTGCCTACCAAGCACAAGGTCCTGAGTTTGGTCCCTGTACCAAAAATAAATAAATAAATAAATAAATAAATAAATAAATGTAAATCCAATTCAATTAGTAGCATAATTTGAATTCTCTGACCTCATAGTATGTAGGAATTTCAGACGGATTGGAAATGAGCTACACTTTAAACACTTAAATTAAGATTTGGAAATATAAATTATCTGTACACGTTATGTAGTGTAAGCCAAACAGTTATATTTGTGGGTGCAGGTGTGATCAAAAGATGTTAATGGTCACAACCATGTCACTGTAAGAGAGACGTTACGCTTAATTCCCTTCACAACCTCCCCCATGCTCTTCCAACACAGCCGCCTGCCCCGCCGTCGCCGCTTCTCTCTGCACAGCTCCGGAAGTCCTTTCCCGTGAGTCTGCAGCTGGGCTGTCCTGGCTGCCCCTCGCCCTCCTGAGGTGGCCGCTGCATTCACCTTTCACAGTTATCTTGACTGGGGAAGAGCCAGGCACTTCGGGTGTCAGGCCTGGTGGGTAAGACGGATGAAGACACGTCAGCGCGGCTTTGTTCTGCAGAGTGCCGTAAGCAGTGTGAAGCAGTTCATGGTCTTGAGGCAGCTGCGAAGACATTCACAAAAGAAAATGTCCAGACTTGCTTTTGAATGTGGCAGAAATGATGAAATGAGTGTGTTGGAAGGTTAGAAGGTATAAAAAGGTTGATATTGAGGAGGGATTGATGACACTTTTTTACTGTAATGAAGCTTTAAAAATTACTTTTAAACCTATACCATAGTTTCTGCTCTTACTGAAGACTATATATGAATGATTTTTTTTGTATGAAATGTTACATACATATAAACCAGTAGGAATGAGATGTATGATTTGCAGGAAATGTACTAAAAGCATTTATGAAAATATGTGAAAAAATCTCCTAAGTATGTGTTAGTGCTTTTTAGGTAAATAGTTATGTTTTTCACTAAATAGATGTTCACTAAATAGTCATAAAAATTGATGTAGGTCAGCCTATGATTTTTATTTTTTAATTATCAGGATGTTGATGAAAATTCTTCTGATCTAGTACATGATCTGCACATGTCCTTAGAAGAACTGTATGCCCAAAGCCTCCTGCATAGGCAGAATGAGACTCCGTCTTCAGCAGACATGAGTATGGGGTCTACTTCTGGGTTTGCTGTCAGTGATTACACGCCTGCAGATCCTGTTGGACAGTGTGCACACGGAAATGCCGTGCCTTGGGCTGACTCTCGGCCACCACGTGAAGTTGTAGCAAGCGCAGAACTTACTTTTCCTGTGCTCCCTGATTCAACTGGAAAGGTAATATTGTAAAGACATGGCTTGTGTATGGCAAGATAACAAAGAATTGGAGTGTCTGGCCAATCTATTTATTTAAAATGAGCACTTGTCTGATACTGAAACACTGAAGCAACTTTTGAACTTGTTTCATTATAGGTTCTTGCTGAATAAAGCATTACTAGGTGGAGCACATGTGTAATGTTGAAACATTCCAAAGTCTTGTTTTCCTTTCTACATAACTTGTTTTTTCTTTCTTTCAGGGCTCTGAGTGCCTAATTGAACAGAGCTCTCTGGCCTCAAATGATGAGTTTGTCATGCTTGAAAATATGTCCAAGGAATCTTTTGAGAGGACTATTACTATAGCAAAAGGCAATTCTAGCCTAGGTAAGTTCCTCATTTTCTACATATCCCCACTTCTTCAAACTGCAGGACAAGGGGAGGTATTGAACATGATAAGTTTCAATGTGTACTATATATAAGGAAATATTGGACTGGGGGTATAGCTCAGTAGAAGAAGCGCCTACCTGGCAAGCACAGGGTCCTGAGTTCAATCCCCTGTACCACAAAAAAAAAAAAAAAAAAAAAAGAAAAAAAAGAAAAAGAAAATATTGTTTAGAAGTTTTCTTGTAGTTTTTATGAGTTTTCTTTTTATGTCTATTTTTCCTAAAATGGTTAACAGGATTGTTTACTTTATAGTCACTTAAATTCCTCATTCTTTCTCAAAGTAATCAAAAACTTCAATTACATTCAGGTAAAAGGGTTGGGATATAGCTCAGTGGCATAAGCGCCTGGCAAGTGCAAGGTCCCAAGTTTGATCTCCGGTATAAAAAATAAATAAGTAAATTACATTGAAGTAAAAGATATAAGTATTTTTTGTGTATGAAACAGCAAATCAGAAAAGAAATTCTTAGAAAAATGAAATCAGCATTTTGGAATTCTGAATTCTTTGGAAAAGTAAATTATTAGTTTCTTTGAATGTAAACAGTTATGTATAAGTCAGTTTGTATCTAATCTTTTTCATTCATTGAAATAAAGACTAATAGCAAGAGGTGAACCACTATCAAAATATAAATACACTTTGTTTCATAATTCTTCCCATGTGGCAGGATTTCAAAGTCCTCTGTTACCCAGGAGTTGTTTCAGATGGTTAGTAATAGCAAAATTCTTGGAATTGGGAAAGAAGCCTTCCTCTGGAAATAACCATGATTACAACAGCTAAATCTGTGGAGGACGGGAGAGGGTGATAGATCAGTTATTCTGAAAGACCAAGTACAGCCCAAGACTAGTTTGCTCTGTATCAGGGATCCTTCCTTTTATGAAGGAATTTTTTATAGTAACACATTATGCAGGCAGGGTTCTATGTTCTTGTTGAATTGGAGGCTTTGCAAAGCAGTTCCTGCAGTAGTTAGCTGGTATGACTCCTGCATTTGTCTCCTAGATTTTGTTCTGTTTGGTGGTTTCTGGGCCCCATCAATAGCAGCTAACTAGAAATGATAGCAGAGGCTTTATAATTTGTTGCAGTAGTACATGTATGATGTGTAAATATGGACACATTACCTTTAACACCCCCTCCCCAGAATATCCCCACCCTTGCTTCAGACACAGGGGTCCCGCTATTCTCAGGGCTCACTGCAGCAGTCTGCATGTCCTCTTCGTGAGTGCCATCATGAGGAAGGTGCTTCCCTGTGCTGTCCGGTGGAAGGACCACTTTATGAACTCAGTGGTGTGTGCTCATTCACCTTATGCACCAGCTCTGGCGCCAACTGACTTCTCTTTCCCAAAGTCAAAGTGACCATGAGAGGTAGGCATTTAGGCAAGAGTCATAACCTTGAGGCCTTCGTAACAGTAGAACTAAAGACACTCGTAGAAAAGGACTTCCATGACTGCGTTTAGAACACAGCAGGAATGACTTTCAACATAAAGGGGAGTGTTTTGAGTGGATTTGTCTCAGTTACTCTTCTCATTGCTGGGACAAAATACCCAACACTCAAAGTGAAGGAAGGAAAGGTATATTTAACTCACAATCAGTGGACGTTTCAGTCTATACTCAGCTGGCTCCAAGGCAGGGTGGCACATGGCAGAGAGTAACTGTTCATGGTGGCAGCAAAAAGCAAGTGACAAGAGAGTGGCAGCAGCTCAGGTACCTAGCTAGCCTCTCTCCTCTTCTTACGTTGTAATGCAGATTACTTGTCCCAGGGTAGGTGCAGCATCCACACTCACAATAAGCACACAGAGGCCACCCCATGACTGCATGAGGCTTTGTGGGGTCACCAATACACAAAACTGTAAAAGGATTGTTGGCAATATTTATTTTTCTATAATAAATTTTTAAAAAATTAAATATTTACCATAGTGTTTGATGATGTCTCATTGCATTTAGCAGAGTGATTTAATAAAATTTAGACACTTGAAATTTCTTTAACTCTTTAATTAGGAGGCAAGTATTATAGATATCTAATCCGTGTCAGATTTACTTCATCAGTTTATATTCTATTTTTGAAACAATGTTATTCATAATACATTCTTACTCCATAGAATATTGATAGGAATTTTAAGTAATTTGAAGATGTAGTAAATTTAAGACAAGTTTCTTTTGGTATTATTTCTCAGTATCTTTGATACTATAGTTTATATTCTGTATCTCTCAGAAAATATTATTGAATGTAACATTTCCAACATTTAAATGGCCTTAGAAATTTTTAATTGTATTTTTCTGTGCAACTCATGAAATAGAAAATTTCTATTTAAGAAACCTTATTCTACTGTGATTACTGAAGTATCATTTTTTTTGTATTCTGGCCACTACACATAGGTGCATAATGTAGTCCCTTTTCATAAGTAATGTGAGTTTAGAGAGCGTGCTAGTTAACAAGATCTGGGAGACATTAGAATATCATACATCCTACAGTAGACTTGCACGTAGAGAACATTAAAGACTTAAAAGGGAGGAAATAGCTAATTCCTAGGTTCTTGCATGTAAAGGAATTTAGAAAGTTTTTAAAGAGGAGGAGATAGTTGATTTAGATAATAATGAGTAGATTCTGTAAAACATTAAAATGATTGAAAGGTGTTATTTTTACTACTTGAAGTAACAAAAAGTATGATGAATAGCATTTTTAAAACTGTAAGTAGTGTCTAGCTTTCTGCTGATACAAGAGCATGTTATAAATGATCTAGCGGTGAGCTCATTTCCTTTAGACTTCTAGCCTCTCTTTAATTAGCTGTATAAGGTTTGCAGTTTGAGCTGTCTGGACAATTGTTTTCTTTTCTCTAGAGATGACCAGAAGAAATTATTAAGAAACATTAGGTTTCTGCAAAATCTTCCATAATCCCTGCTTTAATTTCATGAGTCACTCTAAATTTTTTTTAACCATGTCAAGTTTAGGATGGGAATATTGTATGTGAATTATGCACACATGTAAACATGATACAGTGACTTCTAAAAATACCTAATCTTGATTTTTATAGGTCTATAGTATATTGGTTAGTTATATTTTATGAGGACTTGATGCTAAAAACCAAGGTTTTTAAAGGGGGAAATGGGAAGGAACATACTATATTCCCTTCAGTGATTAGGTATAGAAGTATATAGGTAGACTCAGGAATAAAAGTGTTCAACCTTTAGGAGGCTCAGAATTCCAATCTGACCATGTCTGATTCTTCTACGTCATACAGTGCAGTTAATATAGTGCCTGAATTAGGAACACATTGTGATTACTATAAGAACAAGCTTCATTTTGAAGCTAAATTAAGATTCACTTTTAGCTTTTAGAAAGCAGTGTACTTTATTTTGGGTTAGAGGTACATTTTATATTTTTTTGTTGCTTTTGTTTTATTTTTTTTTTGTTTTGTTTTGTTTTTGGTACCAGGGATCAAACTCAGGACCTTATGCTTAACAGGCAGGTGCTTAAACCACTGAACTATTTTCCTGGCCGAAGGTACATTTTAAATATATCTTGAGTTTTATTTGTAGTTTTTCAGCTAGACTTTATTGAGCTCTTTGTGCCAAGTACTTGAAACATATTCCTCTTATGCTTCTTAACTCCTTAGATAATATGACTAGTAGACTTTAATTCCTTAAACACTAATAGTAGAAGTTACTTCCTATGTTAAAGATGAGTGGACTATTGGAAGTAGTAAATTTAGATTTGTAACCAGCTCTGTAGTTCCACAGTACATGACTTGGACTTTTGTACTGTACGTATCCTCTTCTGTGCCCTCAATTTGAGATATATTAGTGACAACAAAATGTAGTTAGTGGATCTCACCTTCAAGTTACTTGATGTTGTCATTTACTGAAAAAGAATATATTACCTGAACTAGCCTGACCTCTTGGTTTGTATGGTCAATATGACCTTACTAGTATGAGTGACTAATAAGCCATGACTTAAATATGCTATTTAAAGTGAATTCAGAGGTCGTGGTGACTGTGGTGCATGATGACTTGTTTCATGGTTGTGGCTTGCTTTAATGTAGATTGTGTGACAGTGATGAGAACAAGGTGCCATGTTAGATTCTCAGTAGGGAACATTGGATTAAGTTGTGTTTTGTGGTCACGCGTTTTGGTTTTAATATGGTACAGTTGTTTAGTGAAGCTCGGTGTGAAGAGTGCCTGTGCAGGCAAACTTCAGTGCTTTGTTGGAACAATTCAGGGCCATCCTATGTGATGATAAGAAACTCAAAAATAGATAAAATAGTATCTTTATTCTTTTGTGCTTTTAATGGAAAGTAGAAGTGTCTTATTAATAGAAATGCATTTTTTTTAGGTTGTTGCAAATTGGTCTTGAATCTTTTTTTTTCAAAGTTTTATTGATAAACAGATAGCAATGAGACAGTTTCAATTCAAATTGGAAGTACGGTTTCAACAAATAAAACACTGCATATATTCTTCTTAGTGGTTAATTGCTGTACAAGATGCGGACTTGTGATCCTCTTTACAAACACCATTAGAAAAAATCATTCTATTCATTAAGAGAATGCAACTATATATCTATCCCAACCACTTTGAATACACAGATACAAAATGGA
>NW_004524620.1:7052151-7142276 GCF_000260255.1 Octodon degus | reverse complement strand
TCGGCAGAAATTCCTACTGGGTGGGCGGGGTGGGGGAGGTAGGGCGGAGTGGTGGGGGGCAGCCCGAGGGGGTGGGAGAAGGTCCGGCACACGCTGCGCCTGGGCTGGGACTGGTCCCGCCGGTGCAGGTTAGCAGGAAGCTCTCCACACACTCACCAGACCTGGCCTAGGACTGTTCAAATCATTAAAGTGAATCTTAACTAATTTTTAAAAAAATATTTGATAACGTCTCATTTCTATCAGAAAATAAAAGCTCAATGTCTGGATATCCATGCATGAGATATTGGGGTAAAGTCATAAGGTAATTCTTAAAAATGATTGAGATAGCATATCTAATTTTAAATAATTGGCATTAATATTTGGATAGTCTTTATTACCTAAATACACAAAATCCTAAAAGGAATACATAATTTTTGCCAAAAAGGTCTTAAAAATGAGACCTTTGCATTTCGTATCTTGCTTAATTATATAATCCTGTTTTAGAAGAACATTTACCACTTCATATATTTTTTTTAATGTATCTGGTACAGGGTCTCTATGCAGCTTGGACTCCTAGTGACCCTCCTGTTTTCAGCCTCCCCAGACCTGGGTTCATAGTTGTGCGCCACCACACCCAGGCTTGGTGGCCAGCTCAGCGCTCCCAGGAGTGTGGCCGGCGCTGCATGTCGTACCAGAGATCAAACCCCAGGCCTTGAGCTTGCCTCAGCAAGCACTTAGTATGGTGAGATATCTCACCAGCCCTTTATCACTTCATATGAAGTGTACTAATTTCAAAAGTTTTATATCTTGAAGGAGTAAGGTAAAATTAGTATATTAAACCATAATTCAGAGTTTTTTGAGCAGGTCTTTTAAAGGAAGCCATAGTTCAAACTAAGAGGTACTTGTATAAGAACTGCAAAAAAGAGTATTGAGGCAAGGACTCCAAAATAAAAAGAAAAGAGATAAGTATTTTTGAAAGAAGGCTTTGTGTCAGAAATTCAAGGGGCCAAGAAATCTATGATGCAGAGTAGGTTCATGTTGGGAAGTCCATGTAAGTATAATTTATAGCAGTGCCCTATAAATTATACCAGGCCAGTATTTTATAAAGCAGCATAACGGGAAGCTTTTGAAGTGTTTCAAGCCAAGGACTGATGAGTAGGATTGTTTTTATTTGAATTCTCTGTCTTCCATGAGAAAACTGCATTGGGAGGATAATTTTGGAGGCCCAGGTAATCCAGTAAGAGGCTGTTGCAAAAGTTAGATGAGAGTGTAGTGACTTGGTCTAGGCTTAGTGTGGAAATGGGGAAAGCAGAGTGGATTCATTGTAAAATTCGGAGAGAAGAATGATAGCTTCTCATTAGGCATTACATATAAGGGATTAAAGAAGAATAAGAATCAAGAGTAATCCTGGTGTTTTTGTTTTGAATAATGGAGGGGGTAGTATAGTAGTGCCATGTGCCAGAACGTGAAAACATGGAGAAATAAGAGGAGGTGAAAATTGAGCAGGTCATCTTACATTTACTAAAATTGCATTTCTTATGAGACATTCAGAGGTATGTCAAGAAGTCCATTGCTCTGGGGACCTCGTTGGATATAGAGATAAAAATGACAGCTCACTAAAATTGAGTTTCTATTAGTTCAGATCAATACACCACTATATATTCAAGCATTATAGTAACCCTGAGGCATAGGAATATAAACCTCAGGATAATATGAAGTTTGCACTGTGTCATTTTTATATCTTGAGCAACTGATGTAGTGCTTGGTAAATACTAGCTATATGGTATATGGATTATGAATGAACAAGTTATTTGGTATAAGGTAATAACAAGCAGTTTTTTAATTTATAAAACTAATTTTCCATGTGTAGTCCTATTCTTAGTCTGTTATGTATAAGAGATAAATTGTCATTGCAAAATTATCTGGTACTGTTATGGTGTTAAAGCTTTTTTATTTTAGAAGACATCACATCAAATGTTCTAAATTACATTCATTATATACCATAGAATGCTTCCTATCTAACATATTAAGTAAAGAATATTTTTATTTACAATTTCACAGACATTAAAATTAGTTAAAATATTTTGTGTTATAAGGCTTTCCTTTTTTGTTCGTTTTATTGTCAAAAAAGTTAGCCATATTCTTTAATCTACGAATTCTTAGTGTTTATTAAATTAAATGAACTTGAAAATTATATATTAATCCATACGTGAATTCTTCTTTTCCCATAGGGATGACGGTCAGTGCTAATAAAGATGGCTTGGGAATGATTGTTCGGAGCATCATTCATGGAGGGGCCATTAGTCGAGACGGCCGGATTGCCGTTGGGGACTGCATCTTGTCCATTAACGAGGAGTCTACTGTCAGTTTAACCAGTGCGCAGGCACGAGCCATGTTGAGAAGACATTCTCTTATTGGGCCCGACATAAAGTATGTAACTGGGCCTCAATTTGGCTTGGGCTTCTATTTTATGTATAAACATTAATACATATTTATTTAATGCAAATTACTCCAGAATTAACTATTTTGAATAGCATTTGATAGTAAATATATTCCAAGACTATCATTCTGTTGAAAATTTGAAAGCATGACTTTATGATTTTCTTTTACTTCTCTAGTGCTTTCAATAACAACTTTATATATGAGAGATGTGAGACATCTTTCACAGAGAAGAGGTGTTCATTCTTTGATTCTCAGAAAGAAGTCTGGGTTGATTTCAGTGTGAAGAGTTGTGCGCTACCTAATTGGCCAATATGAATTTGAGAACAAAGCCAGTCCTATAAGGGACAACTGTGAAAAAGGCTATGTAGAACAGTGCCCTTCTGACCCATAATTTAACCTTGTTTGTACTACTCAGTGACACAGAGGGATCTTCCACTAAGGTTGGTGTGGTCTAACTGTAGGTTATATAGGATAGTTTGTGAGAAAATGCCTAAAATTTCCCATGATTTGTTAATCTCATGGTGTTTTAAAAACACCTTAAAATGTGATTTTAAGTCATAAACATTACTTCAACAATCAAAAAATGAGTTTAGGACTTGTTGGCATTCATCCATGTCTTTGTAACATTAATCATTAAATACATAATAGAAAAATTTATAAAATAAGAGCTCTGGTAAAGATTATTTACCTTAAATTGTATAGGAGACTTTTTGTATTAATGTTCTTTTACTGACAACATTCTGTAATACTGGTTCTTTTGCAAAGCATGAATTGTTAGAGGGGGCCAGGGAGATGGCTTAGTGGAATAAGCGCTTCCAAATTGCTAGAAATTAGTGAAGAAAGCTGCATTTACAGCCTGTTTTTCATTGTCATCCATAAAAAGTGCATACCATTTCAGATGGTTTTTGCACTCTTAGGTCAGGTATTATTTTAGGCAGAGTCTTCACTAATGAATGATCCTTTATAGTTTTGCATTCATTTGACTTATACAGTTAAGCAGATCATTTTACCATATTACTAGTCCCTAATTACAGTGATAAGGTTACAGTGATAAGGTACAGGTGAACATAATTAAAAAATTTCAGCTCCTCTATCATAGGAAAATTAATGCTTTCCTCACTACTGACAGCCAGTGTTCCTTTTGCTTAAAAGATAAATCCTAAGATCTACGCAGAGACTTTCATTGCAAAGACTTTAACTGACATAAATTAGATATAGTATGAAACCCACATATCCTTGTAACTGATTACTTGGCTTGGTGTGCTGTAATATATATGTAGTACTCTGTGTACCAATTCAGGTCCCTTGCCTAGTTTTTGACACTCTGAATACTAGATTCCATATATGGTATTAGCCTTACTCCTCAGATCTAATGTCCTGCCTAAGTTAAAAAAATGGCCAAAGACTATGACCTTGGTAACACAGTTTGGTATGTCATACATCTGTTCAATTCCAGAGAAGCTTTTAAGGTGCATTTTCAGGTGCAGAAAGTCCTTTCCCGACTTTCCTTTTTTCACTGGAGATGAGCTGCACATGTATGTATTTTCCCCCAATTTTTGACCCAGCAGAATTACTCATTTATGGGGGCAGTGTCTTTATTATGCCCCTGAATTATACCAAAAGCTAGCTCCATAAGTAATGGCTTTTATATCTCAGGAGTCAAAATGTGCTGTAGAATTTCACATGCCAAAAAATGGAATCTTACAGCTTTCCCTGTTCTGGAAGTGAACCTGCCATTCTTCTTTTCCATGTGTCACCAGTGCACGCATGTGCACATGCATACTCACACAAGTGTACCCGCAGAGCACATGGCTTTCTTAAATATTCCAAGGAGCCCTGCTCAGAGGGCCGTGGCTTGACTCGCTGAATAAATGATGGAAATTAAAATCACCCTTACCCAAGATGCGTTTTAGGGAAAAATATTAGATGAAGATCATTATAGCTATTTAGATTAACCAGGCGTGAGCAGCAAGTCCCTGCCTTTTGCACATCCTGGTTTTCACCTCATTCCTGTCTATTGCTTGACGCAAAGGTTTAGAATTACCTGGAAGCTATGTGAATAGTCCTCCCAAAGGACAGTCCAGTTCCATTATTCTGAGTGAAACCATAACACTTTCTTTAGCCAATTAAGCTTTGTACTCATTGCGTGGATTTAGGCTCTATCTAGATCACATTCTCTGTATTTCTTGTTATAGACCTAGCTTACTCTGGAGGGCTGGTGCAAAGGTGGGTTGTGGGGACATAAACAAGACTCCGGTTCAGTTACACAACTGGTTGTTTATAGGGAAAGCATTGCCAATACAGATAATTCACTGGCTTTCTTAATTGCTATAGATATCTAGGATGTGTGTGTGTATGTGTGTGTGTATGTGTGTGTGTGTGTGTGTGTGTGTGTGTGTGCATGCTTGTGTGAATTTACACATGCCTGGACAGATAATTTGAGTTTCAAGAGTTCAAGAACAGCCAGCTTAAGTTCCAGGTTTTATTATTTTCTGTGGAAACCCAGATGTGAAGCCTTACCAAAATGCATTCTGTTTTCACTTCTCACTGCACCTTGCCAGGAGCTCTTAGATTTTTGTAATTATAGCCAGGATTTTGTACTTAGAAGCAGCTGCTTATAACATCTGCCAGATAATTACTGAGTTGAATCAGAATTCACCTGCCTTAACCTAAAGTGTGGGATGAATTCCTGATCAAGGAATAAAAGATTGACTGCAGTTACATTTTTCCATGCTTGTTAATAATCATTGCTATAGACACCGGTAAAGAGCAGATGCTTTTGGGGGGGAAGTGTAGATGAGAGGGAGGTGGAAATGAAAAAAAAAAAGAAGAAGAAGAAAACCAGGAGCACCCACTTGTAACTGCATATGTATGCATCTCACATTCTGCACAAGACAGTGGCATTTGTTAACACCATTGTAAAAAGATGCCACAGCGTATGCTCCATATTCTAGATTTTCTGCAGCACCTGCTGATGATCGAGCCCCCTTTTGTGTATATCAGTGATTTAAAGCTCATTATGGCTATGTGCTACAACTTGTGTGTGAAAACTGTTTCATGCTTTTGTAACATCACAATCTAGGATAGATCCAGATATAGATTTAGTGTATACAGAGTGGCTTTTGTTCCTCATTTATGTAAGAACATAAATCCCAGCGAAACTATGAGTTTATTACATTTCACAGTGCAGTGATGACTGGGAATGAATTTGAAATTCAAACCTCTGTGTAAAGCAGTGACCCTGTCTGCATGTGCAGGCATGGTCTCTGGATTAATAGCTTTATGGCAGTTTTGTCTCACCAACGTTACTCTTTTTGCTTCTTCTCCACGTGTAAACAAAAGTTAGTTTATATGTCAGATTTTTTAATATAGCTCTCAAGCTGTCAGTGTGTTTATGAAGTCTGTCATTCAGCTTCCACTTTCTGTAATGGTGAGGCAGGTTTTGTGTGGTCCTGTGTCGAGGCATGTCGTGCAGTGGCTGCCTGTGGTGGTGCATTGTGGGATGCTCCCTTGAGGGCCTCACTGTTTGTGTTGTGCTAAATGTTGGTGTCGGCTGCATTTTTGCTTCTTCTCACTGCTACTCAAATGATCAGAAAAATATTTGTAAAACCTCTTTCTCCTTACCCTTCCATAAAAGAAAATCAGCTTTAAGAAAAGGAGAAGAAAACTTTGGGATAGAAACATCTTTACATGCTCAAACCAGTTTATAGGCTTAATAGTTTGTATTTACTGTTAGGTTTGCTTTTGTGTCCTGGATTTTCCCCCTCAACTTTCCTGCCTTTAGCTTCCTATTTAGATGTTTCCCTAAATCTTCAGAAATACTGTGACTTTTCTGAAATAGTCTGTTCAGGTTTCAGGCTGATCATTTTTTGTGCAGATTGTAATCCTCTTTCCTGATATAATGTGTAGTACATGTTTGATTCATTAATTCTTTAAAACATAACAGAAAATTTACTATTAAGTATTTTTCATAACAACTTGGCAAAGGTGCTTTTGTAGGTGAATAAGTTAAGGAGGACAGAATGAATGGCAATGTAACTCTCTTTCCCAGCCTAGCTGTAAATTTGGTGATCTGTGCTTGCTTCCTTGTTTGTGGTCCTCTAAGTAAGTGTCATGAAAAGATTGTAAAGGGCCTGTATGTTGTACAGGACTAATGGGTGTCCAGAGAGCCTTCTCCTAGAGTACTGCCGTGTATGTTTATGTGCATTCCCGATTGCAGTGCCCACCTAAAGAGAGGCACTCTGCCGTGATGTGGGTGACAGAGTCTCAGCGGAGCTGATCGCTGTCTTTCCACACTGCCCACGATAACAGAGCCCAAACCCTAGTGATCCCACACTTCAGGGAAGTGGAATTCTGAATGCTTCCTATAGAATCACAGATATATCTGAAGTTATGTGTCTTTTTCACTTCAGAAATTATCTCATTGGTATAATTTTTGATTTCTTTCATAAAAGACAAATTTTTATATCTTTACTTTCTAGTGCTAAGATTGGATGGAATTATTATTTTAATGAATGAACTATGGATAGTTTAATAGTATTTATGATTTCTACATTGTGCTGTTAAATACTACATATTTTATTCTCAGCTGCAACAAAAGACAAACCAACTTCAAATATAGCATTTCCCTTACCTTTCTGTTTATCAAGCAATGTATCTTCAGCAGCCAACTTAAAAAGTATAAAAAGGGTATAAATAGGCTTAAATGGCAGCAGTAATTTTCATACATCGTGTAATAAGCATCACTTGTTCTGTATCTAACACAGTGCCTTCCACTCACTAGACATTAGACTTTCAGTACTTTTGAATTCAGACATTAACCTTCAAATGTAAACATCTATCTTTCTTTGAAATAGAAATACACATAAGCAATTGCAACAAATTAGTAATTATTTCTTTAAATCTATGTGATTTAACTTTAAACTTAAGTGTTCATAATATAACAGACCTAACAAAGTTATTGATAATGCTTGTTAATGCTCATGCTTAATTATGTGCTGTGGGAAAAGTAAGATAATTTATAATACATCATATTGTAATAGAGTGCACCTAATTTATTTCTACTAAGGAACTCAAGTATCTTTAGACAGCATTAATATTATTACTGACAACTCATTAATATGTGGGCACAGCACCAATTTTGTCATAAAGGTACAGTATTGTGGCTCTATCGTAACTGTATATTCTTTAGAATATTTCTGCTGATGAATTATTAATTTTAATTTTATGATTTTTATTATATTAAACAATGAAAATGGGAAAAATAAAAATGGTGTTTAATTTTTAATACTTTTAGTGTCTATAAAAAAGCATCAACATTTTCAGCATTAACTTTTTTGCTGTGCAAAGTCTAAAAAATAGTAACACTGATAAATTCTTGTGTGAACTACAATGAAAATTACATATACTGTGGTTTCTCTTCAGAGCATATAAATCTTTTGCCTTTTACAATAAAATTACTTTAGAGATCTATAAAAATAATCTTTACTTCATTCATCACACCTAAGGCAGCCTTCATACATGACAACATCACATTCTGTACACGTGCGTCACTTACACTGAGTGCACATGTGTTTTGCCTTCCTGGACTTTTTTGTACACATAGACATCTTACTGGTCTTACTGGTTTGTCAGGAGGTTCTTATATTACACAATGTGTAGTTAATAGGAGCATAAATTATCAAGTTAAGTTTTAAGTTCTTAACATGTATTATGTGTTTAGAGTAAATATCAACATTTTCACTTAAGCTGTGTACTTGCTTACAAAAACAACCTCAAAGATAACATCAGAAATGAACTCCTATATAAACTACAATGAAAATACCAATAGAACTGTAGCATAAAAATAAGCTTGGCTTCAACTGTCACATCCAAGGCAGTATTCATGACGAGAGCTGCGTGCACCAGGCATACATCTTACATACATGGACAGCACATGTGCTTAGCCTTCCTTTCCTAAGTGGCAATTCATTATTGTTACCTTTCTTGTCTTCTTTTTTTGTCAGGAGTTTCCTACTGTATTGTACAATGTACACTTAGGAAAATGAGATATCAATACAATAAAATATCAAATATGTAATGAGTACTTGGAATAAACGTTAACATTTTCACATCAGTTGTTTACCTGCTTACAAAATCTAAAAAGCTAACATCAGAAACAAAATCCTATGTTAACTACAATGTAAATACAAGTCTGCCACAGAAATGATTTTTGTCTTGGTTGTCACATGCAAGGCAGTCTTCACACATGTACTATCGCTCATGCTGATATCATGTATGTGTTCTTCTCCTGTCTTTTCTGATAGGGCATAGTTGACATCTTTTTGGTTTTCCTGTTGTCATAGTAGGTATTTGTGATGTTGTGCCTGCCTTTTCACCTCTTATTTCACCAGTGTGCTCCAGAATTTTGTGATGTAGTTCCCTTGGCAGAAAAATATTTTGTTTTTTCTCTGTGTTAATTGATGTTTTATGAAGTCCAGTCCCAATCTTCTAAGAAAATTTTTGTGTGATATTTTACACTTGTTATTGTCTTTTAAACTATCAAACTATGCCACAAATGTTTAGGATTGTGTAAAACACAATCATTGGCCAACACTTTCTGTTTCATGTGACATCATAGTTGCTGCCTTACTCATCAACAACGTATACTCCACATTTGGTTTTGTTGTAGAAAATATCACAGCCTTCCATTTTGTCGAGGTTTCCCTATCAGTGTTAGTCATCATAGTACAATGTTAACATCAGCAGTACCAGTTTGTTTTTCTTTGCCATATATGAGGCTGATGTTATATCTTTCTGAAATCCAAAAATTGTGTTATATAATTCTGTGATTTTGAAATTGCAGCACTTCATTGGGAATTCTTCCTTGTTCCTGTGTATGATTCCTATACTGGTCAATTTGTGCTCTATTGTCAAATATAACATTAATTGGTAAACCAGTTGTCCAGTGTCACAGTCCCATTAGCTTGGGAGATGAAAGCAACAAGTCTATCCACAACATCATTTGGTTTATTACTATACAAATAAAAACCTGGTAGCTGAGTTCCAGGATAAATTTCTAAATTAAAAACATGAAAGGTCTTGGGATCTACAAGGGCATAATTTTGTTGTTGTTGTTATGTTTATTGAGAAAGGAATTTGCCATATAGTGCAGGTTGGTCTTGAACTCAATAGTTATCCCAGGCTGGCCTTCAACTCTCAGTGACCCTCTTTCTTGAACTCCCCAAGTGCTGGGATTCCAGGTATGTGCCACCACACCTGGCTAAAATGGCATAAACTTTTATACCATATTTTGAAAGTTTTGAGGAATACACTGCCTGAAGCTACAGCATCCGTGAAATGCTACAAGATATTCATAAATAGTCATGCATTCAGATGGTGTATAAACAGATGTCTTAAACCATGAGTGGATAGCAACCAGATTATCAGTTCTTTTTCTTACTCAGTGGGTGGTTTCATCATCAAACCTCAGGCAGTTCTGAAAGAAATCAAATCTCAGTGTCATCACTTTTCTGTAAACAAGCCCATACCCATCACTTTTTCATAAGGCTTTTACATTTCTGTGATTACCATGAAGAAGCCCTGCTAAATACACCAGACTATGCATGCTATCAGTTCAGATAGTGAGATGTCATAATAAATACATTTTGAGTATGGCTATTGGTGCATACAGAACATTTTATTTGTATTTCAGAATTTGTTTATTTTAGAATATATTGTAATATTTCCAAACAATTTCTAACATTGAATAGCATGCTGGTATTCTGTCCAATAGGTTTTACCCTTGCCAAGGTCCTCAGCATATTTTTGGATCATGTTCTAACATTGGATTGTTCCATTTGGTTGAGTGGCCAATTTGTACCATTTCTATTAGTCAAATATGTACTCACATTATTGTTTCTTTGTCAACTCGATCAACAAGGGCTGTATTCCCTATTTCTATGTTAGTCAATTCTTGCTCTGTTTTTCTGTCACAGGACATTTGGCTCACATGGCCAATGTCACAGTCATTGTCATAGTCATCATCCATGCATAAGTGATCTGATGATTCTTGTTCGGCCTCCCTCAGACTTGGAAATATGGTTTTTCATGTGCCATTGTACTGAACTGTGCCAGAAAAAGCAAAAGAAAACTTTTACTTAGAACTAATCCTAAAGGCACAGAAAATTCAGCGATGAATATTTTGTGGGTAAAACACCTAATGCCACTTTGGGTCCCCTGTACACCCCTTGACATATGTCTGCCAAGGGTTGAATGCCCAGGTGGGATTTGGCTTTCCCCAGCTATAGCTACTGTGAGTCACACCTACATTCCATTTGTTGTTAAGTACACATTTACAGACCAGAAAAGTGGCATGGGTGCATTTTACCCTGGGATGCTCAGTAAACATGTGGAAAACCTATCAGATGGAGCATAGTATGGGTGCAAATCCCAGTTTGACACTTTTGCACACATGCACACACCTCACCACTCATCATACTAAGTGGATATACAGAAAGATTGATTTTTGTATCCCCCAGGTGCAGCTGCTGAGAGGCACAGCTGGCTCTGATAATGATAAAGTACAGATGGACTGTAGAAGAGTATGGGATGGGTTGTTGCTGCCCAGTATGATGCCTTGAGGAGTAACTGTTACTATTATTATTTTGCAATGTTGGGAAATTAAATTCAGAACTTTGCATATCCTGAGAAAGTGCTCTGTCACTGAGCCGCATGCCCAACTTTTTAAGTATGAATCTTGCTCACTTCAAAAACTGGCCGTTAGCTCTCTCATTTATATATATAATATTTTATATATACATACAATATAAATTATAGTTACTTTCTTCTCTGTGTGATTATTAGTGAACACAGAGTTCACTAGCAGCAGAAGTTTAATTTCAGTTATTTTGGCCATAGAATGCTTTACCTTTGAAATCTGAGTTGTCTGATGAGTATGGCAGGTATATGAGTTGGGTAAAAGGTAGCCATGAGAGGACAAGACAATTTTGTTCTATTTTGGAAGCATTTACTGACACATGTTTCTTTTTCTTTGCTCTGGTGGATTGTGTTTTGATCCAGAATTAGTTATGTGCCTGCAGAGCACTTGGAGGAATTCAGAATAGGCTTGGGGCAAGAACCTGGAGGAATAATGGCACTGGATATTTTTTCTTCCTATGCTAGCAGGTAAGTGAAACATTAAGTCAATACAAGAGGTGAGTGACACAATAAGTTAAAGAGGCATTTGAACCAGAATCAGGAAAGTTCAATGAAAAGTCTGAATTTCTTTTCTTCTTCCAAGATTTTTAAACATATTTCCTTGATTACTTAAGTAATTATCATATATTGTGGGAATATGTGAATATTTAAATCAAGAAATTAAAATAACCTTTACACCTAAGATAGCAGTTTTAATGTAATTTTTAAGTACATCTTCATAAATTTTATTTCCTGGGCCAGGGAGATAGCTCAGTACAATAAGTGCTTGCCTGGCAAGCACAGGAGCCTGTGCTCAATCCCCAGTTCCGCAAAAAAAAAAAAAAAAAAAAAAAAATATTTCCTAATTAACATGTGTAAGTCCATAAGCATTGCAGTACATCTATATTTTACTCATCTAGACAATGCTGAGTTGCACATCTTGGTATACAAGCATATTATGCCTGAATTATAATATTGGCTTTTCCATAATGAATATGCCTTTATATCTTCTCGCTTATAGGCATGTTTTCAGTTGCACTGATAAGTGAATACCAAATTTTCCTTTCAGTGTTCTATAGAGCAAAAGTTCCACCTTTCCTTACAGAATACCAAAACATTCCAAAATACCCAGGTGTCCAATGACCCTGCAGGAATAATGATACTGCATTATTGATTCCTCTGCAGATTTTGGCATCAGTGAAAGGAAAGGGACACTCTATATTTAATAAAGAGAAGGAATGTTATAATCTAGGAGTCTCAGGAAGTTTATGGGAAAAGGAATATTCATTCTATTCTGTCAAAGCCCAGCCATACTTCACTGTAGAATTTCCAACCCAGGATTAATGGCATGAGTTAATTATGATTTGCTAGTGTTTTTGTCTTATTTTAATATAGTTATGAAATAACATTTCACTGTCCTTCTGAAATGTCTCAAATGCATAAAGAATACAACAGGTAGCATAGTAGTCTTCATAAGTTCTTGGACCTTAAAATGCTCGAAAGTTATTAATTAGGAGGTACCACTATCAATACTGCTTCTCTTTCAGCTTGGAAAGAGAGATTCTTGGTTGTTCGATGCTATGCCCAGCTGTTTCACCATAGAGAAAATAGGGTTGCTGTCAGTATCAGTGCTTAACACTAAAGCAACCTACAGTGGAAGGAAGTCGCCCCCGTCCCACAGCTAATAAGCATCAGAGTCATTCTTAAAATGAAAAATTTAAAATCCTTGTTCTTGAACATGTAATCCAGAGGAAGAACTGCAGGGGAATGTGTGCTACATAAAGTGGCACAGAGTGTGGAAGTTCAGAGCTCCAGTTTGGTGGTGAGATGGCTTCAATTCACATGTCACTACTATATAACTGTAAATTTATCCAAGTTACTTTACCTTATACAAACACAGATATAAATAGAGTTAGTGGTTATAGTTGATAGAAATTTCTTTCATTGTCAGGAGTTTTAACACTAAGAAAAAAATCTAATTCTTGGCTGAATGAGCACAGCCAAGTGAGAGCTGATCCATTCTCCTCTGCAGAGCACATGGCACTTGAGTATCAGAAACCAGGCTCTAAAATGGGTAAAGCATAATCTGAACATTTAGAACAGATCATCTGGGTTAGTGAAGAAATTCAAGATTTTGGAATAATTGGAAGGGAATAGGATTTATTTTTCAATCAGTGCAATATATTCATTTTCTCCCAAGGCAGGACCGTGGAGCAGTATGACCAAAAGTGTTTTTGAGTCTCTTACATTTTAGGTTTTAGAGGTAAAACCTCTTCCCACCCCATGGCTGTCATTCTCCCCAAATTATAAATCTTATCTTCTAGACTTCCTTTTGCTGTCAGATTTTTTCCAGTTACATTTTCAGTGGGTTGAGTATTGTTTTCACCTTTCTGCCTTTGTTCTCTGGATAAGGACTATTTCTCAGGGACCTTCCTGACAAGATGTTGGGAAGCCCGGTCTTGGGACTATTCTCTGCTATCATCTGGTTCTACTGTCAGATTTAGACTACAGGAGCCAGCCCTATTCAGAGTCTATTCTTCCCTTAGAATTCAAAGCTGAAGGATAGGACTCTTAAGGGCTACATTTCATTCTAAACATATATTTTGCTACCACTGAGGCCAAGCAAGGGAGAGATGTTCTACAGGGACCTGAACCTTCCACCACAGAGATGCGATCGCATTCAGACACAGTTGATGGGATTAAATGACTTCTGATCTCGAAGCATAAAGATGCTATAATTTGAGAGTTGTTCAGTATTTCTTCCAGTGAAGAATGGTGATGGGTTTAACATATACTTATTTTTTTCAATTTATCAGCCATTGTCCCTTCTGTGCTTTGAAAGGAATAAATAAACGTTTCTTTAGAAATCCAGTTTTTACCAGTAGCATAAAGTCATGCATGCCACAATCTACTTAATTGTTCTTTAGTACTTTTAAATTATGTATTTGGTACAGGGTCTCACTAGGCATCTCAAACTGGTAGTGATCCTCCTGTTTTCAGCCTCCCCAGTGCTAGAATTGCAGGCCTGTGATTACCACGCCCTGTCTCAGTGGCTGGCTCACCAGGCTTGGGGGTGGGGACGGCTGCAGAGCATGTGGTGCTGGGGCTTGAGCCATGGTCCCTGCTCTTGCCAAAGCAGCCACTTAGCCCACTGAGCTATCTCGCTGGCCCTTGTTTTTAGACTATTATGGTAGGTTGATTGTAACATAAGGGTCTTACTTGATTTGATTTTTTTCCCTCTACCATAAAATTATTATTTATATATATGGTTGGATATAGTGAAAATATAAGGCAGTAGCTTAATCAGCAATTAAGGACATATAAAACAGTGTTGCATTGTGAAACTTTATCCAGAGACATTCCAGAACTACCAGAACGAGAAGAGGGAGAAGGAGAAGAAAGTGAACTTCAGAATGCAGCGTACAGCAATTGGAATCAGCCCAGGAGGTAAGGACTAGTTCTGTCTTCTGCCCACTTAAAGGATATATGTGCGTAAAGATGGGGAAGTATGGTTGCAAGTACAGGGTTTCAGCTTTCTACTTGTGACTTGGCAAGTAGCTTAATGTTCCTCATCCTGTAACTCTTCTTGGGCACATTGTAGAGAATTATGAATGTCATAGAGGGTTAAAACTAACATGTATGTAATGATCTGGCACATAGTATAGACTATAATTAGAGAAAATTATGCATAAGTAGTTGAAGCATAGTAAGTTGTGGATCGTTTTATTTTAGGTATAATACCATTTAAATTTTATTTAGCACTTATAGAAACAAGACATTCAAATGTATATTTAAGACCCTGTGTGTTTGTGTGTGTAAGTACGCAGCTTTGTTATTAAATGCTGTGTTTGTCCTAAACCATGCTTCATCGAGCACCAGTTTTCAGGTGTATCATCCTGTATCCCTAAGGCATGTAAGAGTGTGGATTAAGAAGGTCCTGAAGGGCTGTGGAACATGATTGAAACGTGGGGCTCTGCACTCATTAGGAGAATCTACTGCCTACCACTGGGGAGCCCAGCAGCTAAAACTGCTCTGGGAAGGTAGGGCCCAGGCAGAGGAGAGGCCAACAGGCAGGTGCGTCTCCTCCCAGCTCCTCCCCTCTTTGCTCTCTGACACATTAGTAGGAGCAGTTCTCCCCTGCCCAGACCCTCCACTCTGTTGTTGCTCTGTATCAGCTTGCTTAACGTAGTAAATTTAACTTGAGTTTGATAGGGCCTTATTAAGTCCTAAAGGCCATAATCTGCAAATAGTGAGACATAAATAGGAGACGTAAACCCTGCTTTCAAGGAGTTATTGCAGACTTGGCTGCACAAGCTATAGAGACACAAAAAACAAATTAAAAATGTTACATAGATTGCATTAATTGTAACAATTTGTCATCATTGTCCCTGGAAAGAGACCTAAATGTAACAGCATGAACATGCTTCATTCTTAATAAACATGTTAAGCTGTGAATAAAAAGTGCTCCAGAGATGTAATACAGTTTGATGATATTTTCTTTGTTTAAAAATGAACTTTAAGGGCCATCCAAATAGCTCAGCAGATTAAAGCGCCTGCAAGCAGGGCAAGGGCCAGGGGTTCAATACCTGGGCCTGCCATGCCAGTCCAACCCCCCAGGGTACACAGTGAGACAGCAGTTGGCACGGAGGCACGGACCTGTAATCCCAGCTCTTGGGATGCTGTAAATCACTATGAGATCCATCTAGTAGTGAGACCCTGAACACCCTATAGACCCTTCCCTAAAAATACAAAAAAAAAAAAAAAATTGAACTTCAAGCTGGGTGTGGCGGCACACTCCTGTAGTACTAGCACTCAGGAGGTGGAAGCAAGAGGATCCATTCAAATTCTAAGCCAGCCTGGGCTACAAAGGGAGCTCAAGGCCATCCTGAACTGCATTTTTTTTTTTTTTGTCTCAAAAAGAAAGAAAAAATTGAGCCTATAGCCATTCTATTTGAACATTTTCAAAATATGGAGAACATTTTATGTTGCTGTCAGTAAACTAGCATTTCCATCCATCCAAAATGAGGTTTGAATTTGAATATCTTCAAAAGCCATTCAGATTGTTTTAAAAAAATTCAACATCTCCACAAAGTGCTGCTTACATTGAGAACACGATATAAGTAGTAGATCTGTGGCATCAATGTAAGGTGTTAAGCATCTTATGTATTTGTAGATTGAGGCAGAAATAAATTAGATGAGAGTATTTTGTAACAGATGGTGATAATTTAACATGAATTTTGTTGGACAATAATGACAGGAAAATGTTACATTGGTCAGCTTTAGGAACAACATAGGGGGATAAATAGTTTGTAGAAGACAATATGCAAAATGATTGGAATCACTAAGAGCTTTGACATTTGAATTTATTTCTTCTAGGTCTTGACTACTTTTTAAACTTTCATTTCTTGGAGAAAAAAAATTTTTGTTTCTTGACTACTATATTACTAAAATAGGGCTAATAATAGAACTTTGTAAATTTGGAAGAGGAGTTAGTAAAGTAACATTTAAAATTATTAGCATAATGCCCTGAACAGAGTGAATCCTCAGCTAGTGATTGATCTTGTTTATAAGAATATAATTTTGAATGCTAATAAGATAAGAAAAAAGCACTGAACATAAGAATCATCATGGATTTTTTTTAAGAGAAAGAAGACTATATTTCTGGTCAATATTCTTATTCTGTTTTAATCTTCACATCAGTCCAAGAAACATCTTTAAAGGTAGGAACTACTTAGAGAACATGTTTGAAGCTCCCATAAATCCCTCTAACCCAAACAACCTGCTCTCACTGATGTGTCTAGAGGCAACGTGTTACCTTGAGGAAGGCTGGTAGTTCACAGATAGAATGACTGTCTAGGTGCTTTTCTTGTTGCTAAAATAAAATACCCAACACCCAAAGTTAAAGGAGGAAAGGCTTATTTAGCTCACAGTTTGTGGTGGTTTCGGTCCATAGCTGGCTGGCTCCAAGGCAAGGCAGCATGAGAGGGGGCAGTGGTTCATTACAGCAGAAGACACCAGGGTAGGAAGAGGTGCAAGTATCTTTCTGCCTCTTTTATTCTATCCAGACTGCTGATATGAGGGCGATGCCAATCCAGTCAGTGGAGTGATCCAGCAGTCACCTATCCTTAATGTTAGCCCCCTTCGTTCCAGCATTGCACTAGGAATCAGCCAAACTCTACATTTAGTTGCCTAGAAAAACAAAAACATCCAACAACAACAAAAACCATCTAAAAGTCCATGAGGCTTTGAGGGGATCTAGAGACAAACCATAGCAATAAGGAAGCTTGCCAGAATCACCAGAGCTTTTGGTAAATGACTCTTTCCTATTCCTAAGATCAACAGATATTTTCTTGGTGTAGAAATAGAGAATTCATTTTAGTGAAGTGTTAAGATTCTAAAATAGTATTGTGCATTTTGTGTATAATTTTCATTTATAGAATTGATATCATACTATAGGTATCATTTCTGGCTTGTTTAGTTTTCCTGTTTGTCTGATCATTTGGAGACCTACCTGTATTTGATACTTAAATCCCTAATTCATTCAGTTTACTGGTGTTGTATTCCAACATGGTAATATTCCAGACTTTATCCATTATCAAGTTGATATCTGATTCTCAGTAGTTAAATACCTGCTGTTATAATAATTCTATGTAATAAATGTATCTATTTATGTATACTTCTACATGAAAATTTCTTAGGGTATGTATCCAGAACAACAACTACTGACTGGCTTCATTAGATAAGTCTGTTGAGCTGCTTTTTGTCATGGTTATACCAGCCTTTCTTTCTGTAGCCTTTCTGTAAGTTCCATTTTCTCTAATCCCTTCTTTCCATATCACAGTCTTTTTATATGTAATGTTTTATCAATCTGATGGATGAAAAATTGTACCTTAATAAGGCAGAACTGGATTAATTGGGTGGGATACACATTTGTTCATTTGTCATATTGATTGAAGAAAAATCTTTATCATAAAAGGCTTATTGATATATATATATATATATCGGTATTCATACTTGGGTGTATGAAATAATTTAATGTTCTCTGATTGCCATCATCATCATCGTTTATGCATTTGGTGCAGGGTCTCACTAGCAGCTCAGACGCTTAGTGTTCCTCCTGTTTTCAGCCTCCCCAGTACTGCGATTACAAGCATGCACCACCATGCCTGGTCTCAGTGGCCAGCTCAGCACACCCGGGGCCCTGGTCTGCATGGCTTGTGGTGCTGGGGATCCAACCCCGGGCCTTGCGGTTGCCTAAGCAGGCACTTAGTGGCAAGGCTAAGGATTTGAACTCAGAAGCAAAGTTCGTTGCCAGAAAGTGATCTCAAAGCTATGTGTTAAATTGGCCTTTCTAAATTTCAGTCTTCTTAAATCTATGTATTTTATTTTATTTTATTTTATTTTATTTTATTTTATTTTATTTTATTTTAGGGAAGGGTCTACAGGGTGTTCAGGGTCTCACTACTAGATCGAACTCATAGAGATCCACCTATTTACAGCCTCCCAAGAGCTGGGATTACAGGCATGTGCCATCACACCCAGTCTCAATTGCCATCTCAGTGTGCCCTGGGGGCAGGGCTGGCACTGCAGGCTTGGGGATGGAAACCCCAGACCCTGGGCCTGCTTGCAGGCACTTTCATCTACTGAGCTATTTGGCCAGCATACACCTATGTCTAAATTGGTAGACAGACATTTTTTTCCTGAAGAGTTAACTCTGACATGGAAATACCCTAAAATTGTTTCATTTATCTTCATTTTCTTTCTCAGTGTTTACCATGCTCTGTCCCATGAATAATGAGCCAAGTTACTCACCACTCTGGTTATTTTAGTAACCTCTGTCTTTCAAATTATTTTCTCTATAGCTAAGGATTCACATCTTGTATTTCTAGGCAGCCTATTTAAATTTTTGCTCTCCAACCCAAACCCTTAAGAAAAATATGGTGCCATTGTGCACAGGTTATGTGGCTTCTCTACAGCTCTTTCCTTCGTTGTACAGTGGGGCAAGTAACAAGCATCCATCTTGTAGACTGATGAGAGTAAAACATAACTCACTTGAATGAGCGATCGTGATCCCATAGTAATGTTAACTGTTGTTTCCGGGTTTTTGTTTATTCCAGAGATCACTAACCAGAAAGAGTGCTAGGAGACCTTTCATTTCATTCATTCATTTTAAAAGCAAATGTAAATATTTCTACCTGTGTATTATGGCTTCTTACAAATAGACATGCAGTGGCTAAAGTTACTGACTTTTGTACTCTGCCAGTTTACCTTATGAAACAGGAAAGAATATTGGGTTTTTTTTTTCATAAGTTTCTAGAGAATATCTAGAGAAAATGGTGAATTGAATTTTAACTAGTTTATTCTTAAAGATTTTATAAGGTCAAGGATCATCTAAAGTTCTTTAAACATTAGTAAAGTTTCAAAGATTATAAGTTTCTTGTTAAGTAAAACTGCTGACCAAAGGAATTTGTGTTTTTCTGAGGCATTGCCAAGCTCCTCTTTTATCTCAATGCACTTTAATTCCTGGTCTTTTTTTTGAACTCTACCCAGTTCTCTGGAATTCTGGTTTGACCTTCCTTTTTTTTTTTTTTTTTGCGGAATTGGGGATTGAACTCAGGCCACTGCACTTGCCAGGCATGTGCTTATTCCACTGAGCCAGCACCCCGGCCTTGGCCTTCCCTTTGCCTTTGAGCACTTTAGCTATTACTGCCGAGGCACATTTGACCATGCTGTCTTCTCTGCTTCTTGGCCAGCTTTGTTTTCTTTTATGAGGCACGAAACAGATCGCAAGACTTTGAGAGCTGACCTGCCACCTTATTTCAGACAGACAGCTCCCTGCAGATTGCCTTACACTTATGCACTTGCTTTGTCACAGGATACATACTTGAAATCAATTTATAATGATTTATAAATTTATTTGTAAATATACAGCTATTTATAATCATCATGCATAATCATTTATGTTTTCTGCATGTAAGGAAGTGCATGCAGACAGAGGAATTGGCTTGTGTCAAAGGCTTACAGCAGAATCATGCCCTGTGGATCTAAAAGCAACAGAAAGGAGATGTGGTCGTAGGGTTGGGGAGAGCAAAATGTGGTTAAAGGAGTTTAGGGAGGTAGAAGAAGAATTGGATTATGTAGGATTTTGTCAACCACTGTGCTTCATGAACAGGCTTGCTTTGGCAAGAAAGATTTCGCAACACAAGCCTCTAATGTTGTATATGGAGGAATGTTCTTCCCTGGATTTGGCTGCTAAGCTTAGAAGCTACCATCTGTTCAGTGGTAGCTAAATTTACTAATATCTTAGTACCTATAATATTAAAGTTCCTGAAACATGGTATTTTTACATTGGTGTGTGCCCCAGCGTGGAGTGAGTCCAATATTTACAACAAATCAGCTAGTTAAATACATTAGTACTTACTCACCAGCCTTGCAAAGCATATCATTAGGGAACTATTGTAACCTTTTGATTTCTTTCCTTTTTTTTTTTTTTTTTTTTTTTCGGAACTGGGGATTGAACTCAGGCACTTGTGCTTGCTAGGGAAGTGCTTATTCCACTGAGCCATCTCCCTGGCCCCTTGATTTCTATTGGTATACCATTATTTTGCAAAATATTTACTCATTCTTTTTATTATAAGTTCAATCATTTTGAAGCTGTAGTTCATTGGCATTAGAGACAATCACATTGCTTACAGCTGGCACTGCCACCTACCTGCAGAGCTTTTGTCACCTTGCAAAGCTGCAACTGTGTGCATTAAACTAGACTTCCCCACCTTTCCCTCTTCCCGTTCCTCAGTGACCACCACTGTACTTCCTGTCTCTACGAACTGGACTACTGTAGGTGTCTCATATCTGTGGACATGAACTCATACAGTATTTGTCCCTTACTTCACTTTACATAGTGTTCTCAAAACTCGTCCATGTTGAAATGTTTTTCAGAATTTTCTTCCTTTTTAAGGATGAATAATAATCCAATCCATTGTGGTGTATATTAGTTTATTCATTTGTTTTGATGGATAGTTTAGATGTTTCTACCCTTTGATTATTGTGAATAGAAAAATGCTTTTGTATTGTAAGGGTACAAAGTGCCTATGTGAGACCCTGTTCTGGGTATACACCAAGAAGTGGAATTACGGAATCCTATGGTAATTGTGTTTTTAACTTTTAAAGAACCAGAACTTTTGAAGAATTGTCCATGACAGTTGTATTGTTTTATAGTCTCACCAAAAATACATAGGTTCCCAGTTTCTCCTGCCCCCATCAGTGCTGCTGATTTCTGCTTTTTTTGGTAGTTGAAATTTTAACAGGTGTAAGACAATATCTTATTTTATATTGATATAAACAATATACACAAAAAATATACAGTGATATTGCAACAGTAAACATCTTTTAATGTGCTTAAATGCCATTAATGTATATTCTTTACATAAATAGGAATAATAAAATAAATATTATAGTAAAATAAATGTCTATATAAAGAATATATTAATTCTTGAATATACATTAACTCTTAGGACTTTACATTGACCTTACTGTAAAATAATTACATCTGTTTAAGAGAATAAAACAAATTACTTAGGGAAAATAGAATTATTTAAAAATATATATAATTATATATTAAATGTATATATCATAATTAAGTTTTCATCTTTTAATCTACTTGATTTTTTTGTAATTGGATTTTAGAAGTACTCTGTATATTCTGGCTATTGATCCCTTTTCAGACTGTGATTAGCAAATATTATTTTTCTGCTATGGTTTGTCTTTGCCCTTTTCACTGTTGGAAGTGCCCTTTGTACAAAGATTTTCATTTTGATGAGTTCCAATTTGTTTTTTGTTTTTTACTTTGTCAGTGCCTTTGGTGGGCATACATAGGGTGGCACTGTAAAAGCTACTATCAAGAAATTGTTCCTATATGTTTTCTTCTAAGAGTTTAAAAATTTGTTTTTTACAGGGTTGAACTTTGGAGAGAACCAAGCAAATCCTTGGGGATCAGCATTGTTGGTGGACGAGGGATGGGGAGTCGTCTAAGCAATGGTGAAGTGATGAGGGGCATTTTCATCAAACATGTTCTCGAGGATAGTCCTGCTGGGAAAAATGGAACCTTGAAGCCTGGAGACAGAATAGTAGAGGTACTCTCAGCTCTGTGTCAGAATCCTTCACCTTACTCGCCCTCCTTGCTAACGGATTGGCCACCCGGGAATGGTTACTCTAATCACTGTTAGAGGAAAATTTGTTTGTGGTTAAGATGTGTCTTTTCATCTTTAGTTTTCCTTTGTGTATTTGATGACCCGTTGTATATCTCAATGTAGAAACTGATGCTTAGAAATATTGCCAATCAGTTTTTAAAACATTGAGCCTACTGCAAAATAATTATATCTGTTTAAAAGAATAAACATTCTTAGAGGAAAGAGAATTATTTAAAATTATGAATGATTATATATATGAAAGGTATATATCATAAATAAATTTTCCAACCTGATTTATC
Source organism: Octodon degus (assembly GCF_000260255.1). Taxonomy (NCBI): domain Eukaryota; kingdom Metazoa; phylum Chordata; class Mammalia; order Rodentia; family Octodontidae; genus Octodon; species Octodon degus. The sequence goes on along the minus strand of NW_004524620.1, from coordinate 7,119,691 downwards.
TCAGGAAATACTCTATTATTTTAATGTATAAAACTTTATTGGATGAGATTTTGTTCCAAGTAAGTCTTTTTTTTTTTTTTTTTTTTTTTTTTTTTTTTTTTTGGTACAGTCTTCAAATGCCACGACCTTGACTACTATTTATATAATACTTCCCTGGCAGGCCTACCAGTTAGAATGTGCCCTTTGCTCAGTGATGCATGCATGGCCCACCGAAGACACCGCCTATTTGCACATGTGTGTGCACCTGTGCATATATGCGCACATGCGTGTTTTGTTGCATACCAGACAGAAGTATGGAAGCAGTTTTTATCTAATCCCTAATTCAACACCAAGAATTAGGTGTAATATTTTATAGCCCCCTCTCGTGTGAGACACACACTCACTTGCGACACTCTCAGACTTAGGACGTCCTGTAGTAGGTAAGGCATCATGCCTGCCTGGCAAGAGACTCTGGCTTGACAAGTTGGTCCCTTAGGGGCAATATGCCAAGTGCAGTTATATTTAAAGTGGTACAAAGATGGGTACCTGGCCCAGATTTTCTGAATTACAGAGGTAACTAAAAGTGATAACTTCAAAATAAAAACAACTTACTGGCCATTGTATTTATTCAACTGAGTCCATCCTTTGTGAAACCTATATAATTTATGCACCAGAGCACCACAGTTGCTTAGATTATACTTAACAATCATAACTTTAAAATGCAAATGTATTTACTTTTCCTTTATTGATTGTCTCTGAGAGCTAAAGAAACAATAGTTTGAAATTTGAGACAAAAGCAAAAGCCCTGTTCCCTTTTCCCTGCTGTGGTCATTCACAGGGAATAGTGACAAGCTGTTTCCCGCACTGTTTACTTATCTTCCCTTAGATTTTGTTTAGCCCACTTTGAAATAACTTTTTGAGCATTCCGTCTAAAATGTTCAATTTTAGGTCATCATTAAAAAGTTTATTTTATGTGTTCTTTATTATAGATATCTTTGGCTGAAATAGAAAAATAAAGACGTTTTAATTATTTCTATAAAAGATTAGTCATAGTTTGCCCCAGAATATTGTTTAAATGCATTGAGTTTAAATATCTGTTCAAATTGAAACATAGAACAAGTCTGTGTTGAAAATAGCCTTAGTGTTGCATATTTATTACACTAAGTAGTGCCCTCTGTGCTGAGGCTTTTCCGTTAAGGAAGAAAGCTTCAGCCTCTGTGGTCCTGGGGCCTCCGGCCCTGCCCATGCGGAGTCCCCGCAGATTTGTGCAGGTCACTGAGCGGGGCTCTGCGGGGCTGCGCCTCTGCTGTGCCGCTCTTCGGCCTTGAGCAGACGTGCCGCGCATCTCGTGAGCATTCCCCTGGTGGGGTGTATGGAGAGCGTATAGGAGACAGGAGTACTGGCTTGTATTTTACATGAACACAACCTTTAAAGACATTTCTAATGTATACACACACACACACACACACACACACACACACACAAAATAAATAAATAAAAATAACAGCTCCGTCGTCCATGTATGAACTTGAGGAAGATTTTCAACTAAATTAGTAATTGTTTGAAATTATAGAAAAATGATAATATTGTATGCCAATGTCTTAATAAATGATTTTTTCCAGAATTTTGCCTACTCTGAATTTACTTAGTATTTAAGAATGATAAAAAGTCAACATAATGTAGTTTTCCAGCAGGATTAACATTTGGCCTTTTAAGCTATTGTCTTCCTTGTTTATGTAATATAGAAGCCGAACTGATCATCACCTAGACAGTCCATGGTCAATAAAAAATTACAAAAATAACTCTTACTTTCAAATTATTTATATAAGAATTACTAACAGATAAGCACAATTTCTTGGCTTCCAACTCTTGTCATGTCTATTGCAAAGATTCTTTTACAAAATTAACCTTACTATAATCTGATTTTTCTGGATATCAGAATTTTGTTTCTAACTTTAAGGGTCTGAAAAAAGAAATATATAAAACATCACTTGCCTTGTCCCAAACCACTCTATAATAAATTAGAAAAAAATTAGTGCAGTAGCTTTCTTGATAAAGACAGTACCGCTAGTCCCTTTTATTTTTGAGTCCACTTTATTATTTCCTTATTGATGCTGATTTATTGACTTGAAGGAACAGCTGAGCAGCAGTTTAAGGAATGCAGAACGACTGCCAAAGTCACTCCGACTGGTTACTGTTTCCGAGATCTATGTCTAGAGGAAGGGGCTGCAAGGCCACTGGTCAGGTGAAAAGTTTTACAGCCTTAAAATAGTCTCATTATAGATGCTGAAATAAATTTTCCAGGACCTTAATGAAGGCTCCTCCAAACACCAGGTCCAGTTGTTCTTTTGTTTTATAGCTTCTTGAAATGTTAAGCTGAGGCCTTCCATTGCAGGTGGATGGAATGGACCTCAGAGATGCAAGCCATGAACAAGCTGTGGAAGCCATTCGGAAAGCAGGCAACCCTGTAGTCTTTATGGTACAGAGCATTATAAACAGACCAAGGGTAAGCGAACATCAAGGGCAATGTAGGCATATCGAGCAGTGCTCAACTTGGAGTCTAATGGAGCCAGCGCCAAGTTGTCTGTATGAGCAGATAGGAGTTCATCAATCTCAGAAGACTTACTGAGAATTTTTTGCTCTTTTAAGTATTGAGTTATCTTGGAAATTCTGTTCACCATGTTTAATAGTTTTAAAGTCTGTTGAAAACATGTAGAAGTAGGATTTACTTGTGCTTATAGTGTCCCGATGTTTAATTATTCATTATAGCTGCAAACTATACAAACTGTTGCAAGGAATGTGGCATCGTCATTCAGATTAATAGTCTGTGTTCCTGGAAAGCCAGAAGGATTACATTTCCTTTCAACTTGTTCCGTAGACCACATCTTCTGTTTTTGTATTTGTGCATCACATTGAAGAGTAGATTTTCACAGGGTAGATTTTGTTTTATTAAAAGCAATTTTGTAGTTGCTGTTACCAGCTATATTCACTGTGTAGTTCACCAATGTATAACTCTTGGCAGACAGAAACCTAGAAATGTGCTTATTATCAGTCATAGTAGCAAAATAGCTTTGAAAATATTTTAGAAAATACAAGCACAGGTAGTGAACTTGATTGATAAAGAATTGGAATAAGGCTTCATGCATTTAATATGCCCTAATGATGGTGAAAATGAAAATTATGGAAAGATTTAAAACATTTTTATTGGTTCTGTGTGTGTGGGGGGGGATTACCATGCAAGACATACTAAATATATTTTTGCTGTATACCCCTGGGAAAATTCTTCAGAATTATGGATGCTCCCTCAAAAGCTTTCATGCCATTTCAGGAGTTGCTTAGCTTCCGTAATCAGTCACCACTTGTGGGTTTAACAACCTCTGCTCTGCTAATTCTTTGTGAGTTATCTGCTTGTCGTCAAGGTTGGTTATTTTTAAAAGAAAGTTTCAGCATATATGAGGGATGTTAAAGGGATCATCTAAAACTTTAAAATATAATTTTATGTGTAAAATACTTTAAATTTAACTTGTAAAATTAAGAGTTTAAGATAGTAATATTCAAATGATGAAAGTAGCGAACACATCTGTAGATAAGTAAAGGTAAGGACGCTCTCTGTCATAGAACACAAAATGACCAGGTTGATTTCACTGGTCCTTCCTTTTGTTCGAGACAGGTATAACTCTGGTCTTGGCTCCCTGTGAGGGATGAATTTAGTAGTTCTTAAATAAGCAGTTGTCTTCACATCTGCAGTTTTTAATCCTTCAGTTGTTTATTGTTAAGTAATAATTATCCATTCAGATAGAAAATCTGCCAAATGGTAGAACTGTATTCTGCATTCTTTACCAGTTCCATTCAGTCTGTTTAAAAAACTACAGAGCCTTTCATGTTTGTTTCCATTTGTTGTGTTAAACATAAACACAGCATGATGATGTTGATAGATGGCTGTTTAAATTAAAGCTTTTTGGGTAGGTAGAGTGGGTTTTATTCCTTTTTTATTTTATTTTTGATTTTCACCTTTTACATCATTTGGGAGAATATGATAATTGATAATTATATTACTTAAAAAACTTAAAAAACTGCAAACATTGCTTTCAATGCCCGTCACATTTTGTAATGAGCCTATACAGATATTGTCTAATACACCTGGAAAACATTACTGTTTTATTATCTGAGGTATAATGACACCTAATTTTGTACCAATTATCACAGGATAAATCTTGGTTAGAGTGACATGTTTAGTCACATTATGTACATTTTGTTTGTGAAATTAGAATTAATTTTGCATTTTAAATGAAATATTCTTTGTTCCCAGGGACTTAGTTCCCTCATGTCTCTAGTGATATAAAATAAAAAAGGAAAAAATCACAATTATACATTCTTAAAAATCTCTTAGGGGTAAATGTTTTATTTGTGAATGGAGAAAAATGCTTCTATGAAATCTTAGTCATAGGCTGATGAGCTAATCATTTTTCTTGGCACTTAGGCCATTAATAAGTCTCCCAGAACCAGGCTTCCCAGGATTTAGGCTGGTCTCACTGACTATAGGGTGGATTCCATTAATGCCATTAACTGGGGCCAGAGAAACTATTCAACTTTCTTGTGTTTTTCTTAGTTAATAGTATTTCTGCTTTGTCAGCCCTTGAGAATATAGAGAGGTTTGTCTTTTTTTGTTGTTGTTGTTGTTAGCAAAAAAAATAGTGTTTCTATCTTTCCCTAAAAATAGAATGATCTACTGTTTGTTTCATCTGCTCTGCTCTTGCTGTACCTTTACATTCTTCCCTTGGGGCCAAATTCTAATCCTATAAGGTCTGAAAATTTTAACAAAACAAAGCAAACAAAAATTACAGATCTCTTTAAGTATTCTGTTTCTTTCCATCATGGTTTTGTTTTCTGTTCTGCGTAATTATAAAGGACAGTTTAAGCCAAAAAATACCATGTACCAAAACTGGAAATAATTTCTACCCTCAATACATGGAACTCCTTTCTTTAGGATATGTTTTTCATCTCTGCCCTGCCATTTCTTCCACTTTAATAAGTGGTCGTGTTCTTTGGCATTTGTGATGTTCTCTTCTGTAGAGCAGGAGTTGACATTTTAAACTGAGTTGGAGGGAGAAAGTCGAGATGGGCAGAAATGTCACTGTGCCCATATCTTTCTCCCTGTCTTCCCTCCATAGGAAAAACGTGGCAAGAAGAGCAGATTGAAAGGGTAGCATAGCATAAGCTTTGGTACAGGCGTGCTGAGGATGCAATCTTTCCAGAATGTTCTTCCACACAGAATGATGTCATGTGACAGCCTCTCTACATTCCACGCCTGCCAGTGGGACTTTTTTTTATAGAGAGAAGTAACACAAACATTTAATTGGAGCCAAAATGAATTTTAAATGTCTACAGTTTCCCTTGAAGGATATAGTCAATAAAAGAAAAAGATAGCGGGTGTGAAAGGAGAAGAATTTATTGTGCTAAGGAAATTACTTTTTTTTAAACTATGAGAATGCTAAATTCTATTTGGCAGGCATCCTGCTTTAATACGTATATTCAACTTAACAGTCCTGGCTCAGGCAAACCAGAAAATCTATGCGAAACATTCTAAATTAGGACCTCAAATATTGTCCAAAGCCCATAAATGCCCCAGTAATATGGGAAATTTGATAGGTATTTTGTTTTAAAATATGAATCTCCCTGTTCCCACCTTTACAAAAAGAGAATACCACTCTACCTAGTTCATTTCTTCTTTTAATTTATTGCTCTTAATATCTAGTCAATTGTTTCCTTTTAGGGAAACAAAATACGAAATAATGGTTACTAGTGAACTAGCAAACAAATGTTTAATATGCATTCTGGAAGATGTAGACTATTTAAAACAACATAATTAGCTTTAAATAAATAAGAGAAACATGAGGGTTTTGATTTTCAAAGTGTTTGTTGATATTCGTAAAGTATAAATAATATATAAAGTAATAAAATATATATGTCGCTGTCTGTGATAGGAAATTCATTCAGTGAAAATAACTTGGCTAGTGCTTGTATAGTTTGTAGGCTGATTTATATTCAAGTATAGGTTTAGGGCATTACAGGCAAACCTTCAGCAGCAAACTTATTATGCCATTAATTATTACATAGAATCCCGTTTCACACACACAGTTCTTTAAATCAGCAGGTTGCTGTAGAAATTGAGTTGTAAGTACATTTCTTTTGCACTTAGCACCTCTTATGTTTCCTTTTAGAAATTCCCTTTGCCTTCCTTGCCGTACAGCCTTTGCCCTAAGTACAACTTCAGCAGCACTAACCCATTTGCTGACTCTCTTCAGTTCACCGCTGACAAGGTTGGGTAATGCCCGTTGTCTTGCTGTTGCCGTTTGCAAATGTTTGGTTCTTTGTTACTACTGTGCTTTGTCCCAGTTCATTGTTTACTATATTTGAACAAGAAAAAAAAACCCAAAAAGACCAGTGTGTTTGGAGTGAGCATGTGAATTTTCTGTGAAAGATTATTAATTTTTATAGTTGAAAACAAATACCCTTTCCGAAGAGGAAAGGGGTAACCAGAGTCCAGTCCCTTTCCTGAATTTTGCTGTAATTTAAATTTTCTGACACATTTTTACTAATTGTCAAATACATGAACTATGTTCACACATAATTTCTTTAAAACCTTATATTGCTTTAAAACCTTTAGCGTTCCACAAGATGGTCACAAAGCTCTTGTGTAAGTGAATCATCTCATAAATAATTGTGTATGTATACTTGCAGGAGTCTGTTGAATATTCATTAAGTGTGTCTGTGTAGATGCCTGAACAGGAAACTTTACTGTTTCAAGGCTCATGAATCTATATTTGGATATTCTTACACTCTGATAAAATTATCAAAAGCAAACTTGAAATGAAAATTTACAAGAATTTATATAGCATAATTTGATCATGAAAAGGAAGAAAGTTGTCAGCAATTTATTTTAGGAAACATTTTATGAATATTGATCAGATTTTCATGTTTTTGTAAAATGGATAAGCAAAGATGCCATTTCTAAAGAACTGTGTTTTCTATTACTGTAGGAATTACAGAATTCAAGTAGAAATATCTTCTACTGTTCCCCAACTAACCCTTTTGCTCCCACACCATTTAAGGTTTGTCTTCAATGTGAAATCTCTTTAAGTGGGTGTGTTAACGTGTGCATTTTGTTCATGTTCTGTACCTCATGTATACATACATGTGTACATACATGTCATTGAGTGATTTCAGATGCACATTCCATATATCCCCCCAAAAAAGGCTAAATTATCTTTGTTACATATGTACATTTTTCTTGAGTTTTGGGGCGTGTAACAGCAAGCCAGTTACTCTTGATAAAATGAGTGTGCCAGGGGTAGTAAAGTAAAGGCCTCATTGTACTTTAAGTAAATACAGGCTAATACTAGTTTTGTGACAAATCAGCTATGTTAGGACACCATTTCAATTTGTTGCTGTTATGAAAGTAGTATGACTAAGATCTTGAACAACTTTTAAGATAAGCAGTTTTTGATTCTTTATCCTTAAGGAAAATAACAGTCCAAAAATTATATAGTAAGATTTGTAAGATTTATATCCACAGATCTGTTGAAATTAATGGAAATGTAAAATAGATAGCAGTTTGTGTCCCTGGCCCTTGCCAGGTGCTGTTTTACTATGGAAATCAGAAGAGACTGTGTGGTATAACTCAAACTGCACCCACCGTATTAAGAAATAAGCAAAAAGAAGTTTAGTATCGCTGGGTGAATTCTGAAAGAATACTTCAGTTCTCATGGTCTCAGGTTCAAGTTTATTCATGTGCAAAATTCATGGGCTCAGTGACTTGAACAACTTTCAAACACATTCTGTTTGATAATATCTAATAGAAGAACTTGATAATGCCAAAGTGATGTTTTAAAAATAGGACCTATGGTCCTAAGTAACACACATGTTGGTTTGGTGTGAAGCATTCTCTTATGTTTTTTCATTTACTTTTGAGCTACTTTGATGGAAAGATGGTGGTGTCCCTTAGACTCAGACCTGTTCAGATCTGTGTCTGTGTGCTCTGTGGCTGACAGATTGGCTCCCTTGGTAGATGTCTGGCATGTGGAGTGCTCTTTTTCATGGATTTGTTGAGAATCATTTGGAGAAAGGATTCAGGTAGCAATAAAGATTTTGGGCTTTTTTGGGGGATGCTGGCTCAGGCTGCCTTAAGAACAGGTCTGGTATAGCATGTGCAGCTGGGGATTGAATCGCAGTCCCTTGCCCCTGACTGATTTTGCTCAAGAAGGCGCTTTAGACAATTGAGCTAAACTGCCAGCCCCAAAATTTCTTTATGTATAGACTCACTAACAAGTTTTGAAAGACAGTTTCTTGTTAATCTCTTCCTTTGTGTCCTGTGCCTTAGTCTCTTGCTCCTGCTCCTCTGCCTCCTGTTCTTCCATCTGCTACTCCTCTATTTTCTTTCCTGAAAGACTTTTCTAGACCCCTAAACCTTGCACAGACCCCCTGTGTATTTATAAATTTTGAGTGAGAACCTCTTTCCAACAGGGTAAGTTTTAACAGTTTTCTATCTTAGGTCCTTTAAACATTTGAGTTGAATTACACATTGGCATCATAGCTCATCAGAGCTATGTGTTCTAATCCTATTTGTGTGTTCAAACTTTGCCTGAATCCAATCTAGCATTTCATATATGCCTGTATGAGCTCTCCATGGTGTGGTAGATATCTCAAAGCCAATCTTTTGTTTTTAATATTGTGCTGTTACATTTCTTCTCCTAAAGCTTTGTTCCTAGCTTGCACATGCCCACTGCAGTCCTCTTGTTCCCACAGGCACCCAGGCTCGTGGAGCCAGAGGCAGGGCAGGCCCCGCTGTGCGATGCGCTTCAGCCCTCTTCTTCAGCACTTGGAGAAGCAGGCAGCGATCATGCTCAGTCATGTGCAAGTAGCGCCTTGGAGGATGTGGACAAAGAGGACGAGTTTGGTTACACCTGGAGTAAGTTGCCTTTTATGATGCATTTCATTATAAGTATTCAGATATGAATAGTATGTTTCAGCTTCAGCAACACATACTGCCATTTTGTGGGGGTAAATGCTGTTTGCTTGTGTTAGTGGAATACGACATACATTCCTAAAGCATAAGGTTCTCTTTTTCCTTTCCTTTAAAACTGCTTTACTGTTAAAGCCCCTTTGCTTCTCATGAGAATGGAAGCAGGCAGAGCGTTTTCTCTGAAATATGCACTGATTCCGCTGTCTTGGGGTCTGGATATCTAAGCCTCAGATTTCTCATTATAGAATCTGTTAGGTGTTGATATTACATTTGAAACATGATATTTTCTGTAATAGTACGATAATATAGTAAATGTTTGAAATTAAAACTTTTGGTCATTTGTTGATTTTTTTTAATGATTTCCATGTTGTAATACACTGGCTATCTCTTTAAAAATGCCGTTCGTCTCCTGGTTTGCTAACATTAGTTTGCATAATGTCTAGGAAGCACAAAGCACTGGCCAGATATATAAGAATCATTCAAATGTAGCTAATAGTGGGATCCTTGGGCTATCTCTGTTTTCTAAGGAAAAATGTATTTTATAGGGAGAGAGTAAACATTCAGGCAAAACTTACAAATGTGTTATTGTATTAAAATTTTCTTTAAGAATCAAATTATTTTATTTAAGAAAACTATAGTACATTCTTTTTGAAAGGACAGAAATAATTGTGCTTTTAGATTGTAGGGGCCAAAAGTGACAGTTTAACTAATGTAGTTAAGAATCAATGTAAAAGGCAGACCATTAACCATATAGCAAGTTTTTAAGACACAATTTATAAAGTTTATAGTTTTTATTTTGTATATTATCTATTTTTTACTTTTTAAAGTTTCTAATACTAGGAGAAAATATCATACCATGTCTTTTAAGTAGATTGTAAGTCAAATATACAGTATAAATCTTAAAATAAAAATTAAATTAAGCAATATTCAGAAAATTAAATACTAATTAATTAAAAATTAAATATTTCAAAACAATTAAACTAAGAAAAAGTTTTCATGATAGTAAAGAATTACTAAGAATAAAACATAAAATAAACACTGGAATGAAAAATAAATGACCAGCACTTCTAACAGTTTAGGGATAGGATATCACACAAAGTTCTAGTGCGTTGTAGACATGGATAATGTCCATAACACTTACTGGTGTCCAGGTATCACTTGTGGGACTGAGCTACTGCTATTTCCTTGTTATCTACCCTGTAGACCCAGACAGAATCATGACCCATAGGGTGCAGGAGAAGTCCATTTGTAGAGTATGCTGATGGAAATATCTTGCTGCTGTATACAAAAGAATAACTAAAAGACTGTTTTGTATACCTCTTATTCTCCTGTGTTTAATTGTTTGCCCTAGTTGGTTGTTCTTTCCATGCTCATTCATAGAGTTGTCAGTTTCCTCCCTCAGTAGGATATCTTTTAGTAGTCTGTGTAGGTTTGGCTTTGTCATCATGAAATTCTTAAGTTCTTTGTCATGGAAGTATTTCACTTCTCCATTGTACTTGAAAGAGACTTTTGCAGGGTATATCATTCTGGGTTGCAGTTCGTTTTCTTGTAAGACTTAAAGTACTTTGCTCCATGCTTTTCTTGCCTTGATGGTTTGTGAAGAGAAAGCTGCCATTATCCTAATGGGTTTTCCTTTAAATGTGCTCTGTTTCTTTTCTTTAGTGACTTTTAGTATACTATTCCTATGCTGAATTTCTGGGATCTTGATTATTATATGTCTGAGTGTGGCTTTAATTGGGTTGATGTTATTTGGAGTTCTGTATGCTTCAGTTATCTGAATGTCAGATAGTTTCCCCATATTTGGGAAGTTTTCTGGTATTACTTCCATCTATATTCTTCTTATATCATGTGTATTGACCCCTTCCCTCTCATTGATGCCTATTAGTTTCACGTTGTTCATCTTTGCATCATCTTGCAGGTGATGAATTATTTTTTCCTGCATCCTAGTTGTTTTTAAGAGATCTTTTCTTACTTTTTCACTAGCTGCAATGGTGTCTTTAAGGTCTGAAAGTCTATTCTCACTTTCATTCAAACGGTTTTGCCAGTTTGTGATTGAGGTTTTAATTTTCTGTATTTCACTTTGTATCTGCTTCATGCATTCTGTTTCTTTCCTATATTGCTTATTGAAGGATTCCATCATTTTTATATTCTGCTCTATTTTTTTTACAAGTGTCTTTTTTTACAAGCACTTAGTACTTCTTTCAGTGTAGTTATCATTTCTTTTTTACTTCAGAAATTATTTCTGATCTGTTTGCCTCTATACCTTTCTGCAGTTGCTTCTTTACTTCAGATTCTATTATTTCAGAGATTTCAGGTGAGTGATTTCCAGTTTCTTCTATGCTAGTGTCTTCTGCATTTGTTCTGGGTGCATTTTGTTCCTTCTCTTTGTCATTTTCTACAGCACTGTCTTCTGACCTTTGGTGTACAGCTTAGATAGTTATTACCTTAGCACCAGGTCTGGATCTATGAATTTCAGACTCCTCCAGGTGGGTGTGGCTTGGGTCTGGCTGCTGTGCTCCACTTCTTCCTGCTGCAGCCCTTGGAAGTGAACCCTCTGTGCCACTCTGGCAAGATGTTCTGCCCCTGAATCAGCTGGGTGGATCTTGCCTCTAGCTTCTTTGCAGGGAGTTCTGCTGCAGGTTCCATGCTGGTCCTGGGCTCTGGGTCTAATGAGGATCTGGCAGGCCCAGGATCATCTCACTCACAAGCCGGGCCTGGCTCTGGGTCGAATCAGGATCTGGCTGACCCCGAGTGGTCTCACTCACATGCCGGTTAGGATGTGTCCCAAGCTAGAACAGTTACATCAGTGCATTCTGGCCCAGTGGTTCTGTGCAGTAAGAAACCTTCCTCCCTGCACTGTGGCTACATGAACAGGCAGCTCCCACCATGAGATGATAAGCGCTGTAGGCTTGTGTATGGGAGAGGAGCGGCCACAGACCAGGGCCCGCTGATGTCCTGCACGCCGTGTTGCCCTACAAATAATAATGTAAATTTGTTTCAGTGTAGTCTTTTGAGGGTTTGCAAATGTAAATAATCACTTTTCTTGAGCCTAATTATTAAAGTGAGCTTCTTAATCAGAAATTGCACTTTCACATCCTGGATGCGAAGAAATTCCTTAACGTTTGGATTTTCTAGGAAGCCAGGTCTGATGCCTGGGCAGCCTGACTGTTTTTTTTCTGTTAGCTCACAAAGATTACATTTTGGTACAAATAATGCTTTTTTGAAATAAAATCAAGTATACCATGGTAAAGTATATTTGTCTGTAAAGTAGATTTTCATGAATATGATACTGTTGCTGTTTTGTGTGTAGAAAATATCAGAGAGCGTTATGGAACCCTAACAGGCAAGCTCCACGTGATTGAGCTGGAGAAGGGACACAGTGGTTTGGGCCTGAGTCTTGCTGGGAACAAAGACCGAACCCGAATGAGTGTCTTTATAGTGGGAATTGATCCAAATGGAGCAGCAGGAAAGGATGGCCGATTGCAGGTTGCCGATGAACTTCTAGAGGTAAATTTTTACAACCTTTAATTTTTTTCTGCTGTATCAGAGCAGTGAAATCTCCAGAATCCAAAAAATACCCAGGCCTGATATGTTGACTAAGAATACTGTCACTGGCCTAATAAAATAGTTACATTGCAGTAAATGTGGCTGTAAAACAACTCCGACTCAGTGAGTTGCCATTAACTTCCACTAAAAGGTCATGACTGTGTAGCACCAAAAACAATTTTTGCTCTGAGACGTAATAAAAATCACACTTCAAAAAAGTTTTTGTGCTGCATTTTTATTGGAAGTTTTTGAAAAGTAAAGTGATCAGCCTTTGATATTAACCATGATATTAACCCACTGGACCTTCTGGAAGTTGAATCCTTATGGCTAAGTTGTGTGGGTAAGATAAAGTGGGTTCCAAGATTAAGGCTAAATAATGCATGAAGTAACTCAGTCTGCCAAACAAAATAAACCTGTAACTCGAACACACAGGGTTTGGAATTTTGTTTGTGTTGTTTGTCTTTGCTGCCTGTAGACAGCCTCCACAAATCTTCAGATTGTATTTGTACTCTTCCTGCATCCAATTTCTCCCTGTAGCTAGGTAGACTCAGACAGCAGCAGCTACATGACCAGATAACCAAGCTGGCATTTTCTGCTGCCTGCTGTGCTGCTTGCTTCTTGCTGTGTTTTCAGGCTTCCTCACACTGCTTCTCCTAGGGGAGTGTTTCTGCGACTTGAGTCTTGAGATCAGTGGGGAAAAGGGAGAGTAGCGGACTGCCAGGACAGTCTTCGTAGGTCACACGGCCCTTGCTCGGTAAAGCAAGTTGGAAGCCAGTGCTGGTGAGCAAGTGTGCTGTCTGCCCTCCTGTAACTGATCCAAGTGGTGCTTCTGCCGACTGTTCCTGGGTGTCAGCAGTTGTGCGCATCGTTTTAGTGTTGGCTTGATACATCGGCTTTTCTTTTTTCACATCAGAAGTCAGGCTCATGTTCTGATGAGGAAAATGCATAGAGTATTTCAAAGAAAAAAAGTTTTATTAGCTAGATAAGATGATGGAAACTTAAAGGGGCCGGGGAGATGGCTCAGTGGAATACTGATGGCTCACTTCCCTGGCAAGTGCAAGGGTCTGAGTTCAATTCCCAGTTCTGAAAAAAAAAAAAAAAAAGATGATGAAAACTTAGAGTTAAAATCTGTGGCTTAACCAATGATACTTAATTTTCACAGATCAATGGTCAGATTTTATATGGAAGAAGTCATCAGAATGCCTCATCAATTATCAAATGTGCCCCTTCTAAAGTAAAAATCATTTTCATTAGGTAAGACTTTCTTCTACTGGTTTACCAAGTACTTTTTATCAACATTTAGGCTCGAGCTCTTTTGAACAAAAATAAAACATTCGTGCATAAATAAGAGTGTTGTAGCTCTAAGCCTTTAGAGATTGAAGTCTTTTTCTAATATTTGACTCTTCAAGTAGGAGTATAGAAATAATATTGTTATTTGGGGTTGATGCTTTTTTTTTGCTTTTAGAAATAAAGATGCAGTGAATCAAATGGCTGTATGTCCCGGAAATACAGTAGAACCTTTGCCTTCCACTTCAGACAATCTTCAAAATGAGGTATTTGTAACTTATCTTTATTTCTCTGGGGACATTTGATTGATGATATTCCCTTATAAATTCAGTTAACCATTATGGACCACTTACAGGAATAACAAAGATAAATGACTTTATTGCTCTCTGCCACTGTTCTTCCCTTTTGCTCTTGCTGTTTTCTCCTGCCATAAACTGTTGCCTTCTGCCATGTACCACGCTGCCTTGAAGCCAGCAAGTATGGACTGAAACTTGCACAAACTGTGAGCTAAATTCTGGGTGTTGAATACTTTTTCTCAGCATTGAGAGAAAAGTAACCAAGACAAGCCCAGAGCCATAATTTAAAGGAGAAGAGATTTACTTTGGCTTCCAGAGTTAGGGATTTAGCTAATGATTGGCTGGCTCCAAGGTAGGAACATCACCAAGGTCTTGGCAGAACTGTGGTCAGGAAGTAGCATGCAGGCCCACAGGGCAAGGAAAAGGTTCCAAGATAGGAACACACAGAGTAGCTCAGTTCACGGTGGCCGGGAAGAGAGAGAGCACAGGGAATCAGACCCAGAGAGGGGAAGAGGAAGAGGCCAGATGGCGACCACAAGGTTGAAGCTCCATGAGCTGCCCCCCACCTAGACACGTGCTTTCGGTGTATCCACAGGTGTGTCTCCAAGCAGCATGCCTTAACGGGCACATCGATTGAAAGGGCAGGGGAAGTAGTTCAGGGCAAAGGCCCCGGGTACCACACAAAAGTGAATGAATGAGTGAATGTAATGGAGAAAGAACTTAACATTAGAGGAGCAGTAGTTATTATCAGTAGGGAAGGTACAGGACACTCTTCCTGAGTGGAAGTATAAACATTTGTTTGTATGGAAAATATACAAATCATTGTCTCATTGTAATTGCTTCTGATTGTGAACTAAGTCACTTTGTGATGTAACATGGACCTTGAGAAAATGAAATACTTTCACAATTTTCAGGTACAGCATTTAATACTCTGAACTCATTTGATAGGTAACATAAAGAATAATGACACCTGTGCAGGTGCCTGTGTCTCACTGCATTTCCATTAGGTAGCTGGCTGCTGTTAGATTTAATGAAGGGGTAAATCCAGGCTGACTTCTGACCTGCATAGTTGTTTTTGCTCCAGAACAATTGCTGTCCAGTCATTCTTTCTCAGTACTTTATAAGAATAATTCTCTTAAATTCTGTAAGACATTAAAACAGTGAATACTAAATTGAAGTCTGTGTGATCGTTTTGATTATGTGGGCTTGTAGTTAAGCAAAAAAAATGCTAGCACTGAATTGCCTCTCTCGCCGTTTTTCTTCTCTGTCAGGTAGAGCCAAGTGCTGCTGCTTCTGGTGCAGCTGTCAGCCTCAGTTCATTTACCGCTGTGCACCATCTGGAGCTTCCCAAGGTGAGTGCGTCTGAATGGGAGTGAAGTAGCGGGCATGCTGCACAGCTGATTCCAGCAGGCTGCTTCTCAGACACAGGCTTTGCAAACCAGCTGTGTCGGCCTCACTGCAGTCCACCTTGTGAGAATAGCACAGGCCCTTTGCCTGCTCAGACCCACGTACTGAAGGAGGAGCTTTCAGGATGGACCCAGAAGTTTGTGTTTTTTACGTTTCTTCCTGATGATTCTAATGCACAGTAAAATATGAGAACCACTGAGCTAATCGTTCCTTCGCAGGGGCCCGGTACTCTGTGTTTATAATTATTTCAAGGCAGAAAATTCACCATCTCTCCTTTGATTCATTTATAGGCCCTGTCAGAGAAGAAATAAGAAATAAAAAGTATAGCCTTGTCTCATAAAAAAGCTCAGGCAGCTAGGAAAGCGTCACTGGTGGATCATCAGTGAGGTATTTGCTTTGAAATAATCTAAACCTTAGTTTCAAATGACTGCTTTACAGAGGTAGTCTGCTGAACAGACACCTCCCTGTGATTTGCTATATTCCAAGCAGTGCTGGAAAGTAAGTGGAGAACTGTTGCACAAGAGTGTAAGTAGTAAAATCAGTGAAGTGCTCCGGGAAGAGAGGAGAAAAAGTGGTGGGAAAGGAATAGGAGGATGTTTGTGGAAAATGCTGAAGACAGAAGTGAGTGGCCAGTGCAGGGCCACCGAGCTGTGAAGCCCTAGGACGCAGTGCTCGGACACTGGAAGCCCAAGCTTTTCTTTCTAGGCTGAATCATTCCTCATCACAGATGTGATCTAGACATTCTGTAGTCTTTCTTTGCCTCAGTTTCCTCCCCTGGAAATTAAAGGGCATAATAGTACTTATGTCAGAAAATTGTAAAGATTAAATAAGTTGCTTAAAAATAGTATAATTACTAGCACATTTATTTCTTTTAAATAAAAGAGAAACAATAGAGTAACCAATATAAAAATGGGTTGCTCTAATCCTAGGTATTTAAGGGATGTTTTTATTATGTGCTATCTTGTAGTAATAAGAGAAAAAAAGAACAGCTGTCATTGAAGTTGTCACCCTTTCTCTCCAAAAAGTCCATACGCTTTCGTTAGAATTCCTCATGCTGTTGTCTCTAAAGAGAGACATGAGGTATGATAAAAACATGACCAGTGCTGCTGCTACATGCCAGCTAAGAAAGGCAGGCTCACTGACACACTAGGATATGCCTTACCCACTGTATTCCATGCATTTGGCTCTGCAAATTCCTGTTCTTCTCCGTGATCAAAAGTCTATGAAAAAAAAAGTCTATGAAAGACAGACATTTTTTTTTTTAAATATTTGGTACAGTGTCTACAGGGTCTCACTGCACATATCAAACTTGTAGCGGTTCTCCTGTTTTTAGCCTCCCAATCACTGGGATTAGAGGGTCATGCCACTATGCCTAGTCTGTTCCCTGTCTCAGTACATCCTGGAGGGGGCTGGCACAGTACAGTGGGGATCAAACCCTGGCCAGTATACTCTGCCTAAGCAGGCACTTCAGTACGCTGAGTTATCGGCCTGGCCCTGAAAGGCAGACATTTTTTATTGAATTCAGGACCAGGATTCTGTCCGCCCCCCAGCCAATGTCTAGCTGAGGAACTGCAATTTGTATAGACAGTGCAACTGGCAACATTTAATAGGAGACAAGAACGATAGATAATGTGTCTGAAGTGAAGCATATATTTTGAGGAGGACTAATGGGATGTGTCTTTTACTCTAGTAAACTTCCAAATTTAAGCTTTCACAGTATTTGGTATTTTTATGATTTTATTTTTATGTGTTTTTCTTTCTCCAAAATGTGGGCAGTAATAGTATTTACCTTGTTAACTTATATTGAGAATTAATTCATCTATTATGGAAATTACATCTGTATCTGTAAGTATTGTCTATTGTTATTATCATTGTTATTATTACTAAGGAATAACCTGGCAAAAAGATGGCTCACTACTTCTTGATATTAGTTTTCTCTAATACTTTTCCTGCCTTAGTCTACCTGATCAAGGTGTCCCATACAGACTTGCAATGCCCTGCTCAGAACCATTCAAGGACTTTCATTGTCAAATATACAAATTGCAGTTCCTCAGCTAGACATTGGCTGGGGGGGGCCGACAGAATCCTGGTCTACCTACTGGGAACTATTGTCGTCTTACATGAGCTCACATACGAAAATCTCTTCATCACATCAGTCCTTACTTTCTTCTTGCATAAATGCAGCTGCCTTTACCAGCATGTAATTATTGGGACTGGATGAGATTTAGCACAAAATTCCTTTATAATATAGAAGTTGATCTCCACAGTTTGCCTCCTGCTGCTTTATGCATGCATACCTATTCTGTAGGTCCCTTTATGCATGGATACCTATTCTGTAGGTCCCTTTCTAAATTAATTTGTGTCTGTTGAGAAATCCAGGATCTTGAAGAACCTCCATGCACTGCCTACAGAAATTTCCAGTTGTATGTAGATTTCAGGTAATTTAAAATCTGAGGTAATGCCAAAATGAGTAAGAGGAACATGTAAGAATCTTTTAATAATCAGCTAAAGAGAGGATTATTCGTGATTTTAAGTGTGACGTTTGGAGTCACATAAACACACATAACCATTTAACTTCTTGGGGCCTTACTTTCCTTATCTCTAAGATGGGGGAAATAATAAGTTCATATTAGAGATTCCATTAAGATGAAATGAAAGAATTTATATAAAGTCCTTATCTCGGTATAAGTTGTCATAATATTTTCATTTTATGTTTTCAAAATTATGAGGTTCTGAGTGGCCCATATGATGTATTTGAAAACTTTGGGCCAAGGATAAAACTGGTGGCAAGTGATACATCATGCTGTGCTGCCTGGGTACATTTTGCCCATTGTGGGACAGCACTGGAATAACACACAGGTCAACATGCACAGCAGGGTTAGCCCATTTCCTCAAACTGATGCCTCATCTGAAATTCTCTGTCATTCGTACTGTCACCTTTTACAATTACCTTATTTGAACACATGCTTTAATAAGTAATGCCATATTTGTTCATTGCATCATTTATTTCTTAGCAACCTTGTGAGATAGCTTAACAAATCCAAATGGTAGAGCTAAAACTTAAACTTGGGCTTTCTCTAAATCCTGTTTTCTATTATTTTCAATTTGCAGTGGGGCCCCATCTACTTTATTTTTCAAGTCCCTAGATGTTCTTATAAAAATCCTTTACTTAAGTCAGGCTGATGATGAAGAACCCATGGTGAATTTTGTGAGAATTTATCCTTTCTTGCCTTTGCTTATACTGGATCACTTAAATTGTCCTTTCCCCAAGCTTGTCTAAAGCCCACACATATGCAAGACCCAACTTAAATGTCTCTTCTGTTTAGGTATTTCTTAGATATCTTGGCCGATGGAATATACTACTACTATCTTCGGGTACCTGTGCTTAACCATGGGTAGGCTAAGTACACTCTCTGTGTGGCCTTCCTGTGTGTACCTTTCCTGTATGCCTTGTGTGCACATGTCCAGAGAACAGAAACGGAGATACTTGCTCACTTATCCTGCATGCATGCAGAGCTGGGTACATACCCGAGAAAGCAAGAGAAGGAAGGACGGAGGGACGCTAGTAGGGGAAACGGCATTGAGACCAGCAGCTGGAGGAGGGAGCAGTGTTTACATTACCTCAAAATGGGAACTCGACAGACATGCCATTTCTTGTTTTAGAAATGCTCTTGACATACCTATTATCCTTTTTCTTTCTAACCTTTTACTTTTTGAAAATGGGAAAGTACACATATAAGGAGAAAGTTCTAGTGCATAAAATCTAAACCTTCAGTGACTGACTGAAATGCTGTCTCAACTTACTGAGAACATTTTCAATTGAAGATCACAGTTTACTGCAGAAAAGTGCCACAAAGCAGACACAACTATCTGTGCCTTTTAGCGATCTGTTTAATATTCATGCAATTTTATATGGTGGAAGACTTTAAATGCAGTGCAGAGTTTTTCTTCTGAGTTTTATAAAATATTCTATCTTCAAAAATATCCCTGGAAAATAATAGTAGTTTGTTTAGCTTAATCCCACTTCTAATTCTCATGTACTCTTTACTGTTTAATTATTCTATTCTTCCTCGCTCTGTAAGCAGCCTGCATGTGGTTATATTTTAATTAGTTTTAAAGAATAGGTTGTTTCTCAGATCTTTTCTTACTAACAACTGTATAAAGAAGGTAAAGTGTTGCACAATTAGGTAAGAAATTTACCGCTATAACTATATATCCATTCTTTTATGCTTTCCTGATTTTCTGACACCAGTATATTTTAGATACACGTGCTCGTTTTGTAGTACACTGAGTAGAGTTAGGCATGCAGCCATGTAGCTTATTGTGCCTTGCCATTGACTGCTGCTGTTGCACATTACGAACACTGATGACCCAACACTAAATTCATCAGGCTTGATCAAAGAAGAGAATCTATGTTCTCAAGTAATTAGCCCATAGTCCTCAGGAGTAGTTGATCCTGGATCAGTAGTGTCGCAAAGAGCCTGTTCTTTCCCTCTCTGCACTGCCATGCTCAATGTCAGAAGAACCTCAAGGCTGGTCTGCCTATGGTTCTAGAATGGCCTGCAACTGCAATCAAGGATGTGTTCTGTCTCTTTTAATACTGTTAGGGACCAGTGTTCTAAGCACTCTGAGCAAAAGTCCCAGATTCATCCTAATTAAATGAATCTAGATTACTTGCTTACTCTTCATCAAGGGATTATGGCCAGGGGAATAGAATTGTAATGTGGACATGAATTGCTCGAAACTATACTTTGTGCAGTGTTATATAACAAATGACAATAAGGCTTAGCAAATGGAAAGCAGCAGGCCCTGAGTACGGCACTTCATCTCCGAGCTTGGAGTATGGAAAGAGGTCAGCTGGGTCGTGTGGCTCAGTCTCCTACACAGGTGCTCACACAGACAGGCATGGCAGCGACCTGAAGGGTTTTTTTTTAATACTTTTATTGAGAAACAAATAGCAATGAAACAATTTCAAAACTGATTGGTAGGAAAATATGTAATTTATACATTGCCTATTGTTGTCTTAGTGGTTAATCATTGTACAAGATGCAGACATGATATCCTGTCCAAAAAAACTATTAGTACAATTCTTTCTATTCATTGAATTAAGAGAATGCAGCTATATATCTACCCTAACTATTTTGAATATACAGATACAAAATGGTCATTCATTTGTAACCCATTTCTGTTTAGTTTTGTCAGAGAAGGATATTCCATTGTCATTTAAATATTGTATGTGTGTGAATTCAGCAAAATATTCCAATGTAGTCTAGTAGTCTATAACAGTAGTCAGTTTTCCATAGGACTGGCAATGTCAGAAGCTGTTGACTAGAGCCTTTTACAGCTCAGCATATTAATATGGCTTTACTTTTTATACAGCATTTTTATACTTTTCTGCTGGATGGTTAAGACCAAGATAAAGCAAGAAATGCAACTTTTGTATCTGATAAGGTTAGACGAATCCCCTCAGGATGTATCCTGAAACCCTGTACCGTAGTTCATAGATCCTTTATCAGTGTCAGCCATGTGGATGAGTCACGGCCATTGCTTGACCAATTTGCTTTCTGTGAAAGCCAGAGAGAATATTTTCTTTCCATGTGACTCTCCTTGGGCACACTCTACATCATTGGTCACTTTCCTCTGTGGCCCCATAATCTCCTTGATCAGAAAATTTGGGACACAACTGAGTTACATGATCTTACAATACAGGTTCTCCTATGTCCTAAGGCTTCACTGACCTTGAAAGGCTGTCCTTGCAGCCCTTCTTTTCCTCTAATTTTTGGTCTGCAAACTTAGATTGTTAACCCTCTGGAAGAGAAGCTTATTATTATTACCCTACAACATAGGCAGTTGAGCTATCTTACCTCACTATCTTTCTGAATATCAAACATCTTTGTCAGAACATGAAACAGGTATTTTCCATAAAGTATTGATATGTTAAACTTTGAGTCCCTACAGAATATGAAAAATAAAATTAAAATTAAAAAAATAAAAAATTTTAAAAATAGGAATAAAAATTTACATGTTTTTACACAGAAATTTAGACAGGTAGCAATATACAACATTATAGCAGGACAGTCCTGTGACTTTTTTTTTTCTTTTCTCTTGTTTTCATTTATTACCCATTTAAAAAACAAACAAACAAACATTTACTTGAGAAACAGTATGGCAATAATTGGTATGTCATGATAAGCAGTACATATTCAGAAGACCAGAATGACAGGCATTCCAAGCATGACCCTACTATTACACATTGCTATCTTCAGTGCAGTTGCTTAGTTCACAGGTATCAGCATATATAGTTAGTCAGGGTGAGAATCCTTACAATTAACTGCTACTTTCAAAAACCTGCTGAAGATACTCTGGATCATTGCCTGACCCATCTTGTACATATAAATGTATGGGATTGCCCTTGTCATATTTCCTAGATTTTCTCCTTACCCTCTCTTCGTTGTCTCATCCTCAAGATCTCGCTTTCCTTTTAATTCTTTTATATCATTCTATTTTTATTTTTTCTTCTGAGTTCTTATATGAGGGAGACTATATGATATTTACACATGTGGTATCTGGTTTATTTCACTTATGAGTATATGTTCAAGTGGCATCCACTTCAATATAAAGGCTTCAAGATTATTATTCTTTATAGCTGAGTAATAGTTGATTGCATAAAAATACCACATCTTTCTCATCCATTCCTCAGGTGACAGGCATCTTGGTTGTTTCCAAGATTTGGCTATCACAAATTATGCTGCTATAAACATAGGCACACATATATCCCTAGGAGTTGACTTTTTCAGTTCCTCTGGGAAAATTCCCAGTCGGGGGATAGCTGGTTTGAATGGGATTTCCAGTCCTGGTTTTTTAAGGTGTCTCCACACTGATTTCCATAATGATTGCACCAGTCTACGTTCCCATCAGCAGTGGAGAAAGGTTCCTTTTCTCCTGCAGCCTCTCCAACATTTGTTATTGGTTGATTTCTTTATGATAGCCATTCTTTCTGGGTGAAATGGTATCTCAGTGTTGTTTTAATTTGCATTTCACAGATAGCTAGTGATGTGGAGCATTTTTTCATATATTTATTCACTTCTTTAATTTTGTCCTCTGAGAAGTGTGTGTTCATCTCTGATACCCATATTTGTTTTGGGCCTTTAAATTCTGGGGCCCCAATTTTTCTTTAATTCTTTATAAATTCTAGAGAGCATACCTTTGTCTGAGTGCTTATTATTAGTCAAGATTTTTTTTTCCAAATTTGGGGTTTTCTTTTCACTTTGTTGATAATTTCTTTTGATATGCAAAAATTTCTCAATAAGAGGAGGTTCCAGTTGTTAATTCTTTCAATTATTACCCGTGTGATTTGATTTTTGTTCATGAACTCTTTGTCTACCCCATTTGTTCAAGAGTTCTTCCTACTTTCTCTTCTAGGAAAGAAGTGTTTCTATTTTAATGTTTAGATCCTTAATCCATTTTGACTTTAGCTTAGTGCGTGGTGGTAGACCTGTGTCAAGTTTTAGTTTTCGGCATGTAGAGACTCAGTTTTTCCAGCACCATTTATTAAAGAGGCTATCTTTCTTCCAGTAAGTGTGTTTGGCCCCTTTGTTCAAGATGAGGTGGCTGAGTGTGTTCCTAGAGGCCTCTGTATCTTCTAGTCTATTCCATTAATCCCCAAGTCTATTTTGTTTCTAGTATCATGTTGATTTTATTGCAGTAGCTTTGAAGTATAATTTCAAGTCAGGAATTGTAATGCCTCCTGCCTTGTTTTTGTTGCCCAGGATTGCCTTTGCTATTCTAAGTCATTTCTGGTTCCAAATAAATTTTAGGAACTATTTCTCTAGCTCTGTGAGGTGTGCTGGTGGTAGTTCGATAGGGATTGCATTAAATCTGTACAGCAATTTTGGGAGTATGGCTATCTTCACAATGTTGGTTCTTCCTATACAGGAACAGGGAATATCTTTTCATTTTCTGAAATCCTCTATAATCTCTTTTTTCAGAGTAGTAATTTTCCTTGAAAATATCTTTGACTTCTTTAGTTAGATTAATTCCAAGATATTTAATTTTGCGTGATGCTATTGTAAAAGGTATTTTTTCTCTAATTTCCCCCTCAGTGTATTTGTTATCTGTGTAGAGGAATGCTATTGACTTTTGGGTATTGACTTTGTATCCTGCTATGCTACTGAATTTGTTTATCAATTCTAGTAGCTTCTTGGTGGAGTTTTTTTGGGTCTTCCAAGTAAAGTATCATGTCATCTACAAATAATGATAATTTAACTTCTTTGCCTATTCTTATTCCTTTTATTTTTTTCTCTTGTCAAATAGCTGTAGCTAATGATTCCAGAACTATACTGAATAGGAGTGGTGATAGAGGACATCCTTGTCTTGTACCAGATCTGAGAGTAAACGACTTCAGTTTTTCCCCACTTAGAATTATGTTAGCCTTTGTGTTCTCATAGATGGCTTTTATCAGATTGAAGTAGAGGCCATCTATTCCAATTTTCTGTAAGACCATGAATAAGTTTTGGACTTTATCAGAAGCCTTTTCTGCATCAATTGAAATTATCATGTGGTTTTTAGATTTGGCTGTATTGATATAGTGTATTACATTTATAGATTTCCTTTATTGAGCCATCCTTGAATCCCTGGAATGAATCCTACCTGGTCATGATATATAATCCTCTTAATGATTTGCTGTATTTTATTTGCTGGGATTTTATTGAGGATTTTTGCATCTATGTTCATGAGGGAGATTGGCCTATAGTTCTCTTTTTTAGTTTTCTTTACTCTTTGTGATGAGTTTAGCTAGAGGCTTATTGACTTTATTTAATCTTTCAAAGATTAAATAAAGCTTTTTGATTCATTAATTCTTTGAACTGTTTTCTTTGACTCCACTGAATTAATTTCTGCTCTAATCTTTATGATTTCTTCCCATCTTTGGGCTCTGGGTTTGGTTTGCTCTTTCTTTTCTAGATGTTGGAGGTGCATCGTTAGGGTGTTTATTAGTTCCCATTCTGTTTTCTTAATGTATGAGTTCACAGCTATAAATTTCCCTTTGAGTACTGCTTTTATGGCATCCCATGAATTCTCGTAAGTTGTATTTCATCTTTCATTGAATTGTAGATATTGTTGAATTTCTTGTTTAATTTCATCTGCAAGCCATTGGTTGCTGAGTAGAGTGTTGTTTTATTTCCATGTATTTAGTGAGTTTTTCTGGTTTCTTTTGCCGTTTATTTCCATTTTCATTGCACTGTGGTCAGATAATATGCATGGGATTATTTCTATTTTCTTGCATATACTTAAGCATGACCTATGGACCACCAGTATGTGGTCTATTTTAGAAAATGACCCATGTGCAGCTGAGAAAAATGTGTATTTAGCTGTAGTTTGGTGGAACACTCTGTATATGTCTACGAAGTCCATTTGTTCCAAGCTCTGTTTTAGTTCTCCTACTTTGCTAATTTTTTGTCTGCTTGACCTATCTTTTTGGGATAAGTGGGTGTTAAGGTCTCCTGTTAAGATTGTGGTATTGAATATTAGATTTTTCATGTCCATTAAGATTTGTCTTATATAGTTGGATGCTCTCGTGTTTGGTGTGTACATATTTATGACTGTTTCATCTTCCTCTTGAATATTTCCCCTAACCAGTATATAGTAGCCATCTTTATTTCGTTTGATCATTCTTGGTTTGAAGTTGAGACTGTCTGAGAACAGGATTGCTATTGTTGCTTTTTTCTGAGGTGCTGGGGCATGTAGTATTGTTTTCCATCTTTTGACTTTCAGCCTATGAATTTCTTTATAAGTTAAGTGTGTTTCTTGTATACAGCAGATTGTTGGATTTTGTTTCCTAATCCACTGTGCTGCTCTGTTTCTTTTAATTGGTGAATTGAGTCCATTTACATTGATTGTTATAATTGAGATGTATTGACTTACAATTGGCATGTTATTTACGTGCTGTTGTTACTCCTTTTTCTCCTGTGTTTAATTGTTTGCCATATTTAGTGGGTTCCTTCTTTTCTCATTCATGGCATTCTGATCATTTTGGTCCCTCTCTAGAACATCTTTTAGTAGTCTGTGTAGGGTTGGCTTTGTCATCATGAAATTCTTTAGCTGTTCTTTGTCATGGAAGTATTGCATTTCTCCATCAAACTTGAAAGAGAGTTTTTCAGGGTATAGTAGTCTGGGCTGGAATTTGTTTTCATAGAGGACTTGAAGTACTCTGCTCCATGCTCCTCTTGCCTGCATGTTTTGTGAAGAGAAGTCGGCCGTTATTCTCATGGGTTTTCCTTTAATGTGATCTGTTTCTTTTCTCTAGCAGCTTTCAGTCTATTGTTCTTGTGCTGGATTTCTTGGATCTTGACTATTATATGTCTTGATGCATTTTTAATTGGGTTGAAGTTATTTGGCGTTCTGTATGCTTTGCATACCTGAATGTCAGATTGTTTCTTCATATTTGGGAAGTTTTCTCCTATTACTTCCATCTATATTCTTTTTATATCATGTGTATTGACTCCTTCCCTCTCATTGATGCCTATTAGTTTCACATTGTTCATCTTTGCATCATCTTCCAGGTGATTAATTATTTTTTCCTGCATCCTAGTTTTTTTTTAAGAGATCTTTTCTTACCTTTTAACTAGTTGTGATGGTGTCTTCAAGATCTGAAAGTCTGTCTTCACTTTCAATCAGTTTTGCAAACTTGTGATTGAGATTTTAAGTTCCTCTATATCTCTTTGTCTCTGCTTCATGCAATGTATTTCTTTCCTGTTTTGCTCACTCAAGCAATCTGTCGTTTTTCTAATCTCGTTTTTTTATCAGTGCCCTCTTGAGAAGCAGTTATTAATTCTTTTACTACAGAGATTATTTCTGATCTGATTTCCTTTATATGTTTCTGCATTTGATTCTTTACTTCAGACACTATTAATTCAGAGATTTCCTTTTTTATTTCAGCAGTTATTTCTAATCTGAGTTCCTGTATACCTTTCTGCAGTTGCTTCTTTTATTCAGATGCTATTGATTGAGACATTTACGCTGTGTGATTCCCAATTCCTTCTGTGCTAGTGTCCTCTGCACTTGTTCTGGGTGGGATTGGGATCTGAGATTGCATTTTACTCTTTCTCTTTGTCATTTTGTATAGCACTATCCTCTGACTTTTGGTGTAGAGTTATGGTGCAGTTATAACCTTAGCACCTACTGAAATTCTGTTGCAGTTCTACAAAGTTTGAATTCATCCAGTTGTGCCTGGCTTGGGTCTGGCTGCTATACTCAGTTCCTTCCTGCTGCAGCCCTTGGAAGTGAACCTGTTGTGCCCCTCTGGCAATATGTTCTGCTCCTAGATTAGCTGGGTGGTTCTGGCCCCTGGTCTCTCTACAGGGAATTCAGCTGCAGAGTTTCACCCCAGGCCTGTACGATAGACCTGGGCTAGGTCTGGAGGGGTCCCAAGAGTGCAGCGGAAGTTCTCACGTGGAAGGCTTGGGCTGGCTCTAGAAGGGTGGAGGGGTCCAGAGAGCGTGGTGGAAGGTCTCACTTATGCGCTGGGCTTGGGCTTGTTCCGGAGAGGTCCAGCAGGTGCAGGGTAGCGTGGAAGCTCTCTCACACACTCATGGGACCTGGGCTTGGGCTGGGTCTGGAGGGGCCCCGAGAGTGCAGCCTACCTGAATGTTTCCCTGGAGCTGTACATCACTCCCAGTGGGATTTTCATGAATTTACTGTTGGGAAGAAGCCATAATTTCTTTACATGGAGTTGCTTGCCTGTCTCCATGACACAGTGGCTGACTTGTCACACAATAAGTGATTGCAGAGAAGAAAAGAGCAAGAAGTAAATTCTGCTGCCTCTTTTTGCATACCTCTGAAATTACCTGCCATCACTTCTGCTTTATGCTGTTAGGATAAATTAGTGAGTCCAGCCCAGCACATGGTTGCTTTTGCCGTCTTGCTACTGTCACCTTCCTAGTACATGGAGGAGGAGGAGGTAAGCTGAGAAAGCATGAAGGGGCGAGATAGAGGGAGAGGGTAGGTGGGTCAGGTGTTGGGGTGGCAGGGCTGCGCATGGGTAGTCTAATGAAGTGCTGGTCATTTTACAGAATGGTAAGGTGATAATGAGTACTAGGGACGAGATCAGCAAATGTCTGCTGTGTCATAAAAGGGCCTTTATGACTATCAGGTATTATTATTGCTTTTTTTTAGATTAAAAAGTTTGATTTTTCTGGGTAAGGCACTTAAAGTATAGAGATGTAAAGTGGCATATTTAATTTTTTTCAGCCAGGTACAAAATAAAATAGAAACCTAAAGAGTCTGCTTTGTCTTACACTCTGCCTAGTTGGCCAAAGGAAGGAGGTAAAGGGCCTTGTCCAGTGACCATCTGAAGTACAGCAGGCATTAATAACCTTGCTCAGAAAAGCCCGTGTCGATCATCTTTGAAATAACATTGCCATGACAGTGGTTGTCCAAGGGTGACCTCTGCTCCTGTGTGAGTTTCAGTGAAATCATGCCAGGATTCCTTTTTCTGTATTTTTCCTTTCCAAATTTTTCCTAGATGAAAACTGTAATGTAAAATGTTACAAGCTGTGGCCAGAATGAAAATTCTAAACTCTGTTTTAATTTTATTAAAATAAACATTAAAGAAAAGTAAGAACAGCTATTACTGAACATATGGTTTTGATAAAAGAAAGTACGGGGGAGAAAAAAACCAAGTAGGTGTAGTGCTCTGGCCTTGGCCAGTTTCCAGGGCATGTGTCTTGGCTCAGAGATGTTTTAATTCTGTAGCAAAATACTTCTCCTTTGAGAATTTTCTCTTTGTGCTCCATCCCAGAAAGGGCAGAGTATACACCAGTAATTGCATCTTTCTTGTGGAAGAGGAAGTATGGCAGAAAAGCATGAAGGAGTCAGACGTGGTTTGTTACTTCTAAATCCCAGACCAGAAGAGAGGAAGCAGGATACTTTAGTTGTCTTTGAATGGTTAATTGAGATAGCCAGTTACACAAGACTATAAATTTTGCAAGCGCTAAATGTTTTAGATGAATTATTGAATACATTTTTGCTATCTGGATATTTTGCCAAAGTTGCTAAAGGTGTCAGACATATGGGAGGATGAAATCACTTAACTGATGGAAAATTTTTTCTTTGGAAAAATGTGGAAGTTTGCTTAAGAAGAGATTTCTAATAGTGAACTTTGAGTTTCAGTTGCTTTTGTAGCTCTTGAAAGAAGAGTATGTTTAATAGCTATAGGTACATGCCTCTTCATTAGATACAACTAATCTTTCCCAAGTCTTCTTAGTACTGTACTCCTGTTTCTCTTTCTGCAGGACCAAGGGGCTTTGGGCATTGCTGTCAGTGAGGAAGACACGCTCAATGGAGTCGTCGTACAGAGTTTAGCAGAGAGTGGGGTGGCAGCCAGGGTGAGGCTCTGCCACTCTCACTGTCCTGAAGTGGTGGGAACGGGCATTGCTTCTGAAAGTCACTGAGAATCAACTGCATTTCCATTTAGGATGGACGCCTCAAAGTTGGAGATCAGATCTTAGCTGTCGATGATGAAGTTGTTATTGGCTGTCCCATTGAAAAGGTACTTTTCCACACAGACTGAGTGGTGCCATCACCCTCCTTGGACGTGGCTGAAGTGGTGTCTGAGGAGAAAGTCACAGGGAAGTAGGGCTGGGCGCCTGCGCTAGAGCTGTGCTTAGGGAAAAGGAGACAGTATTAGGAAGCCATCAATTCCTATTTTTACTTTTAATGAAGGCAAAGCTGAGATACTATTGTTTGGATAGATTTTTCTGTATTCACTGAAAATTTCTGATAAATGTGACTTCCATTTTTCCTTACAGAAAACTTGAAATTTATAGATAGGGGCTACTTCATATTGGGCCAGAGGGTTACTTTTCTTCAGAATGGTTATTTTCATATATGTCTATCTAATAGTTTGCCTTTGAAAAAGATTTCTATTTTATGGGTATTAGTTGGGTATTAGCTATTATATGGGTATTAGTTTTGAAAGGTTCTTTGTATCTGAGTCTTAGCCTCAAAAATGATAGTACTTCGAGTCATACATAACTGTCAAAGGAAAACCCTTTTTTCCCTGAAATGTGCTGTTCCTTTTTTTTCCATATAGTGAGAGAAAACCATCTGACTTCTATACTTATATTTCTCTATTGGCTAGCAGAAAGCTTAAAACCATTTTTTTATTAATCCAGTTTTAATAATTGTGAAGGTTGGATCCTTTAACCTATAAATCTCTTTTCCTTTCTGTTTTCCTTGATTTTTATGTTGCAGAACTTGCCCATCTTGCTTTACATGCATGCATTTCTGCATCTCTGTTGTACTCAGTGTTTGTGTAAGCTGCTTCAAGTTCTTTCTAGAGTCAGAAAGTAGGTAAAATGACTTACATGTCTTCTACCTATGGTGATAGCGATCCAGACAAATGTATAAAAGTAATTAGACATGTAAAATGTTGAAAGCTCTCTACTTACAGAAGAAAGAATCTGTTCAAAGCAGGACTCAGGGTTGAGTCCTATTAAATTAGGCTTTAATCTATATTATACATTTGGCGTAACTACAGAAAAGCTAAAGCCATTTCTTTCTTGATACTCAAATCCTGAGAAGGAAATCACCGGCCTCTGTTTCTTTTTATAATACAGATAGACTTAGATTCAACTGATGTTGGTGACTTACGTCTGAATCAGTCTACTAATTTGTCTTTGAATTTTGTTTCCCTTCTATACCAATCCCTTGGCAGTTTATTAGCCTGCTGAAGACAGCAAAGACAACAGTAAAACTGACCATTCATGCTGAGATTCCAGATTCCCAGACTTCTCCTTCAGCAGCTGGTGCAGCCAGTGGAGAAAAAATGAACAGCTCACAGTTGCCAGTGGTCCCACACTCTGGCTCCCCTGAGTTGGAACCAGAGTCCATCCGAAGTAAGGGCTGAGCTCCTGAGAGTCCTGTACCTGCAGCAGACTCAGCAGGGGGTCCCTGGGTGGGAGCCAGCTGCCTGCCTGGAGATCCTTGCCCCAAAGGGTTTAGTCAAGCAATGTGTTGGAAAATGAACAGCTGAAAGAGAGGGGCTCCTGAATAAGACTCCTGGATTGTTAGGCAGGCAGGAGGTCTGTGTGCTATACATTAATCACCAGTAATGCCCTCAGAACATACCTTCCCCGACCCACCTATGCTTCTCCCAAAACCAGGGAGTCTTCTTTGCTTTCCAGGAGTCTCTTGTCAGGCCACCTGTCTCCGAGATACCAAACTAATGAAATAGAAATGCATTTTGTAGAGCATCAAAGTGAAATTTAACATTCAACGTTTTATTTTCTCTGCACCAATCCTTCATATATCTGACAATTTTATGATATTTTATTTATTTTTATTTTATTTTGTTAATTTTTTTTGGTGATACCAGGGATCTAACTCAGGACCTTACACTTGTCAGGCAAGCACTTATTCCACTGAGCTATCTCCCCAGCCACTATCTGATAATTTTCGAAATACAAAAAAGTTTTTAAAAATGAAACAGGTAATTTTATATCCACTTTTTAAATTTACAATGATGACTTAGTTTTAATGTCTTTAAAACATGGTCAAAGACTCAAGGCATATTAGGAAGCTCCCTGTGCCCAGGTTTGGGCCTGTTTTTCTGCTCCCTAGTAACCAATTTGTATTTATTTTTATTTCATCTTTAACTTTCTATAGGTACAAGCAGGTCTTCAACACCGGCAATCTTTGCTTCTGATCCTGCAACTTGCCCCATTATCCCTGGCTGTGAAACAACCATTGAGATTTCCAAGGGGCGCACAGGGCTGGGCCTCAGCATTGTGGGAGGGTCAGACACACTGCTGGTGAGTATGCCAGGCATAGTGCTGTGGCAGGCGGCAGTCCTCAGGCAGCCCTGCGGGACCCAGAGCAGGAGGATGTCTGTCAGTTTTATTCAGTGATCCATAAAGCCTGAGAAAGTGTAATTCATGATTATTTTGATGTATATGGTACATGTTCAGTAGGATACTTGGAGTATTACTTTTAGTAAGCCAGTACTGACTTACTAAGTTGTTACTCTTATGATTGTAACTTGTAGTTTCTACAGTATTTCTATTAGTCTATCAGCTCTTGACATATTTTAATTTTCTATTTTACTAATATCCAGGCCAGGTTAGACCTAAACCAAGAGGCATCTGAAAAATGGAATTATGTGTGGATGACATTTTCTAAATGTTGAAAACATTATAAAATTGTTTCATTTGTAGATAGGAAAAAAAAATATATATATATATATATTTAGATATGTGTGATTTATATTTCATTTTTTTCTTTGAACTTATTTAGGAGAATGTTAGTTTTTTGTTGTCTTTTAGTAAAAGTTTTATTGTTGTATATTTCTTTAAATTATGGCTTGTGCCCTCATTTAGTTGTCGCTGGGCTCAATATCTTCTCGTCATTCCCAGGTAAGAATGGGTTTAAGCCTAGGAATGTTGTCTTTGGGTCCCTAGGGTGCTATTATCATCCATGAAGTTTATGAGGAAGGAGCAGCATGTAAAGATGGAAGACTCTGGGCTGGAGACCAGATTTTAGAGGTACGGCATGCTTGTTCCTTCCCTAAGAACAACAGCAAGGCTGGGTGGATTTCTCTTTCTTTACTTCCTTCTCCCTCTCCCCCCTCTTCCTATTTTCACTGAATTCCCTGTTCCTCAACATCTTTGTCTTGTGTCTGTGCAGGTGAATGGAATTGACTTGAGAAAGGCCACCCATGATGAGGCAATCAATGTCCTGAGACAGACGCCCCAGAGAGTGCACCTGACGCTCTACCGAGACGAGGCTCCCTACAAGGAGGAGGATATGTGCGATGCCCTCACTGTTGAGCTGCAGAAAAAGCCAGGAAAAGGCCTCGGGTTGAGCATTGTTGGTAAAAGGTGTGCCTGGGTAGAACAAAGCCAAAGACTTTTGGGAAAGAACTGAAGCAGTGGCAGAATCTGTATCAGTGGCTTGAGGTCTCCATGTAGCCATCCCTAGGCCATTCACTAACAGACAGGGAAAGATGTTTAAGTCAATCTGCTGGGGGATTTTGAAAGTCCCCAACAAATGCCTTCTGGTGTTTGTAGAGTCACTGCTGTGTGCCAAGAAATATATTAGATTCTGAGAAATCGAGATAAGCAAGATATGATTCCTGACCTCAAACATGCATAGCCTAGAGAACAAAAAAATACGTTCTCACAGAAAAATGTATCTATTGATAAGAGGCAGATGCATTGTAAGGAGCCATACAGCCAGAGAAGAAAGAGACCAGGTAACCCTGCTTGAAAGGATGTAGGCTAGGATAAAGCCCAAGAAAAGAGATGCTATTGCAAGTGATACTAACAAATACTAAATGCCTAAGTCTTTCTTCATTTTAGTGCTCTAAACCCATCAAGATCAGAATGTGCTATAGTTCAGTGAAATCAACATTTAGGAAAATGTGATATAGCCTGCAGTGGCACTAAGTTAAAAACAACACTCTCAGGCCTCAGATATCCACAATTTCAAAGCAGGAGCCAACAATTTATGAAATTATGACTAGATTACTTTGGGAATAAGCACTTCTAAATTTTTAAGCCAATGCAAGCTCACCTGATTTTGCATTTTGTTTCTGTGTGGTAATCAAAGGACATTTATACCAATTTATTCTTAGATACAATTGAAGAATGTTTAGAATGTTTTTTAAACACTGGAAGAATATAACATACTATTTGAATCTCAGTAGGATCTGTCTAAAAACAGACATTCCTTTTTAGGAATGCAGCATCAGTAGTTTACTTTTTGGAAAATACAATAAAACTCATTGGTGAATAAGCTACCACAGTATCTGTGGTCCTGACAGCACTGTAGAAACTTCCCGTACTAGTTCCTAACATACTGCATGGGAGGAGCATACAGAGAGCTCCACTGATCCAACACCCTGAAGACTGGGAAGCGCAGGATCAGATGGTGCAGTGGCCTGGGAGGTGCTGCCTTGGCAAGAGCCCGCAGTGTAGTCCAGCTTTCACTGCACTTGTCTATTTCTAGTTACTTTTTATATTAACATGAAGATGTGTGGGTTTACTTATTTTGTGGTTTTTTTTTTTTTTTTTTGTCTTGTATGTTCAGTTTTATGACAGGAGTGGAATAGTTTAATATTTGCTTATTTTGGGTAAATTAATATATAAAAGTCAGTTGAAGTGATTTAAACTAAAAGATATATAATAGTTTAGTTTTGAGTAACATGGTTTTGGAGACATCTGTAAATTTTCAATAATTTTAATGATGTTAATGGTGATAGAAATATAAAAAATACATATATATAAAAATATTTTTTAACAAGTAGCCACAGGTCAGTATCCATTTAAGGCCTCTTTAGTCAATAGAAAACTAAATTGAGCATCCAAGGACTAATTCTTATATCCCATCTTTACCATTTACTAGCTACCTGGCCCATAAAAGGACAGGAGTACTCACTTTTAGTCATACTGTGTAATTTATTTCTTTATCTATTTTTGGTTTTTTTGTGGAACCGGGAGTTGAACTTAGGTGCTTGTGCTTGCATTCTGTATAATTTAGAAAAAATAAATTCTTATGAAAATCTTTTCAATCTATTAAGTACAATAAGATAAAAAACAATGCAACCTAATAAATACAATGTGTTCTATCCTTATATTATTTATTACAAACTATATTCTAATGTTTGTCCTTAGCACTCATAACAAACCCTGAAAAATAGACATACATTTTTCATTATAAAAAGCTACTAAATAAACATTGAAACAGGATTCAGGAAAAATAATATCAATACTAAAATTGTTTGCAGAAACGACACTGGAGTATTTGTGTCAGATATTGTTAAAGGAGGAATTGCAGATGCTGATGGCAGGCTGATGCAGGGAGACCAGATATTGACAGTGAATGGAGAAGATGTCCGTGACGCCACCCAGGAAGCTGTTGCTGCTTTGCTAAAGGTAGAAGCTCAAAAATAATCTTGTGTAATAGCATGGAAGAATAAATAATTTAATGTGATGCTACCAAGATTAAAATAGTGACTCATCTTTATCTCGAAGTAATCTCAAGTAAGACATTATATTTCAATAAAAGATTCTCATATGGTACATTTATGATTAGTTGTTTAGTATGTTATATATTTACTTAATAGTCATAGGAATTATTAGCTGAATGTCTGAAACATTAGCAAGTCTTTTTTTTTTTTCCTTCGGAACCGGGGTTTGAACTCATGCCCTCGCGCTTGCCAGGGAAGCACTTATTCCACTGAGCCATCTCCCTGGCCCCGCAAGTCTTCATTTTTAAGGTGAATTTTGTGTTAAATCTTTGTTCATCCCTGGTATTTTTGGATTTCTTCTGACAAATTCTGATTTGAAGGAAGACTGCCACCACACACTTTGCTCTTTGCAAAGTGATTTGGTCACAGTGTTCTCTGGGTGCAGGTCATGGGACAAGCAGGGCACCTGTGGCTTTGCTGAAGATTGTGTAGACTCTCCTGTCTTAGCCCCTTCCTTAACTCCTTTGTGAACTCAGTAGAGTCAACATCTTTCTGAAAAATGACAAATTACAGAGCATGTGCCAGAATGACTTTGTGTTTTATGATCCATAGAAGGGAATGTTTGGTTGAAATCCTAGTCTGAACTATTTTAAAGTTGATTTTTAAAATCAGTGTCAAATAGGTCACCTTGATGTAGTGAAGGTGATTCTTTGTGTGTTCATCTGACAGCACTCTTACTGGTAATTACTCCATTCTAAGGCCCCATTTCTTGGTGACATTCTAAGTTCAGTTACACTTTACCCTGTGAAATGCTTGCCTCTAAGGAGAACTCTCCATAAGGACCATTTTCTGGAGAAGTAAAACTAATCTCAATTTAAAAGTGGATTACAGAGCACAGAATAGTCACTTAAAAATCTAGTTCTTGAGACTACAGGTACGTATCACATTTCCTAGAGCAATTTGCATTCCTGTAAGTAAGAAAGGCAATAACTATACTGTTGTTTCCTTTTACCCAACGTGTTTTTGACCTGAAGAAGTATAAGTCAAGATTTACTAGAAGGTAATCCTCAGTAGCCGTGTCCTGGATTCATGCTGACAGGAGCCTATACGATAGCTCTGCTGCAGCTATCAGGTCTGCTGCTGATGGTCTTGCTGGCAGGACTTCATGGAGGGATGTTCTGGTGGATGTTTATATCTTTACTGTCTGGTTGGGGCAGCATCTGGCATATGCATGTGTATATAAATTTAGGTATTTACAAAGCACACCTTAAAACTTGAATTTGTTAAAGATGTCAGACATCAAAACAAAATAATTGGCACTTTCAAGGAAGAATAGCTTCTTTTTGGAGATTAGTTAAAAAATAACTGTTAACTTCATAAGATTGATATGTTTTAAAGAGAATAAAGTATCCTCAAGTAGCAATTCTTTAATTAAACCAACTATTTTCAAAATTAGTTAGCAATGTATGATTGGCAGTTTTGCTGGCTCCCAATCTCTTAAAAGGGGAGTTATGATAAAGGCTTAAGGAAGCAACAAATACTATGGCTTTAGGGGTCCTGGAAGGCCAGAACTGTCCTGGAGCTAAGACAAAGACTTCTCTGGATTGCATGTATTTATTGGATTTCAAACAAGTTTGGTAGGGGTGGTGGGCAAATGATGGGAAATGCTGAGCTAAAGGCAGGAAGCTGAGCAAGGCCTTGAGAACTCAGAACAAAGACATTTTGTGGGCAGTAGATCTTGTTAATTGGGAAAACTGTCTTATCTGTAAGGTTAGTAGTTTATTCCTGTGGAATAGGGAGTGAGAGCCTTCCTTGCCCTTGTCTTCTGAGCACTGTGGACAGCAATCTAACCCTTACTCAGCCTGGCCCCCAAC
Source organism: Octodon degus (assembly GCF_000260255.1). Lineage (NCBI taxonomy): Eukaryota > Metazoa > Chordata > Mammalia > Rodentia > Octodontidae > Octodon > Octodon degus. Next base: position 7,083,316 of record NW_004524620.1, on the reverse strand, counting down.
AGAATATGACAACCTTATTTACATAACTTACTTGTCTTTGCTGCTCTTTATTGTTTTGACTTAGCAATGCTCCATTTAAAAATCCTCTATAAATAAAATTTTACCCACATAGAGTTCTTTGAAGTGTTATTTGCAAAACAGGAAAATGTGAAGCAACACAGCTTCAAAAAACTACATCTGCTGTCTTATTTATTTCAAATTTGTGAAGGACATTAGACTGTGTAAAACAATGTCAATGGCAACTAGAACAAGAGAAAATAATCAGGGAGAAGACAAATTTACAATGTCAATGCAACTATGTAAAATAAAATCACAGATTACATAATGATAATTATGAGGAAGTTGGTAGAATTACCCTCCTTTTATCCTTATTATATTTTCAAATTTTTCAACTAGATTGAATTGCTTTTTAATGCAAAAACTATCTTCAAATACTTACAATGATCAAAACCCTTTAATTTTGAAAGACCCATGTTATAGGTAACTGAGTTCTAATATTGCATAATGAATAATCAATGCAAAGACTTGTTACCCTTGTACTTATATAAACTGAAAACTTAAATAGTGCAAGAAGCAGTTTTGACTTAAAACTGCTTTTTAATCAACAAAGTAAAACCAAATTGTGGATATTATAAATTATGTTTGGACCTTTCAAAGTTTGATTTGTGATCTACATGCTCAAGAGTTCAGAACATCTTCAAGATGTTCATCAGAATATTAATTCATAATTTTTATTTTAGTGTTATTGTACACTGGACACTGACATAATGTTGTACATGGCTTACAAGAAACTGTAATACTCTATAGTTTAAAGATGCAAAATAATGAAATTATCAAAGTTAGACTTTCATTGTCACACAGTAAATCATAGTCTAAATTTATTTTTTTTTTATTTTTTCTTTTGTATTTTAGGAAAGGCTCAACAAGGTGTTCAGGGTCTCACTGCTAGATCAGACTCATAGTGATCCGCTTGTTTCCAGGCTCCCAAGAGCTGGGATTACAGGCACGCACCACTATGCCCAGTCTCAATTGCCGTCTCAGCATGCCCAGGGACAGGGCTGGCATGGCAGGCCAGGGGATCGAATGAACCCTCAGGCCCTGCACCTGCTTACAGGCGTTTTAATCCACTGAGCTATTTGGCTGGCTCTATAGTCTAAATTTAAACCAGTGCTTTTACCTTAATGGCCAAGTGTCTCAAAAACCTCCTTATGCTTCTTTCAGTATTAGACTGTACAGTATTCCTTGAATGCCTGTTATTTATTTGAAATGGGTGACAGGAAAATAGTCAATTTTTATTTTGTATTTGTAGTAATATTTAAGTGTTGCATAATAAATCCACTCAACTACCACATAGTAATAGAGTGTTTGCCAAACTGTCTGAGTAATCCTGCTACTGGGGGGGAAGTGAGTTGCAATTGTGGTTATTGTTTCTGTTTGTTTGTTCTACCCTGAGCTATTCAGTTTCTTCAATCTTTCTGGATTAGTGTACTTAAGAGATAATTTCTTAGTTCTCAATTTTGCTTTATTTTGATAGAAATAGTCTCCATATAAATCTGGAGGTAATAAGATACATACATGGAGTAATATAAACTAGTACAACCATTATGGAAATCATTGCGGATATTTCTTGTTTTGGTTTGGTTTGGATTCACTTTGTAGCCCAAGATGACCTCAAACTCAAGGTGATCTTCCCATTTCAGCCTCCCAAGTGATCAGATTGTATGCATGTGCCACCGTCCCTGGGCAGTAAGGAGATTTCTTACCCATACAACCCAGCTATTCCCCTGAAAGCTATCTTCTTGAAATTGCTGTAAGTCACCATGCTACAGCAGTATTTGAATACCAATGTTTATAGCAGCACAATTCATAATAGCTAAATCCTACAAGCAGCCTCTCTATCCACTAACAGATAATTGGGTAAAGAAAATCTGATATGTATAAATATGTATAAGTATGTATATTTACAAATAATGGAATAGTACTTAGTTATAAAGAATGACAAATATTTTTGTAGAAAAGTAGATGCACCTGGAAAATACAATGTTGACTAAAATAAATCAGATGTACACATACTATACAGTACCTCTCATTTGACTGAAGCAGTGTATAAGCAAAAAAAAATGGTATAGGATGTGTAGAAAGGGCCAAGAGTATGAATCTCTTGCAAAAGGAAAGTGATCTAAGGAAACAAGGGCAAGGGGTGAGGAATAAACCCCAAGTAATGTAAACAGTGTACAAAGTAATACAAATAAATGTGAATGAAGGGATAAGTAAACCAGTGGGGAAGGGAGAAAGGGAAGGAAGATGAAGGAGAAAAATTTTTGAAGTAAGCACACTGTAATATGTACATGTAACACACACACGATTGTAAACTGTGTGCATTGCAGACATGTACTAATAAAAAATTTTTTTTAAGAAGAACATGAATTAGTTTAAAAAGAGACATGTGGAGCTGCTGCAGCTGCTTATTGTTGAGTTAAATGCTTTTTATTTTACTTTTTTAAAAATTTGGTACAAGGTCTCACTACGCATCTTAGATTCATAGTGATCCTCTTGTTTTCAGCCTCCCCGGCACTGGGATTATGGGCATGCACCATGATACTCAGTCTTGCTGGCCATCTCAGTACACTCAGGAGTGGGGCTGGCAGAGCATATGGTGCCAGGGATTGAAGCCCGGTCCCTGAGCTTGCCTAAGTAGGCACTTAGTCCACTGAGCTATCTTGCTGGCCTGAGTTAAATGCTTTTTAAAAGCCACTTTTTCTTAGTAATCTGTAGAGCTTTATCTAAAATAGATGGTGTCTTAGACCATAAGTCATGTTTAAGTGAAAGTAAAAGAATAATCTCTTAGAGCCTATAAAATCACAATAGAATTAAAGTAGAAATCAGTGTCAACAAAAAAATCCAGAAACAACACAAACACATGAAGATTAAACAATATATTACTAAATAATCAATGTATAAGAGAAGTCAGGTAGGAGTTTAAAAGTTCCTTCAAATAACAATGATAGTACAACATACCAAAACCTGTAGATTCAATACAAATAGTTCTAAGAGGGAAGTTTGGGGCTGGTGAGATGGCTTACTGGTCTAAAGCACCTACTTAGAACAAGCTTAGCAAAGCACAGGGACCACGGTTCAATCCCCCAGCACCACATGCCAGCCAGCCCCGCCCCCTGGTGGGCTGAGCTGGCCACACACACACACACACACACACACACATAAATAAATAAAAAATTTAAAAAAAAAATTTTAAAAAGAGGGAAGTTTACAGCTCTTAATACATTCATTAGAGAAATAGAGTATTACCACTTAATATATGGATGATGTATCTGAAGGACCTAGTAAAAATAAGAGCAATCCAAATTCAAAATTCTAGAAGAACTCATCAGAGTTAGTACTTCAAGCAGATAAACATAATCAGTAAAGCCTAACATACCAAAAGAAAGAGCTGTATCAGTGAAATTAGACATGAAAAGGCAAAATAACAATGGCTGTCACTGTAATCCACAGGATTATAAGAAAATGTTTGGAAAATTTGTATTCTAATAAGTTGGAGAATTTAGAAGAAATGGGCAAATTCTAGACACATATGACTTAAAATTGAACTAAGAGGATATAAAAACCCCGAGTAGACCAATAACATGCAATGAAATCGAGGCAGCTATAAAAATACACTAAGAAAACCCTAGTATTTAATGGACTCATCCCTGAGTTGTTCCAGAACTTCAGAGAGGAACTAATGCTAGTACTTCTCAAACTCTCCCATGAGGTTGAAAGACAAAGAGCACTGCCAAAGTCATTGTTTGAAAGCAACAGTATCTTGATACAAAAACTGGACAAGGACTCCAAAAAAAAAAAAAAAAAAAACTACAAGCCATTATCGTTAATGAACACAGATGTATAAAAATCTTAAATAAGTTACTGGCAAACAGAAAACACCAAACCATTGGAAAGAGCATGTGTCATGACCAAGTTGGCTTCACCACAGGAATGTAAGGGTGGCAGAACATGCATAAAGCAAAAAATGGAATGCATCATATAAATACGAGGAAAGGTAAAAGTCAGTTAACTCAGTAGATACCGAAAAAGCCTTTGACAAAAATATAGCACTATGCATGATAAAAACCCTGATGGAAATAAATATATAAGGACTTCACCTCAAACTAATAAAACCATTCATAACAACTTCACAAATTGTAAATGTATATGGAACCAGTACAGACTGAGAATAGCAAAAGAAATCTGAAAAAGAGCAAAATAGGGGCATCACAATCACATATTTTAAATTCTGTTGTAAAGCTACAGTGATTAAGAAAGCATCATGATAACGACATGAAAACAGACAGACCAATGGGGTAGAATAGAAGACACAAAAGTAGCCTTTTCTCCTGTTTAGACATCTGGCCTCTGACAAAGTGGTTAAAACTAAATACTGGAGAAAAGATACCCTCTTGTTTAATAAATGGTGCTGCAGAAAACTGGTTATCCAAGTAGGGAAGAAGAAATATAGATCCCTCTCTTTCACCCTGTTCTAAAGCCAAATCAAGGGGCCGGGAGATGGCTCAGTAGAATAAGCACTTCCCTGGCAAGCGCAAGGGTCTGAGTTCAATCCCCGGTTCTGCCAAAAAATAAATAAATTAATTAATTAATTAATTGAAGCCAAATCAAGTGGACCAAAAACCTAGTATGAAAACAGAAATACTGAATCTAGTGGAAAATAAAGTAGGTGAAAATTTGACATGGAAATATACAGTGACTTTCTGAATAGAACCCCAATTGTGCAAGAAATAACTGCCAAGAATCAACAAATCAGAATATATCAATTAAAAAGCTTTATGCAGTGAAGAAAACAACAGAATGAGGAAACAACCCGCAGAGAGGAGATAAAATTTACTAGCCACTGTTCTGTTACAGGACTAATATCTAGAGTACAGAACTTTTAAAAAAGACCTCATAAAAATAAAAGAATCAGAAAATGGACAGTTGAAATAGACATTTTTTAAAAGTACAAATAGCCAGTAAGTATAGTAAGAAGAATTTCAGTATCTTTGGCCACTAAGGAAATGCAGATCAAAAGAACACTGCAATTACATCTTCGTCTAGTAAGAATGGCTGTCATCAAGTACTCAACACACAACACAAGCTGATGAGGGTGTGGGAAAAACAGAACCGTTCCACATTGTTGGTTCACTGTGAACTGGTACAACCCTGTGGAAATCAGTGCCAAGATTCCTGAAAAATTTACAATAGAAATTCCCCCAAAGCTGTGCTTCTCTGTCTTCCTGAAGAGCTGAGACGTAGCAGTGATCCATGCCCAGCCACGTTCCTGGCAGTGCGGCTCACAAGCTCCAAGCTATGGGACAGGCCAGGTGGCCACTAACGGAGCGGAGGAGGAAAGTGTGCTTCATGCACGCAGTGGAGTTATTCAGCCAAAAAGTCAGTAGCTTTTATGAGAAATCCAAAGTGTAAAGGAGAGATGATAGGAAACATGGAGCTTGGCCTTTTGGAAATGGTAAAGAGACCTAGAGAACAGGAAATGAAGAGAGAGGGGAGGTTGGTTGGGAAAAGGTGTCAGAAACGCCCAAATTTGAAAGTATATACTAATTTCCCAAAGGGAATGTTATTAGTGTATATCACAAACATATACTAATAAAATTAAATAGACGTTTTCCACAAAGGATTAGAGGTATCCTTGCCTACGGAAATCCTAAAAGGAAGATGCTTTGTAAAACTTAGTCCTGAAGAACCAAATGTATTCCTAAAGGTGATGATAGAATTTTACTTGAACAGTTCTATAAAACAACCACTCTCTCAGTGTTCCCTAGGCACAGTGACCTTGGAAGTGGGAAGAATCAAAGCTGGTCCGTTTCACTCCGAGAGGAGGCCTTCTCAAAGCAGCCAGGTGGGTAGCCCCGGGATTCACCAGGGTGGCACTGCCTGCGCATCGAGGAGCTCATCCGTGCCATCCCGTGGGTCTGGCCAGGATCCTGGATGCAGATCCCCTCCACTAGCAGTGTGGCAGAGCTACAAGTGTGGAGTTGGAGACAGGGAAGACAGGGTGGTAGTGGGCAGAGGACCAGGCTCCCCATTTCCTGCTGTTCTAAGGAACTGCTTTCCCATAACATGCTGGCGTTGTCCTGTTGTACGTTACGGGTTGGTGCCGAAAACAACGACCAGAAGACCTGATGAATGTAGCTTCAGGGGTCTCACTGAGATTAGTCTCCCTCCAAGTGAGCCCAGAGCCTCAGAAGCATCTCACATTTATTGAGGGGTAAGGGCAGACTAAGGAATATGCATAATTACATAAGTGAATACAAACTACTATCTCTATTGACTTCCACCATTTGCCTAACACTAGGTCCACACAAATGCTAGCCATAACATCCCAAGCAAGGGATCAAAGGACAGGGCGCCTGCAGGAGAAGCTGTTATCTGCTGCCTTGGGTCCCTGCTTTCCGGGAATTTGCAAACAGACAGCAACCCTCCTCGGGCTCAGTCCAGTGTTCCCTGCTCTCTTGGGACATCAGACTTTTGTTTCAAATCTGTATCTCTACATTGTCCTCCATGTACATGAAGCCTGGCCAGGAAAAACTTGAAGATATTGTACAAGAAATAGCAGTCATTAGTTCGTATTGGGCTGAAATCCCATTTGGGTAGTTGTAAGTGCTTATCCCCGTCTATGAAAGTACATTAATATGGTTCAGGATGTTTACCAAGCCCCTTCCTCAGCACTGCCCTCTGACGACCTCAGCCCACTGCCCTCGTCTGTCCTTCCAGACCATATGCTAACTTTCTGCATTATCCCCAATAATCTTCCTGCTAACTGGCCCGAATCTTCAGTATGTAAGTCCTACTTTTGTGCATCAGATGCTTAATTATAGAGAGGATTGAGGCTGTGTAAATCCACTAGAATTTCACGTAAGTTGGAATCAATATTTTTACCCTTTTTGCTTTAATTATACAAATATTTGTTATATATAAATACCTAACTATATGTTAAGTAACTTATTCTTAATAAGGAAAAAAAGTAGAAACTTTTTAAATTGCTCTTCAAATTACCAAGTGCCACTATTTCTTAATGTTATTTTTCTCTACATGCAGTAAAATAATTGATTTCTATAATTAGTAGTGTTTATAGGGAAACATGTTTTACAAAACTTCCTAAAATAATGTTTGTGTATTTATAGGTGAGTGAAGGCAGCCTGTCATCTTTCACTCTTCCACTTTCTGGAACAAGTACATCTGAGTCACAGGAATATAGCTCAAAGAGGAATGCCTGTAAGATTGGTTCAGTATTTTAAGTAGGATTTTAGCTGTCAGCACTGGCTTTTTGTTTTTTGGAGTTTTGTATGTATTTGGTACAGGGTCCCACTGCAGTTGGGACTCATAGTGATCCTCCTGTTGTCAGCCTCCACATTTCCGGGATTAAGGCATGTGCCACCATGCCCAGTCTTGGGCAGCTCTGGGCACCTGGAGGCAGGGCAGGCACAGCATGTGGAGTCAGGGATTGAACCCTGCTTCCCGTGCTTGCCTATGCAGGTGCTTCATCCGCTGAGCTGTAGCCCGGTTCTGTTTGTCTGTTACTGGTGTTGCTCCTGTTCCCTTCCGAGCTCTTCCTTGTCTCCACGTAGTCTCAGGCCTTAGTATGGATACAGAATGTATGGGCAGGAACCTGGATGAAATGGATCTGTTTACCCTACGTGATACGTGAAGCAGTGTCATGAAGATCCTGTCAGAGTTCCTTCTTACTCTGCAGATTTGGTGTTTAACTTTATTGCCTTCTTCTGTTTAATATAACACTAATACATTGAAAGATGCCATTAAACAAAGCTTTCTTTTTCCATGAGAAATTTTAGAAAAAATTAATATCCTCTGGTGATTTAATTGTATGAAATCATGGCGCACAGAGCTTTTGGCATGGTACATTGATAGAGAGTTGTTCAAATTCAAGGAACTAACCATATGGCAGTTTCTGTTTATAATGTGACTGCCATCCCAGAAATTTAGGCACTTGCTTCCCTGGATTATTTAGTGCATCCATGACTTTATGCCTCTTAGCAGTACACACGTCTTTCTGCGCAAAGCACATTCTGTCATTGACTCAGAGTGGATCATGCAGTGAGATAGTGCTTCCAATGAGAAGACGAACATGGGGTGGTATGTACAAATGTTTCAACTAGAGTAGTAGAGATTTCTTACATGAGACAGTCTTAGTCATATCTGCTGCTAGAAAACTGGCATCTCCTTTCAAAAAAAATGCTGAGAACATTTAGTCCTAGCCAGCTTAATATGTTGACTATAATTTGTGAACTTTAAGAACACTTTATGACTATGTTTTATCTTATTTTGTCTCACAGTAGCATCTGAAATACAGGGATTAAGAACAGTTGAAATAAAAAAGGTAACTTGTTATCTTCAGGTTTCTATTTTCCTGTTAACATCTCACTGTTTATCATGCCTGTTTAAAAATATAATAATATCTATATGTGGTGTTTAAAGTACAGGTGGTCACTGGAGTCTTACTGAATTTCTTAGTCTTAGTTCCCCAGTTGAAGAGTCATTTTCTGTATATTTTATAATGCCCAAATAGCATCAGCCAGGCCCCACACGGAACAGTTGGCCGCTTCTCCCCTCCCACACTGCTCTGTAAATTTTTCTTCAATAGATGCTTCTCTGCCTTTCTGGAAAGATTTCCCTGACAGACATTTACATAAAAGAAAATAAAATCCAGTGCTCTCGCTGAGGCTTTGCTTCTGGTGAGCGCTGTTCTAGACACACGTCTCCTTGCAGGGCCCGCCGCGTCACCATAGCCTGCGTCAAGGCTCCATGTTGCGGAAGTGAGGATCTGTGATGGAGAAGGCTGGCCTTGCTCCCGTCACAGTGCCCGTAGGGCGCACTCCTGGCGTGACTGTGGCTGCTCACTTTGTGAGTTCACAGTTCCACAACGTAATTTCCAGTAGTGTATCTTGGTTTCTTCTGCCTTCTGACCGCAATTTTCCTAAACCACAGTAAGGATCTGTATCAAATAAAGGAAGGCAGTTTCCACCCTCCTCCCTGGAACATCAGAGTCAACAGTAGAATGTTATACCAGAGAATGAAAGTTGAAAATGCCACTGTGACCCAAGTGCTCTGTCTGCTCATGGCAGGGGCCTGCTGACTCACTGGGAATCAGCATTGCAGGAGGAATGGGCAGCCCGCTCGGTGATGTGCCCATATTTATTGCAATGATGCACCCAAATGGCGTTGCCGCACAGACCCAGAAACTCAGAGTAAGTGTGCCAAAACCAATAGTAGCCTTTAGCCATTTACCAAAGTCTTCTGTAATTTCGAATCTAGCTGTGTATTTCAAGGGGGTTCTAAATGTATTTTTTTAAGTTCCCAAGCCAACCTGCAGCAAGACTTGCTTTAGGTGAATCACAAGGAATATTAAAATGAAGAAAAAAATGATACTATTAAGGCAAATTTAAAAGTAAATGAAATGATAAGACTTGCGGTTGTCTCCTAAAAGATTTTCATTGCACTTCTAAGACTGTGCGAGACAAGATAAAGCAGACGTGGTAAGTTCAGGACTCGAATATGAAGGGAAGCGGCTCCCTAGTGCGAGTCACTGGTTTATGTGCAGATTTAACTTTATTAAATGGAAAAGTGTTGTATTTGATTATGAAATTACAGAAATTTAATGTAAATATCATTTAGAATTTTCTAAAACTGTATAAAATTTCCTTTAAAACTTAGGGATTATCCAAATGATGAAATTTATGCCAACTTCCCAGTGCTGAAATCATGTGAATATTCTTTTAAAAGCATTCAGTTTCCCTAAAATCAAATATCTATGACATCATGCTTCAAAGAAGGTCTTTGAACATAATCAAATCTAAGTTTAAATAAGCTCTAGGTTGGGAATGATTCTGGTGTGTGTGTGTGTGTGTGTGTGTGTGTGTGTGTGTTGCTGGGGATCCAGTCCAGAGCCTCATGCATTCTAGGCAAGCACTCTACCACTAAACTTCATCCCTAGCCCTCCAGCCTGTTTGATGTCTAAATCTGTTTCTAACACTTAAAACATGATTGTACACATTTCACAGGGTCAGCAAAGCTTTCAATAGTGAATATTTTAGACTTTGTGTGTCACATGAGGCTCTGCTGCAACTGATCAGCTATGCCCTGTGAGAGCCACCAAATGAGCGTGGCTGTCTTCCAGCCAGACTTTATTAACCGGAATAGGCAGTTGGCCCCATTTGGCCTGTGAGCCTTAGCTTGCCAACCCTGATTTAGAGTCACATCTAATAGTTATAGTGATGACATTCAGAGAAGTCTTGGTTCCTGGGTGATGCAATAGGGGGTAACTATCCTATTAAGTGTAGTATCTATAGTGTCTTATCCTAGAAAAAAGGACTGAAGGGCCAATGACTTTATTCCTCTCTCTCCTCCATTGAAGACTATAGAAATTATTATGCCCAGCTTTTTTGTGATTGCTTGTAGAGTTTGAAATTACTAGCTTCCTTCATTATATTTCATTAGTTGGTGGCAGTGTGTGTGTAGAGAGTAGATAAAGAAATGACTGTGTGGTCTCAGAGTCCCACTCTACAGTTGCTCATGTAGTTGCTATTTCTCTGCCTTGCAGGTTGGAGATCGGATTGTCACTATATGTGGCTCCTCAACTGAGGGGATGACTCACACTCAAGCAGTGAACTTACTGAAAAATGCCTCTGGCTCCATTGAAATGCAGGTAAGGTTTTCATCCCAAGTAATGGTCAGAAATGGATAGCTTGAGGACACATGAGCTTTGCAATTAATGTGGTAAAAATGATTCGGTGTCATGCTGTTAGACACCGGAACATCAGTGATTAAGCTGAGAGTTTCAAAAAATATGTCTGAAAAATAGTCATAATATTTATCCTGGTAAATTTGTTGTTTCATGCTTTATATCCAAGGAGGAAAAGTATAAGCTCTTAGCAGTAAGTGATAACTTGTTAGGATTTTAAGTGGCGTGAGTATAAGGCTTGTATTCTAAACACCTTTAAAAAATAATTGCATAGGAATTCCTCAGAAAGAGGACTAATATTTAGAATATATAAAGAACTCAAAAAATTAGAACTCTCCAAAATAAAGGAGCTCCCCAAAATTGATACCTGAAGTAAATGGATATTTCTCAGAAGAATTAAAGTTAAACAATAAACAGTAAAAAAAAAAAAAAATACTAAGGGGCTGGAGAGCTAGCTCAGCAATCTTAAGTGCCTGCCTGGCAAACGTAAGGACCTGTGTTCAATCCCTGGTGCCACATGTGCTGGCCCCATCAGGGAGCACCAAGCCGGCCACTTGAGACTAGGCATGGTGGCACACACCTATCATCCCAGCTCTGGGGAGGCTAAAACAGGAGTATTACTGTGGGTCTGAGTTGCATAGTGAGACCCTGTACCAAATATATAAAATTAAAGAAAAAATACTCACTACCTCTGGCACTTAGAGAAATGCAAATTAAAGTAACTGAGATTCCACCCTACTCCAGAAAGAATGGCTGTCAATGAGAAATCAAATAATAACAAATACTGGTGAGGCTGCAGGCAAAAACAAACCTTCTGCATAATTGGTGGGAGTGTAAACTACGAACACTATGGAAGTCATTATGAAGAAGTCATTATTTCCTTAAAAACTAAAACTAGAAGTTCCATTTGAATCCGCAGCTCTCCTTCCAGGTGTCTTCCTGAAAGATTCAAAGACATCATGTGACAGTAATGCATACACAGCTGTGCTTCCGGCAGCACAGCTCAGAATAGCTAAATCTCGGAAGTGAGCTGTGTGTCTATCAAAAGATAAATGGACAAAGAAAATGTGATACTGCTCAGCAATGAGGTGGACACACTCAAGCCCCGGATAGGAGAATGGAAGCTCTGGGGACCAAGATGTCTTATGAAATAAGTCAGACCCGCAAGCTTATGTGCTACATGGCTTCTTCTTTGTGAGAAGCCCAAAGTGTAATTAAAGAGCAAAATAAAGGCAGATTATAGGACCGAGAGAGATGGGTCTTCTGCAAAAGGCAAGGGGCCAAGAGAGGATGAAAGGAAAGGAAGGGCAGAGAAAGGGAGGAAAAAGATAACTAAAGTATGTTGTGGACGTGCACCGGCTCCCCTGAGGAACGCAGCACACTTAAGTCGTGCACTTCCCTTCTCCTCTCCTCTCCTCCTCCCTGCATACCTCTGGTTGTATTTTGTGCCCACAGGAATGATTAAGTGGATAGTAAAATATACATGTAATCCAAGTGCTCTTTTTATAGAAAAACTGCTGGTGTCTCCCTAGCCACATGAACATGTGTTTTGCTTTCTTCTTTCTCCTTCTGTCCACAGGTGGTGGCCGGAGGAGATGTGAGCGTGGTCACAGGTCATCAGCAGGAGCATGCTGGGGCTGCTCTTCCTTTCACTGCGCTGACATCAGGCGCTGTATTCCAGGAGGATTTGGGGTGAGAATATGTAGTCTGCTTGGTGCCTCATGTTCCCAAGGACTCACATTTTCCTAGCAGCATCTATACAGAGGGGAAATAATAAGGAATGGGCATCTATACAGAGGGGAAATAATAAGGAATGTGCTTTGACATAGGCAAACCAGGTGCTTTTAACTATTAAATAATTGTGCTTTGGATTCAACTAATCAAAATAAATAGATTAGACAGGCAGGCTGGCAGAGAAACCGATCGACTGACCTACCTTTAGATAGATAGATACTCTGTTTCTCTGAAGAAGACCTACCTGAAAAATAGGTTCTAGCATGACTTGAGAGGACACATAGGGCTCACAGGGCATATCTCCTCTAAAATCATGCTAGAATTAGTTTTCCAGGTCATTCGTACTTTAGGGGAGATAGATATGCATACTCTGCCCTTGCCATGTTGGAGTCTCTGACTGGGGGAGAGCACCCTTCTGTGACATGGCATGAGTCAAACACCTTTGAAAATTTTCTAGCACTGTCTACTTTTATATGGATGCCTTTGCCGGAAGAATAAAGCACTGTATTAGGTAACAATGCTGATTCAAATGGCCCTGGAAAATAGGAAGAGTGCAGGAGCATGTAGGGTGTATAAATAATTGGATGCAGTGTTTACATGCTTGTAACTGACTGACTGCTCTCTTGGATCTTTGAGAGTACTGGTGCTTACAGCTTATTCCACTGTAGGCCTTTCATTTTAGCTTCTCACTTTAAATGAACTGACAAAATAATCAGCTTCTCTGTGCCATAAAAACATGCCATGAACATGTTAGTTTAAAGCAGCTGTAAATGAGTCATAAAATTAGGATATTAAGCAGGATTTCATTAGGTTATGTAAATTTCAAATACTGTGCATAGCATGCATGACCATTTAGGTATCCCCAAATACCTCAGTATGCTCCCTGTGAGTAGGACAGAGAATGATGCTTGCCTTTTGTAGATGTCAAGTGATTCTAGGTTTGTAGGTGTAATTATAAATGTATATTGATGTAATTAAAATACATAAATATATATGAAAATATAAATGTATTTTAATTTCCAAACTCTTTTTCTTCCCCTTGACTGTAGACCTCCTCAGTGTAAGTCTGTTACGTTAGAACGAGGGCCAGATGGCTTAGGCTTCAGCATAGTGGGAGGACATGGCAGCCCTCATGGAGACTTACCCATTTACGTTAAGACGGTATTTGCAAAGGTAAGACTGCAAATTTGAACTGTTCTCTTCCCTACTAAACATTCATTAACAGTGATCAGCAGCTGGCTTATTAATTTATGGCCTGAGGTAATGCCAAATGGTTAACAGTTGATAATTTTCTTTGTCAACTCCCTACAGGAACAGGCCATTAAATATTTTTGTCTAATTTGAACTTCAGTTGTTTATAAAGGAAAATAGGCTCAAATTGAAATGCCACAGAAACTTTCAATAATATTCATAAATTAATAAACCTCCGTTAGTAAAGCCTATGTTTTTGCTTTGAAAATAAGTTGTGTAATTTGATAGTAGCATTTTTAAATATATCTGCTGTGGAACACTAGCACTTACTTTTCTTTACATTTGTTGTGAAACACAAAATAGACACAGAAAAGCACATAAAATACACATGCAAATTAACTAATAGGGCATTTGTTATAGAAGTTTAATTCAGTAAAGCAAAGACTATTAAAGAAAAATCTGGACTAAGCCATATCCCTGTTCCACAGAAAATGAGCTCTTTGTACTCTAGGACTTGATAATTAAAAAAGAAAGTCATTTATGTAAAAGTAAATAGTAAGAATATTTAGAATAAGAGTAAAGACATTGAGTTGATAAAACTATCCAAAGAAAATTATCTCAACCTATGTTGTGGTTGCTGTTTTGTTGCTAAGACATTTTTAGAAGTATAGACTTGTAAAATTTCCTGCAGGGGAAAATCTAGAATCTCAAAATTTTACAGTGAAAAGGAATAAAATTTATTGTAAGCCTGTTTAAAAATTTAATACAGAGGCTTTGCATTAATACCATCATCCTTTTAGTTTTGAAGCTTTTATTCTATTGTTTTGGAAAATATGACTATTTTAAACAATTTGAAGTGCTGTACCTATAGCATGCTAGCCGTAGGCTTAATTTATGACATTTTTAAAAAATGGTATGTTCAAAAATACAAGTGGCATTTGCCAGCGAATAAAAGGATCTTGCAGTCCTGTTCTTCAGCCTAAGAACAATTTATTTAAGGCATGCTAGTTAAAACATATTTTAAGAATTTCATCATTATGGATTCCTCATTAACTTTTCCATATTTTTTATCTTATATTTAATTGCATAATTGCCTTCTATAAGTATGCCTTAAGGCAGGGTTCTTTTTCAAACAGCAATGTCTGTATTTAATCATAATCAGTTAGGCAAAGGAATATGAAGAATCTATCCTTTAGAAGTAAGAACCAAGATAGCTTGACTAGTCCTTCAAAGGCTAGAATTTGTGTGTGTGTGTGTGTGTGTGTGTGTGTGTGTGTGTTGCAGTGCTGGGTATAAAACCCAGCACCTCATGGAACTTGGCAAGCAGTACAGCATGGGTTTTTAAATCACCTTTTGTGCCCTAATTGACCATCATGTGGACATTATGTTTCTGCAAATGGGTTTTAGGTTTTGTGGTCTTCGTGCCCTTGCCCTGGGAAACTGTTTTTGTTCCTGCCTGACCTTTGGTCTTCTTCATGTAGGTTTTCCTTGCAAGACATAAAATCCTGGATTCTATGAAATCATTCATACTAGGCAAATTTCCAAATATTCCTTATTAATTTGAGTTTCAATCAACTCCTGTGTGGAACAGCCAAAAAATCATCTAATCTATTGGCTGCTAGCTTTTCCCTCAAATTGAAATCTTAGTGCTAAAACCATTTAGAAAAAAGGCCTTTTGGTGTATGTTCACCATTTTACCCACAGGCAGCAATGTGTGTGTAGATGAAAAGCAATTTATATTCTTGTTTAGAACATTTTTCTGGGTATAGTTGTAAGACTGCATCCATTAAGAAGTAAACAGCCCCACTGTGTACTTCAGGGAGCAGCATCAGAAGATGGGCGTCTGAAACGGGGTGATCAGATCATCGCCGTCAATGGACAGAGTCTGGAAGGGGTCACCCATGAAGACGCTGTTGCGATCCTTAAGCGAACCAAGGGCACTGTCACCTTGATGGTTCTGTCTTGACTCAGCAGCCAGAGCTCAAGCAACTCAACCCCACGCTTCCCTCACACGCTGTCAAGAGAGTGGGATGACCTCGTACATGCCTTTTCCTGTGCTGTGTTCATGAGGCCTTTAAAATGGTACTGGGAAAATAATACTCAAGTTGGCTTTTCTCATTTGGGAATAGTTTTCTTGCTGATGACCTAATATCATGTTGCCTTCCCTTTTGTATTTTGTAAATCTAAACACAGAGAAGGGACATTTTACATAGAAATCCAGTTTCTCTTTTGAGGATATCTAAAGTTTTATAGTCACATACACAAAAATTATTAGACAGAAGAAATCTTGTCAGAAGAGAAAGAAATAATTCTAAGGTTCACCATGAGAAAAAGTGTTTCATGAGATAGAATAAAAAAAATGAAAATACACAATAAGTAAAAAATCTTTTGGAGTTCTATAAAAATCTCTCAGTTTGGCAGTTCATATCCACCCCCACTCCCAACTAATGTAATTACTGAAATCTTAGTGAATACTCTCAGTATTTTAATATTCTGAATATTATAAAATTGGCATCTCCAAGCCTCTAGCATGTGCACACATTTTTCCTGCTAAAATTATTTTCTGTGATTAAGTGAATAGACTATACGTGAAACGGTGTTTTTAAGTTCTGTAAAATCATATTTGATGCACATTCTCAATATTCATTTTCAAATTCTGACCAGTTATAAAGTATTTTCATGTTGTTGTAGTAAAATAATGATGTAACAGTGATCTTCCTTTAAGCAGTGAAGCTAACCATAGAGGGACATAGGTTCCAAGAATATTTTAATGTTGGTTTTAACAATTGATGCAACACTGAAAATGTCTTAGTGCACAGTGCAATTGATTTACAAATAGGATCAATATTAATGACAAAAAAAGCAACATGTCAACAATTATTTTGGTTCTGTGCCATTAGTAAATTGGTAGAAAAGTTAAGGGGTTTAGCACACCTTCAGTTCATTCCTTTACATTAACTTCTCATGATACAATAGTCTAGGACTAAAGGAAACAGATGGAATCGTTTATTGAGGCAACTGGTGAGGAGTTATCATGTGTTCATTCCCATTTTAGAGCGTGAGACTCCTCCATTAGAATACATAAAATCACTTTAAATATCTGTGTTTGTAACAGAAGTAGTGTGCAGTTATCTTATCGTAGTGTTTCTGTGTAAGTGCAGAATTAAAGCAGATCAGAAGGCTTGTGGTTGGGTCTCTGTGTGTGGAAAGGCGTGCCGCACAGTCTTCAGGCCCTCTTATCTGCTACAGTGAACCACGTAAGGCAAGCAATACCCACAGCAAAGTCTGTTTAAAAAGTGAAGGTAGAGGGTGAGGAGGAAATTGGCTCTCCAGAGTGAACCTGGAACAAACGTAAGAGAGCAAAAGTTCAAGGCTAGAATAAAAGTGCACCCGGGAGGACACAGAGCAGACTATTGGGACGAGGCACACATGCACTTCCTGTGTCTGTGTCCTTTTGAGCTGTCCACAGCACCCCAGAGCTTGCAGGACCTTCACATACAAGGTCCTGGAGGTGGAGCTGGGTCCTTCCTGGGAGCCTGCTGCACCTCTCTTCCCAGCCTGTCTAAGCCACACCCTGTTGTCTGTCTCAGGTTCGGTGGTGCGCTAATGAAGGTAAAGGCATGTTTGTTCTTTTGTTAGGGAAAAGTCTTTATTGTTCAACACTCACTACTTAACATTGGTTTTGATCGTGCCTACGGCTGTATGTGTCTGTGTAAGCAATTAGAAAAAGTTGGGCATCACAATGTTTTTTGCCTTGACAGTATTTTGTAACACTAAAAGTTGATGGACTCTGCACAGAGCATGGCAAGATGACATGATGAGAAAACAAGTAACCTGCCCGTGGAGATTTCTCCAGGGTTCTAGTAATGTAGTGATGTCAATAACTGTTCGTACCTTAGTAAAGAGCTGAAGTGTATTCAGATGGAAAGATCATGATGAAATTTATCCATTCTATTAACATGAAAAGTACAATTTGAACACTGAGCAAAGAATTTGGGAACGTTTGTCCTACTAGTTCTGTCCCAAATTTTCCAACAAGAATATACATTCTTTCTGACTCTTTTCAGATGTCAAATAATAGGTTATTTGATAAATAAACTCTAATCAGTTGTAAAATGTAAACAAATGTTTCTTAAATGTGAATATGGAGGATTTTGAAATTGCAGTTTAAAATGAAAAAAAGAAAAAATGAAAAAAATTGCTATTGCAGCAAGTCAGGAGGTATTTAAGCCTCCTGAATTTGAGGTGCTTAATCTAACAAAATTTACTTTTCTGTCCCAGTGACACATTACTTCCTGGTCCTCTTATGCCAGGATGCTTTCACAGTAAGCTCTTGGAAAATGAACCAACCACATTTG
This sequence comes from Octodon degus, assembly GCF_000260255.1. Lineage (NCBI taxonomy): Eukaryota > Metazoa > Chordata > Mammalia > Rodentia > Octodontidae > Octodon > Octodon degus. The sequence goes on along the minus strand of NW_004524620.1, from coordinate 7,065,271 downwards.
CAAGTTTGAACCAGCAAAAACTTCTTACTGGTAGATAATACTGTGTATATCAGTGTGGCATAGAAGAAAGGCAATGCATGACATTGAAATCAGAAATATGTGGGATTATCCCCAAAGAGAACAGTTTCATGCATATCTGTCTTAGCTTAAATAGTGCCTCTTCACATCCATGTCTACATGGAATCTCAGAATGTGACCTTTGGAAAAATCTTTGCAGATGTAATTACTTAAAGTCATACTAGATAAGGAGTTTCCTTTTAAGAAGGCTGTGTGCAGACACAGACACATAAGCAAAGGCCATGGGAAGAGGAAAGCAAATAAACAATCTAAAGATTCCTAGGCTCCCGGAAACTGTAGAGGCAAGGATTTTGCTAAGGGCTTCAGAGGGAGCTTGGCCTTGTTGATGCCTGCATTTCAAACTTCAGGTCTCCAGTGAAGGAAAGGATGAGTTTCTACTCATTTATGCTGCTGTGTTTCAGAATGCTGGGAAACTAACACTGAATCTTGAGTTACTATCCTTATCTGGCTAAAAGATAATTGCTATTAACTTACAAAATCAAAGCACATGAAAGAAGAAAAAGAAAGAGGAAGGTAGGGAGATAGACATTTGAGAGGAAAAAATAGTATAGATTGTTCAGCATTGGAGAAAAGAACAGCTTACGCTCCCTGTGTCATTTTTAGAAATATGTTGAGTTTTCTGTGGTGAAGGAAAAGGTGCTTGAGCAAAAGGATTTCAATAGACTACAGTTATCTGGTGTTGCTGATGTAGAGACCCCATGACAGTAGATTGCCCATAACGGATCAACCTAGTTCTTCATATGATTAAATCAAACTGGCCCACAGACTTCTGGTGGTGGACCTCAATACTCTCCAGATAATCATAGCAGTAATAAGATGTTTCTTTTCCACCTGACTGATTCAGAGCAACAAAGGTAGAAAGGGAGCATAAAAAGCAGAGTCGTACATCAGAACACTGATGAAGTTAGAAGCAGAAAAAGATTTAAGAAATCACAAAGGTGAAGAAGACAAGAAAAAGGTGGAAAGTTTTTTCCATTTTCATTGCTGGGCATGAGGAAGCAGAGGGGTTCTTTCCTGCTCTACCATGTGGGTGCCATGTCTCCATAGAATGGATCACCAGTTGCCTGACAAGCCAGCGAGCAGTGATTCCCCTCTGGTCTCCGGACCTCAGAGTGAGCAGAGAACCTGAAGGGTGCCTGTGGGGAGGAGAGGGTGGATGCTCCCTTCAGGTGTGGAGATGTCAGAAAGCATCCCCAGCTTTTAGCAGCCCTGGGGTGTTAACACTCGTGTCTGTGACAGATGTCCTGGGGTGCATTTGATTTGTGCTGTCAAGGTTGTCTACTAGGAATCAGTGTTTACTTTTGTCCCCTTCAAAAGTGAGCTGTTGGCAAAGCAGGATTGTCTTGTGATACCCGTTGACACCAAGAGTATTTCTGAATAAAATGAAAACTAGGGAGAACAGATGTTCTTAAATTGATTTTTGTGCATTCTTAAAGTGATTTTTGCAGCTTTGTTTTTCTCAAAATATCACTACTCTATATTTTCAATTTAAATGTAAACCATAGAAAAATTATCTAATCAGTTTGTTAGTTAAGTGCAGAAAGTGCTGTAGTGGGCCTAAAAATCCTGTGAAGGAGGCAAGCCTGTGGTAATGATCTCAGAATTGTCCCACTGAAATTTTTGAAGATATGACCCCATCCAACAGTTGCCTTTAGCACAGGCTTCACCTTGTTCTTGTAACATTGGGCATTTTGTGAGATAATTACCTTGTGTGACCACGTCATGTCCCTACTTCTTCTACCCGTCTTCTCCTGATATGTCTAAGTGAGAAATGAGTGAACCTCAGAAAGCATTATGTTCCCTAAAAATTATGATTTTGGGTTTTTTTATGTTTAATCTGATCCTACCTTGAAATACTGAGTATTCAAAGTTTCACTCCTTTAAACTTGACCTCAGATACTTTTTTTGCATTCAGTAAAACTTGCAAATTTGCTTTGATTGGAAAATAACTATGTTAAACTATGACGCCATGCACAAAATGTCAAGAAATAATTGTATTTGTATTATCCTAGAAGGTATTGAGTATTATAAATTTAGTGCTTTCTGTAAATAATCTTCAGTAATTTTTATTTTTGTGCACTTGTGTCTTTCCTCTAAAGTTGGATGCAAATCAACTTGTGCTAAACTTTCCAAAGTTATACTTTTTTCTTTGTAGCTTTCATGTTTTCCATGTCTTCTTATAACATACTGAGTTTTTTTTTAATTTTCTTCAGATTTTTTTTTAACACAGATGATCTTAAATTGTATCTCACTACATTTCACAGAAAACCAGTATTATTTGCAGTGAATACAAAATAACTATGAAGAAAACAGAAGCTCAGTTCTACCAAGACAGTGTTGTATATTATAATGCTCATAATTTGAGGCCTGGCCTCCCATAGACATGGATGACTGCAAATATTATCGTGATGTCAGTAGCTTCATGGAGATGGTCCTGAATTGAACTGAAAAGAACAGAAGGTATTTCTTTTATCCTTATGCGATTCAGTATTTGCTAAGGCCTTCCAGGCCCAGAACACATGATAATCTTGTAACATGTACCCTCTTCAGAAGAATTATTATAAAAAGAGGAAAGTTATGTTTGCAGGCCTCATTTTCTAATATGAAAGATTTCTGATTAATTCTTGTTCTTAAGTGTATATTTAGTAACAGAAATTGTTTAAGAATTTGCTTATAATGTAAGACTTTATACTAAAGTCAGTTGCTGTGTCTAGTGTTTTACTTTTGACATTTTAAGTCTGAAATAAAGGACAGATGACATAAATTAATGGAGTGAAATTAATGTTGTGGTAATATTAAATAAAGCTAATGGCTCTTGCCCCTGGAGGGCTATACAGATGGTGGGCATACCTAATTAAGCCCCCTGCCACCGCCGTCAAGTGTACTGATGAAGTCTCTTAACTGAGTCTAAGATATGTTTGTTCCCTGGTTGCAGTAAGGTTTCAGTGAGGCAGCTCAGTACACAGAAAATAGTCTTACAGTCTTCCCTCTTAAAGAAAAAAAAAATTATAAACATATAAGTTAAATGAATTAAATATTTATCTAGCTTTTAAAAATAAATCATATTGCATACTCTTTGTTCTTTCTGTGTTATATGTTTGTCGGTCTCAGAAAAAAGTTATCCTGAAAAATGTGAGGAAGTACTTAAATATAAGTTCCTTTTCACATACTATACATCTTTGAAAAATAATTTACTAGTGGAACACAAAGTCAGTTGGTTTGATTTCACTGAGCATTTAAAGTGGATTGGTCAGTTACTGCTCAAGTATTTTTGAATTAATTTAATTCTTTAAAAGTCAACTTTTCAAAAAATGTATTGCCATCATTAAATGTATGAATTGGATGTTTTCCTGCAAAGTATTCAGTAAGGAGACCACTTTTAAAAATTTACTGTGAAGGGCCAGCCAGATAGCTCAGCAGACTGAAGTGCCTGCTTAGGCAGAGCGTAGCAGCCAGGTTCTCTCCCCACTGTGCCGGTGCTAGCCCTGCCGCTGGGCACGCTGAGATGGCTTGAGACTGGGCATGGTGGCGCACGCCTGTGATCCCAGCACTTGGGAGGCTGCAAACAGGAGGATCACTGAGTCTGACCTATGTAGTGAGACCCTGTAGACCCTGTACTCAATACATAAAAAAAAATACTGTGAGTTCTCTTCACTTAGGGGTAAATTCCCATGAATTTCCTTTTGCTACACTTGAATACCCATGCAGTTAGGTGCACAGCCAACCACTCTACCTATGGCTTCAGGATGACTTGTAAAATCCCTTTTTAACATTTGTTGTATGTAACTATTATTTAGCTTCATACTTATTGTGTACATTTTTTTAAATGAAGGGAAATTGTTTTAGTTGGGATCGTAGATGTTCCGCAAAGGCCTTGGGGCTTGGGAGCCCTGAGAGTTGTCGGAAGGGGACAGAACTTTGTGAGGGCTGCAAGGGAAGAAGGTCGGTGGGGCGCGACCTGGAGCAGGGACCTGGGGCAGCGACCTGAGCTCCCTCTTTCTCTTGGTGGAGAGCAGTTCCGCACACCCACCGCTCAGCCTCCAACGTGCTCAGTCAAGCTTCTGTGGGCCGGAACCTCTGAACCCTGGAGCCCCTGGAAATCATGGCTTTCTCTGAGTTGAGTATCTCTCATATTTCACATTGATGAAATGCCTACACAACATGTGAGTAATGATTTCCTTTCACATATCAAAACATCTGCTATCAGATACATTTAAAAAAGATGTTAGACGTTTTTAAGAGGAAGTGTTTCCTTGTTACAAAGGGTGTAATTTTCTTCACTTTTTTAATCTTACAGTTTAATAAATTATACAGTTAAATTTTAACATTTGTAATACCTATTAATATTTAGATAACTTACTCTGTAGGTACAGGATTATTATTCCTTCAGTAATTTTTTTATAGAACTTTTCATTTTGTACTTTACAGGTATTTATTTAATTCAGTTATACATCCCTGTGCTTTGCCTTTCTTTTACTGTATTAAATGTAAATTTTGCCCTGTGTGTATCTAATTCTAAAGAAGCTCCAGTTTTCTCTCAAATGGCGTGGGAAGAGCGTTGGCCTCTGGACCCCAGAACCCGGCTCCGGCCCCCGCTCAGGCCCCGGCTCTGGCCCTGGCTCAGGCCCTGCCGCCTGACAGAATGTGCGGAGCCCTCCGAGGCTCCGCCTCCATCAGCTGCGGGGCAGGAGCAGCAGCTGCCTTCCTCACGTTGCTCGTTGCTTGTTGTCCTGTCCGGGAGAGGAAAGGACGTGCTTGCACATGGCAGCGCTGATAGATTGTTGCCAACGTCAGGGTAAATTACAAGCTGCGGCACAGATAGTGGGGTGGTGCAAGGCATCCGAAATCATCCCATCATTACTATTGTTTATAGCCAGGCTGTCAAGATAAAAGTGCACTCGTGCTCTCTTATTCTAGAGATAATTTGTACCGCAAAGGGAAGCTAAAACGGTCCAGTTCCAGGAGAACTAAGAACTGCATGTTATAAATGAGGGGCAATCCCACCTTAGTCGGTGAAACCATCACACCAGTAAGAATTATTCTAGATAAGATTTACAGAAACCCAGATAGATGTTTTAAGTGAAGCCTCAGTCTTCATGGAATAAACTATTAGATGAATATCTATTTTTAAAGTAAATTGGAAATTTCCCAGTATCCCTCAGTGATATCCTTCTTGGGCTAGCCAAATAGCTCAGCAGACTGAAGCATGTGCAAGTAGGCGCAGGAGCTGGGTGGGGGCCTGCCATGCTGACCCCACCCACTAGGCTTGCTGAGACTGGGTGTGGTGGAGCACACCTATAATCCCAGCTCTTAGGAGGCTGTAAACATGTGGATCATTACAAGTCCTATCTAATAGTGAGACCCTGAACATCCTGTAGACCCTTCCCTAAAATACAAAAAAAAAAAAAAAGATGCCTTTCTTCCCTATCTTCTGTGTCAAATTGATTAAGTGTATTTTATTGTCATCACCTTTCTGGGTGTAATCTTTTTTTAAAAGGAGGAAAACAGGTCAAAGCGGTTGGTAGATGAAGATGAAGCAGCCGGCCAGAAGGAAGTTACTGGGGTCTGACCTGGCAAATGCTTCTTTTCTTCCATATTACATAATTTTTCAAATGGCTGTTTTGTTTTGGTTTGTTTTTAATTTTTTTCTTTGTTTTTGTAGATTTTGGTGCTTGTTGATAGCAAATAAGCTAGCCAAATGTGACACTGAAATTGTGTGTACAAAAAAAAAAGAAAAAAATTATATATACAGCAGTTCCTTGCTATTTTGCAGTTTGATTTTTGTGGACTCACTGTTTTATGGGTTTTCAAAAAATATTAATCTGAAGGTTTTTTTTTTTTTTTTTAGTACAACCAATGAGTTTATTGAGATTTCAGGATACAAAATCAATATACAAAAATGAATAATATTTCTATGCATATAACAGTGAACATTCTGAAAATTAAGAAAACTTAACAGCAACAAAATAAAATAGGGTTAAATTTAGCTAAATGAGCGATATTTGTATAGTATATATTACAAATTGTGAATCAAAGAAATTAATGAGGGTATGAATAGAAGGAAATACATCATATATTCATGAGTCAGGATATTTAATATTGTTAATATGATATTCAAAATTTTTTATTAATTTTATTGAGAAAAAATTGCAATGTGACAGCTTCAAAACAGGTTAGTAGGAGAGTTAGAATTAATACAGTGCACATTGTCTTTGTAGTAGTCATTCATAGCACAAGATGCAAACATGATATCCTGTCCAAACACTATTAGTATAGATCTTCTTACTGAATTAAGAGAAAGTAGCTGTATATCTAACCTATTTTGTATATATACATACAAAATTGTCCTTTATTTACATCACCTTTTTTTTGTTCAGTTTTGCCAGAGATGAGTATTCCATTGCCATCCAAATATTGTAGGTGCATGAATTCAGCAAAATAATTCCAATATAGTCCAGTACTCCACAATAGTAGTGGGTTATCCACAGGACTGGCAATATCCAAGTCTGATGACTTAAGCTTTCCACAGCTCAGAATATTAATATGGCTTCACTTTTCATACCTCGTTTCTACACTTTTTTGCTGGATGGTTAAGACCAAGATAAAGCAAGACCTATATAACAAGAAATGTAACTTTTGTATCTGACATGGTCAGTCAAGTCCCCTCATGACTTATCCCGAAACCCTATACTGCACTTTGTAGATCCTTTGTCAGTGTCCACCATGTGGATGAGTCATAGCCATTGCTTGACCAATTTGCTCTCTCTGAAAGCCTGAGAGAATGTTTTTTCTCCATGTGACTCTCTTTAGGCACATACTACATCATCGATCACATTCCTCTGTGGCCCCCATAATCTCCTTGATCAGAAAATTTGGGGCACAGCTAAGTTACATGATGTTACAATGCAAGTTCTCCTATGTCCTGAGTCCTCTCTGACCTTGAAAGGCAAGGGCCAAAATGTTGGCTCTCCTTGCAGCCCTTCTTTTTCTCTAATTTTTGTTTCACACACAGGCTGTTAACCCTCCAGAAGAGAAGCTTATTATTGCCCTGCAACATATGCAGGTGGGTTTAACTTCACTAACTGTCTGAATATCAAATAGGCATAAGATAGAGCCAAATCTAGAAACCACATGAGCATCTCAATTAATGCAGAAAAGGCTTTTGACAAACTCCAACACTCATTCATTTTCAAAGTCATACATAAAATTGGACTAGATGGCCTCTACTTCAATCTGATAAAAGCCATCTATGACAACCCAACAGATAATGTAATTCTAAATGGGGAAAACTGAAATCATTTACTGTCAGATCTGGTACAAGACAAGGATGTCCTCTATCACCACTCCTATTCAATATAGTTCTGGAATCATTAGCTAGAGCCATTAGACAAGAGAGAGAAAAGGAATAAGAATAGGTAAAGAAGAAGTTAAATTATCATTATTTGCAGATGACATGATACTTTACTTGGAAGACCAAAAAAACACCAAAAAACTACTAGAATTAAAATATTTATCATGGATTTTTTGCTACATTGCAGGATTTTGCAGTACAATACAGCATACATATATTGTTAAAATTACATGGGTTAACAAATTTAGAAAATAGTTAAGAACATTAGAAGTGTTTTTAAAAGTGTGGGAAAGGTTTATATGAGTGTGGGAAGGGTTTATAAAGCCTTTCAATACCTATAAATACTAAAATAAATATAATGTCACAACTTCACTGATCTTCACATATCACATGGTGCCTGGAACGAAGCCTCCGCGGTAAGGAACCACTGTACTTCTAGTGATTAGGTTTTTAAACCTTACTTTGAGTCAAGAACAGGAATTTTGCTGCTAAAGAAGTCTGTCAAGCAGCAATCACATTTGACTATAAAATAGTATCATGGAAGTCGCTCCTGTCACACAGGAGCTTGGTTAGCGTCTAGAGAACAGAAGCGTCCATCGGGGAACCTGGAGCATACCCCTGTGGGTGGAGGGCAGGTGCCTGAAGCTGGACCGCCTCCATGTGGGAGCTGGAAGCCCAGCTTCTGTGTTACCCCTGGTTGGGTAAGTTATAAAATTCACAATCCTCACTTTCCAGTAACATGATTTATAAATGTTTCAAATATTCCAGGGGCGAAGGACCAAGAATCACTTTTGAACAGTTGAGACCTCCAGGAATGTGTGTGCATAGCTTCTTGTGTAGGAATTGGTCGCCAACAGGTGTGTGCATGCAGGGAATCATCGGGAAGTTCTGGAGTGTGGAACACTTCGTTTTCCTCTAGGACACATAAACCAAATTTGGTTTGTAAAATGAGCTTTCCATGATTTTGTTTTTTAGGGAGCTTGTTTTCAACTTTGAAGTGAGAGAAAGTTACTGGAAATACTTGTAACTTTTGATAAGATTTCTGACTTCTAGAGAGGTTAGAAATGTGAATTGCTGAAGAATTTGAATGAAAAATCTTTGGGGTTGTGAAAAATGTTCCAAATTTGAAGATCAAAAATGAGTGCTACTCAGCCATAAAGAAGGATAAACTGCAAATACAGCTAAATGGATGGGCCTTGAGATTGTACTGTTGAGTGGAATAAATTGGACACGTATGTAAATATCACACTGTCCCTCATGGAAGAAACTAAATGTGTAAGAACAACTGTATAATACTGAAATAATTGTTCAAAGGAAGGGGAAACAGGAGGGAAAAGAAGTGAGAAAAGGACAGAATGGAAGCATAGCTTTGTAAATAAGGGTTGAAGGGAGAGGAGGAGAGCAGCAAAGAAGGACTCAAGGTGCATTGGGGACAGGGACAGACTCTCCAGGATGAATGTGATCATCGTGTCTACATCGTCCCGATAAAGTCTGCTAAGCTTTATAGTCTTAGACAGGCCATCTTGCGATGTTCGCCTTGCGTTGACTCCTTGTCCACATTATGCCTCTGTTTTTCTGCGGCAGCAGCTGCTCAGGGTGGGTTTGGTCAGGGAGGAAAGGAAGGAAAGGAAGAAGGAAAAGTAGGCAGGGCCCGCTTGGCCTCCAGGCTAAGGAGGCTTGAGCCCTGAAAGTTGAACTTGGAGTTCCTGAGTCAGCGAACAGAGATAATTCTAACTTTTAGGTGAAACACAGAATTTTTATCATAACTAAAAATATATTTTACATTTTTATTTTTTAAAGAGAGTACAAAATAATGATAATAAAAATATAGAAATGATACAGATTTTCACTAAACAATAAATTCGACAGTTTTTGTTCTATTGCATAGTGTTGTCTTCAGATTAGTTCTTTAGATTACCACATATATGCATACAAAATTGGGGGGAAAGATAAGAAATTAAGGAGAAACAAAAACAAAAACATTAAGCATTAACTTTTCCTTTCCATAGGCCAGCAGAAATCCACAGTACAATTATCCAAGCCATCCTGCATACATAAATAGATATATCTCTTCCCCCTTCTCCCTTTCCTGGCTTCCTCATCTCCTTCCTTTTGCACAGATTCATTTGCTTTTCACAGTGTTTATTTACTCTTTCAGGTTCTTACAATAACAAGATAATGCAGTGTTTTTTGTTGTTGTTTATGTATTTGGTACAGGGTCTCACCACACAGCTCTGACTCATAGTGGTCCTCCTATCTCAGCTGCCCCAGTACTGGCATTACAGGCATGTACCACCATGCCCAGTTTCAGTGACCAGGCCAGTGTGGGGCCAGCAGGGCATGTGATACCAGAGATCGAATGTGGGTCCTTACACTTGCCAGACAGGTGCTTAGACTGCTGAGCTATCTCTCCAGCCCTGACAATACAATGTTTGCACCTGAGGGCCTGATTTATTTCACTTAAGACTGTAGTCTCTGGTTGCATCCATTTACTGATAAAAGCCTCAGATTTGTCCTTTTTATAGCTAAGTAATTGTTCATTGTGTAAAAATACATCTTCTTTATCCATTCCTCAGTTGATGAGCATTTGGGTTGTTTCCAAGATTTAGCTATGATGAATTGTGTGTCTATAAACATGGGTACACATGTATCACTGTGGTGTAATGTTCTCATTTCTTTTGGACAAATACCCAGAAGGAGAATAGCTGACCTGAATGGGACCTCCAATCCTGGTTCTTTGAGAAATCTCCACACTGGTTTCCATAGTAGTTGTACCAGTCTACACTTCCACCCACAGTGAGAAAGGGCTCCTTTTTTCCACGGCCCCACGAGCATTTGTTATTGGTTGATTTCCTAATGATAGTCATTCTTTCTGGGGGGAGATGGAATCTCAGTGTCTTTTAATTGCATTCCTCAAATAACCAATGATGTTGAACATGTTTTCATATGTTTACTTGCCATTTGTATTTCTTCATCTGAGAAGTATCTGTTCATCTCAGATATCCATGTTTGGATTGGGACTTTGAATTTGGGGGGGTCTGAGGTTTTTCTTTTAATTCTTTATATGTTCTAGATAGAAGGTCTTTGTGAGATGGACAGGTGGCTATAGTTTTTTCCTACTTCTTGGATTTGCATTGTATTCTGTTGGTGATTTCTTTTGACATGCAAAAACTCTTCAAAAATATGAGATCCCTGCTGTGCTGGTCCCACCCCCAGGGTGTGCTGAGACAGAGATGGAGACTGGGCATGGTGGTGCATGCCTGTAATCCCAGCACTTGGGAGGCTGAAAACAGGGATCACTATGAGTCCAATCTATGTAGTGAGACCCTGTACACCCTGTACAACCTGTAGACCCTGTCTTAAATTCATAATAAATATATACAGATATAGATAGATAAATAGACAGATATAGGTGGTCCCAGTTGTTGATACTTTGAAGTATTTCCCATGCAGTTTGGTTTTTGTTCATGAACTCTACCTACCCCTTTGTGTAAATTACTAAGAGCTTCATAATTACTAAGAGCTTCATAAATGTTTGCTAAACCATGAATATTAAATATTGTAAATAAATGAGAATCATTACACAGAAAAGACATCAATGATAATACAAATGTGAAACAACAGTAGTTTTTGTTTTTTTTTTTTTTTTTAATCTCTTCTCTCCAAACATTGTTTTTCACTTTTGAGTTTGTAAAAATGGAGACTCAAGACAATGCTGGTAAGTTATGAATATTTTTCACTTACTGAGGAAACAGAAAAAAAAAGCATCCGATAAGGTGGGGGAAGTTCAGAAAGCAACTGTTGTTCTGTAAATATTACCAGAACTAGGACCAGTGAATGGCTTTCATATGAATCCATGGTGGGGAAGTAGATGCTGGCAGTATGTCTAGACATTCTGAAATGTGAATTCTAAAGTTAACTGGAACTGCTTTCTTACTGTAAACCCATTTTACAAATTGGGTGCAGCATCTGCTGGACAAACAAAGATCATTAGAGAAATGAACACTTCGGCATTCTCTATCTTCTTTACGTTCACACTGGTATGAATGACAATCACACTCCCTAGTGCAATGGTGCCATGCGAGGGCATCAGTATTTCCTTTGTCCTGTACTGTGTGAATTATCTCAAGTCCCCTGAGGCATCAGGACAGATGGCATGAGCTGCCCAAGCAGAGTGAGGCCAAAGTCTAGGCATTCCATATGATGTTAGTTTTCTGGATTAAATCATTAAATTGGCCTGATCGCAGGAATGTTTCTTCAGTGTAGATTTGGTGTGAATGCTTTTCTCTTGTAAGCCTGTCTGCTCTTACAGAGTCCTCATGTGAGGGCTTAGAAGAAAAGATATTTCTCCCTAGGACAGGTCAGAAACACCAACTCTGTAGTGTCCAGGCACTACCTGCTTTGCGTTTTCAAGTGTGGTCTGCCGATGTTTGTCCTTGCCGACACTGCCACACTCAGAGTGAAGTGCACTGATGCGTACTTTTCCTCCCTGGCTTTCTGGTTCTTGCTGTCCATAGCCCAACACTGTGCACGGCCATCCCTCCTAAAGAGCATGTCTCCAGCTATACTCTGATGCTGTGTAACATCAATTATTACCCTGAATGTTTAACCCAGAAAATGGCTTAACATGTTTATAGTTGGAAGGAAAAAAATAAACCCTACTGTTACTGTATTTTGATAAAATTATCTTACATGGGTAAACTAGCATTTGGGGCTATGGTGGAAGTTAGTGTTCAAGGAATACTAGGCTTCATTAGAGGACAAAGATAAATGACACATTCTGAAGACTGGGAAGAGAAGTCATGGGTAGGTGCCCATGCTGTCGGAATGCGGTGTAGTGCTGCTATAGGGATCCTGGTTTGCTTGAGTGTGTGGCTCACATGGACTTACCCTGACAAAGCACTTCACGGCCCAGTGTTGCCACTCCTTGCTCGGGTCAGACAGATGCTGAAGCCCAGACTTTGCTTAGTAGTAGGCACATCTATACTTGGCTGAAAACTTTGCAGTCTGTCTCCTGGCATCTTGTTCCAAATAGGCTTATCCTCTTCTCTCTTTTTATCATTTTCCAAACATTATTGAATATACTTGCCTTCACTGAACTGAAAGAAATTGGTAATACAGTTATCTTAGCTGTCTTCTCTCCCTCCCTCCCTCCCTCTCTCCCCCTCCCCCTCTTCCTCTCTCTCCCCCTCTGCCCCTCTCTCCCTCTACCCCCTCCCTCTCCCTTCTTTGCCCTATCCTACTTGATCTTTCCCTTTGAAAAGTTTCTTTCCCTTTCACAATATTTATTGCATCTTTTTTAAATCTTATATTCTCTTTCAGTTCTTATACTAGGGAGACAATAAAATGTTTACACATGTGAACCTGATTTATTTCACTTATATAGTCTAGTTGCATCCACTTACCTATAAAAGTTTTAAGGTCCAGCCAAATAGCTCAGCAGATTGAAGCACTTGCTTAAGCAAATGCAGGGGCCTGGGGATCCATCCCCAGGCCTGCAGTGCTGGCCCCACCCCCGGTGTGTGCAGTCTCAATGGCAATTGAGACTGGGCATGGTGGCAGGTGCCTGTAATCACAGCACTTGGGAGGCTGTAAACAGGATGATTGGGGCTGGTGAGATGGCTCAGTGGTCTAAAGCACCTACTTAGAACAAGCTTAGCAAAAGCACAGGGACCGCGGTTCAATCCCCCA
>NW_004524620.1:7049845-7052036 GCF_000260255.1 Octodon degus | reverse complement strand
AAAAAAAAAAACAGGATGATTACTAGGAGTCTGATCTTTGTAGTGAGACCCTGTCGACCTTGTGACCCCTGTACTAAATTCATTTTTAAAAAGTGTTTTGAGTTTATCTTTCTTTATAGCTGAGCAGCATTCCATTGTATAAAAATACAGCATAATTTTTATAAATTCCTCATTGATGGGCATTCGGGTTGTTTCCAAGATTTAGCTGTGACAAATTGTGCTGCTATAACAAATTGTGCTGCTATAAACATGGGTGCACATGTGTTGCTGTGGTATGTTTTCAGTTCTTCTGGAAAAATACCAAAAGGGGAATAGCTGGGTTGGATGGGGCCTCTAATTCTAGATTTTTGAGGAATCTCCACACTGATTTCCACAGTGATTGTACCAGTCCACATTTCCCCCAACAGTGAAGAAGAGTTACTTTTTCCCGAAGTCTCACCAGCATTTGTTATTGGTTGATTTTTTTTTTTTTTTTATGTCAGCCATTCTTTCTGGGGTGAGATGGGATCTCAGTGTTGTTTTAAGTAGTATTTCTTAAATGACCAAGGATGTTGGACATGTTTTCATATATATACTTGCCACTTTTATTTCTTCATCTGAAAAGAATGTATTCATTTCAAATGCCCATGTTTCGATTGGGTCTTTGAATTTGGGAGCCTGTTTTATTTTTATATGTTCTATATTGATGTCCTTTGAGGGATACTTGGTTAATTTTTTTTCCAAATTTGTGGGTTTTCTTTTTACCCTGTTGGCGATTTATTTTGATGTACAAAATCTTTTTGATAAAATGAGATCCTGGTTGTTGATTCTGTGAAGTATTTCCCCTGAAGTTTGTACTTTCTTCATGAACTCTCTGCCTACTTTTATGTCTTCAAGATTTCTAACTAATTTCTCCTCCCATAGATTTAGTGTTTATGTTTTAATTAGATCTTTTATCCATTTTTATTTTAGTTTAGTGTATGGTGGTAGACATGTGTCTTGTTTTAGTTTTTGGCATATGGAAAGCCTGTTTTTCCAGCACCATTTGTTAAAGAGCCTATCTCTCTTGTAGCGAATATGTTCATTTTCTTTGTCCAAGATAAGTTAGTTTATAGTTGTGTCTGCTCTTGTAATGTTCTGTTGATCCTTTGAGCCGTTTTTTGCCAGTACTCTGCTGATTTTATCACAGTAACTTTGTAGTATAATTTTAAGTTAAAGATTGTAATGCCTCCTGCCTTCCCTTTTTGCCCAGGATTGTCTGTGATATCCTAGGTCTCTCCTGGTTCCAGATGAATTTTAGGAATTATTTCTCTAGATATGTGAGATATAATAATGGTATTTTGATTGGAGTTGCATTAAATCTGTATAATTCTTTTGTGGAGAATGGCCATTTTCACAGTGTTGAGCAAATAATTTTTTTTCCATTTTCTGAAATCCTCTTATACTATAATTTTCAATGTATAGATCTTTTACTTCTTTTATTAAATTGATTCATAAGTATTTAATTGGGGGATGCTATTATTAAGGGTGTGGCATCCTCAGTTTCTCTCTCAGTGACTTTGTTGTTTGTGTACAGGCATGCTGTTGATCTTTGAGTAATGACTTTGTATCCAGCTATGCTACAGAATTTGCTTTTTAAATCTAGCAGTCTTTTGGTGGGGTTTTTTGAGTCTTCTATGTAGAGTATCATATAATCTGCAAATAACGATAATTTCACTTCTTCCTTTCCTATTCTTACTCCTTTTTTCTCTCTGTCTCTTGTCTAATTCCTCTGGCTAATGTTTCCAGAACTATATTCAAAAGAATTAGTGGCAGAGGATATCCTTGTCTTGTTTCTGATTTTAGAGTGAAGCTTGCAGTTTTTGTCCATGCAGTATGATGTTAGCTATTTGTTTGTCATAGATGGCTTTGATCAAATTGAGGGAAAGACCATCTATTCCTATTTTCTATTGGTGTCATGACCATGAATGAGTGCTGGACTTTATGCAGAGCTTTCTCTCTCTCTATTGAGATGATCATGTGGTTTTTGTCTTTGGCTCTGTTGATGGTGATATATTACATTTATACATTTGTATATGTTGATCCCTGTGATGAGTCCCACTTTGTCATGGTGTATTTTTTTGATGACGTTCCTGCATTCTATTCGCAAGTATTTTATTGGGGATTGTTGCATCTCTGATCATTAAGGAGACTTGCCTATAGTTCTTTTTTT
>NW_004524620.1:7040604-7049745 GCF_000260255.1 Octodon degus | reverse complement strand
GTTTTGGTTTTAGAATAATACTTTCCTGCAGGAATGAATTAAGGAGAATTGCTTCCCTTTAAATTTTATTAGAGTTTGAGGATTTTTGTCATTAAGTTTTCTCAAAATTGGAATTCATCTATGTATCCATCAGGACCTGGACTTTCTTTGCTGGTAAAATTTGATTACATCTTCTATCACTAATATTGGGCTATTGAGAATTTTTATATCTTCTTGATTCAGCTTTGGTAACTCACATATTTCTAGGAATTTGTCCACTCATTCTGTGCTTTTCCATCCTATGAGAGTAAAGGTTTTTGAAGTAGGTATTGATAATCTTCTGAATTGCCACAGAATCTGTAGCGATTTCATCCTTTTCATCCCTGCTGCATGAATTTGATTTTTTTTCTTTTTATAAGGTTAGCTAAGAATTTATCCATCTTATTTATTCTTTCAAAGAACCAACTCTTTGATTTAGTAATTATTTGTATTATTTTCTTAGTCACAATTGCATTAGTATCTGCTATGATCCTTATAATTTCCTGCCTTCTTTGGGCTTTGGGCTTGACTTACTCTTCTTTTTCTAGAAGTTTGAGGTGTAAAATTAGGTTGTTTATTTGTGCTCATTCTGTTTTCCTGATTTGAGAATTCAATACTATAAATTTCCCTCTCAGGACTGATTTCACTGGGTTCCACAAGTTCCAATAAGTTATATTTGTATTTTTATTTGATTTTGTAAGTATTGTATAATTTCATCTCGGACCCACTGGTTGTTGAAGATAGGCTTATTTAATTTCCATGTGATTATGGAGTTTTTGCAGTTTCTTTTGTCAATACTTTCAAATTTCATTGCTCTATGGTTAGATAATATGCATGGGATAATTTCAATTCCTTTGCATTTACTTAAGTATGCTCTATGTGCTAGTATATGGTCTATTTTAGAAAACATCCCATGTGCAGCTGAGAAGAACATATATTCTGATGTTGGGTGGAACACTCTGTGAGTACTACTAAGTCTATTCTTTCAGAGGTTTGGTGTAGTTCCCATGTTTCTTTGCTGATTTTTCATCTAGTTGTTCTATCTCTTTGTGACAATGGAGTGTTAAAGTGCTCCATTACAATTGTGTTATTGCTTATTTGATTTTCCATGTCTATTAATATTTGTCTTATGTGATTGGGTGCTCATATATACTTATTTGGTAAGTATATATTTGTAGTTGTTATCTCTTCCTATTAAATCTTTCTCCAAAAAGGCATGTAATGACCTTCTTTATCTCTTTTGGTCATTCTTGGTTTGACGCTCGCATTGTTTGCAAAGACTAGCTACCTGTTTTTTTAGGTTCCTGTTGCATGGAGTATTGTTTTCTATCTTTGACTTTCAGCCTATGAATTTTCTTTTGAGTTAAATGTGTTTCTTGTATACAGCATATTGTTGGATTTCTTTCTTAATCCACTCTGCCAGTTTTTTCTTTTGATTGGAGAGTTGAAGCTATTTACATGGATGATTATAACTGGTATGTATTGACTTATCTTTGGCATGATATTTTCCTTCTGTGGGTTTCCTACTTTTCACCTCTACTTAATGCTTTTCCTTCTTAGTCTTTCCTTTATGTTGTTGTTCTTGAAGTAGTGATCATTTTTATGCCTTTCTAGAATATCTGTCAGTAACCTTTGCAAGGTTGGTTTGGTGGTCATGCATTTCTTCAGTTGTTCTTTGTCTTGAACATACCTTATTTCTCCATCAAATTTGATAGTTTTGTGAGGTACATCAATCCGGGTTGGAAGATTTTTGTCTTTCAGGACCTGACATACTTCACTCTAAGCTCTTGCTCTTTTTTTTTTTTAATGTATTTGGTTGTTGAAGAGTCTCACTATGCAGCTCAGATTTGTGGTGATTCTCCTGCTTTCAGCCTCCTCAGCAGGAGGATTACAGGTGTGCACCACTATGCCTGGACTCTGGCTGGCTCAGCCCGCCTTGGGGTCAGGGCTGGTGCTGCACGTGGTGCCAAGGATCAAACCGCCATCTCTGTGCTTGCCTAAACTTGCCTAAGCAGATACTTTAGTCTGGTGAGCTATCTCGCTAACACTCTAAGCTCTTCTTGACTTGATGGCTTGTGTTGAGAAATCTGCAATGATTCTGATGGGCTTTCAAATAAGGTGATCTGTTTCATTTCTCTAAAAAACTTTCAACATTCTGTTCTTGTGTTGAATTCCTGGATCTTGATTATTATTTGAGTGTAGATTTATTTTGATTATGGCTAATTGGAATTCTATGTGCCTCATAATCTGTGTATTAGATTCTTTTTGTGCTTGGGAAAATTTCTCCCAGTTCTTCTGAAAATAGTCTTTATATTTTCCTCTATTATTTTATCTATGTCTTCTTTAGATATGCTAAGAAATTCTTTCATGATTGTTGTCATTTCTTTCTTTACCTCAGAGGTTATTTCTCATCTGATTTCTTTTAGGGCTTATAGAGTAGTTTCTTTACTTCAGTTGCTATCATTTCAGAAATTTCATGTGTGTGACTTCCAACTTCTTTGATGTCTGTGTCTCCTAGATCTGTTCTCGGTGGGCTGGAAGTCCAAGATTGCCTTTTACTCCTTCATTTTGACAATTTTTGAAGTTCCCAGTGTTCACCTTGGCTCAGCAGTGATGGTATGGCATTGGTGTATGGGTAAGCAAGGCTGATGCCACAGTAGGAGCCTGGGGTAAGCTCACCAGAGCTCCTGCTCTCTTGGGTTCTGCATGGCTTCCTTGATGGTGTGGAGGGGGAGAGCCACAGTTCAGCAAGGCTCTCATGATGATGGAGGGGGGGCAGCATGAGGCTCATCAAAGTTCCTTAGCTCTCCTGGGCTAAGCTTGCCTTTCACCATGGGGGGATAGTGGGCTGAAGCTTTATAAGGCTCTCTGTGGTGAGGGGGCAGGGTAGGGCTCGTTAAGGCTCCCACAGTGGGGTGGAGGTCCATGGGTCAGGGCTCACCAGGACCCTGTAGCTGTCTGGGACTCAGCCTGTGTTCTGCAATGTTGTGGGGGATGGGCTGCATTCCCTGAGCAATGCTTTCATCATGGCTGGCAGTTCTTTTTAATACCTGAGAAATTATTTGTGATCTCATTTCTTCTGTAGTCTCCTAAAGTTGTTTCTTTATTTCACTTGCTTTCATTTCAGAAATTCCAGGCATGTGGCTTCCAATTTATTCTGTGTCACTGTCTTCTGAACCTGTTCTGGTTGGGCTGAAGGTCTGAGATTGCATTTTGTTTCTGTGTCTGGACATTTTCTATTCAAAATATTTTTATTGTTTTTTGTGATGATCCTTGTTGGTTTTGGTAGTAAGTTGCTGTATCACTAGAATTAAGATATCTTTTGTATTTAAGATATTCTTGGTTTGTGTCTGTCCCAAGATCCTTCCTTCCCAATTAACTCTGAGTGATATGTTTGTTTCTGTTTGGATTGTTAGCCTTTTGTTGTAGGGCAATGATGAAGTTCTCTCCCCTATGCTTCCCAATATTGTTATACAAGTGAGAATAAGTGATTGCAACAGATATAACATCCTACTTACAGTGCTACATGTAGCAAGAATGTTAGAGTCAAGCACAATTTTATTGATAAACTGTGCTAACTATTGATTTTGTCCTTTAGACCATAGGAGCAAAATCTATAGTTACATAACAGAACCAATTGTAAATTAGGAGTTTGTATGCAAAGTGTTTCCCTTTGTTAGAGTGAATTTACCCTGGGTTCCTCTGGGTTCCCCAGTTGCTGAGTCCCAAGTGCTTCCTGCATTGCCTGCCCATCCTGTAGTGTAAGAGATGGGCCAGGCACCTGGATTCCTCTGGACAGAGGTTCTAGCAGGGGCAGAGAGATGGTGAGTAGGGTAACTTTCCTCCTTTACCCTTCACTGAAGTTTCTGTAATCTATTCATAATATATGAGTTAGGAACTGAGGGGCATCACACCAGACCTTTGGGATGCTGGCAGAGCCAGCAGCTTGGCTGGAGGTCACCTCCATGTTTTTAAATTTACCTTTTTCTGGCATGATCTTTTCCTCAACATATTCTTGGCTTAGTCATTTGTTAAAGTCTTCCTCTAATCCTTGTGCAAATGAGTTAGTATGTGTTTAAGTGCATCTGTTGGAAAATACCTACAATATAAATAACACTCAGAAAATAGTAGCTACTATTAATCAGAATTTATTTTTCTTATACTCATAAAAGCTTTTCTTTGGCACAGAATTTTTCAAATGTTATATATACTTATTAAAAATAAAAAAATCTAAGATCAAAAAATAAAATATTGGAACATTGGTTAAACACATTTGCGAAGACTTATTTTGATGGACATCAAATGTCAAAGACAGCAATACATGTTAAATCTTAACTGAGGAGACAATACCATTTTCCAAACCTATTTGAAGAAAACTGCTGGAGAAACTATAGTTCATTCTCTATTGAGCCAAAGTTTGATTTGATAGAGTTATTTTGCCTTTCTCTTCCTCAATGGACTTAGAGCTTCAGAACAACTGTTGTACCACTTTTTACCTCCATCAAAATATGACATATGTGGACAGCAGAATGAGTTCCATGCAGTGCTCTCCCCTACCTCACTCTATGTCTGGGATTCGATGCACTGGTGGTGAGCACACATCAACTCAAAGCCTTCTCAGTGTTTTGTTCCCTCTTTATACCTGGCAATATAAGCACCAACCAACCAACCAGCCTGATCATGGATGAGTCCAACGCTCAAAAGAGACATTAATTTCTGAAGAATCAGTAGCTGCATGGATTAATAACAGACCTGGCTAGCAGTGTTGCCTTCCAGAAAGCTCATTATCATAAAATATAAAAACAGTATATGTTTTTACTCCAAAAGTCACTTCTTCACGGCAGGCTGGAGTTGGCAAAGAAACTCACACCCACCATGTTGCTAAAGAGTGTTAATGGGGCTTCATTTGGAGAGGGAGTTAAGATTGAGCCACAGGACAAACTCCACTTCAGTGTTTCTATTGAAGTCATCCTCAATGACTGGAAGAGAGAGAACCACAGGAGATAGCTGGGGAGAGGTTGCATGCTAGACATAGACCCCACTGAAAAGTTTAAACTCAGACTGCAAAGGAAATAGCACTACCCTTCATAGTGAGAAATCAGATTTAGCAAACATGACTTTCAGAGGAGGCTGGATCTGAAAGCATTGGCACTAAGCCCAACAGTCTGCTTGAAGTGGCTTACATTCAGCATAGACAAGAAGGCTGATTGCTTTTCTCATCTGCCACAGTGAAACAAGGTATGCCTTGGCTTGATGCTTGCCACAGTCTGAGGTGCATGGACAGAGGGGTCCCTGGAGCAGGGAGCAGGCCTCACAAACCTATAGGCCATAAGCCTGTGTGGGGAAAATCATGACTTGCTGGATTCCAAGAGTACAAATCCTTAAAAGAAACTACTCAAAAATGTAGGAATTTCTGTTCAGTTCATTCCATTTCTTTCTCTTTAATTTTCCTTCTTTTTTGGAATGTGGGATTTATCTTTTTTCTTTTTACCTTTTATTTACTTATTTTGCTCCTTATTTTTTCCTTCATTTTGATCTGTCTTTTCTTTTTCTATTACTATTACTATTACCTAATGCTATTAATTTCCTTTTGCTCCTCAACAGGATCTCATCTCTCTTTTCCTCTTCGAGTCCAGAAAATGGTATCAAACAGAAATTCAAGAGATTAAAAATACTATTTGGATATAACCAGAAGTGAACAGTGCAAGTAAAGAGTATCAGCACTAGAAGATTAGGCTGTTGTTGATCATCAATTAATGTGAGAGAAGCCCTAAAAACAAAACAAAAGAAAACATGAAAAGTGAATTTAATAGCTGATAGACATCGCAAAAATAAAAAATCTAATGTGAACTGAAATAGTAAAAAATTATGAGACGGCACAAAGTGCATTGAAAAACTGTTTGCAGAAATGCTAACAGAAACATTTCCAAATATGGAGATTGAATTCCACATACAGTTAAATGTTGAATTTTAAATCCAAAATAGTGGGGCCAGGGAGATGGTGCAATGGAATAAGCGCTTGTCCTGAGTTCAATCCCCGGTACTGAAAAAAAAAGAAAAAAGGAAAAACAAGTAGCTATGATAGAAAAGACACATCATATTCAAACTCCTACAAGTTTAAGACAAGAATGTAATCTTAAAAATTATTAGAGAGAAGCACCAAATCACTTATACAGGAAAACACTTTAGAATTTACTGCATACTCCTTAACACACCTTAAAGGCCAAGAGAGGTTGAAGTAAAATGCTTCAAGTCCTAAAATAAAACAACTTTCAAACCAGACTGACATACCCTGTAAAACTATCTTTCAAATTTGAGGAAGAAATATGAAATTTCCTTGATAAAGATGACCTGTACAAATTCATGACCACAACTAGAACTTCAAAAATTTCTCCAGGATATCCTAGACAATGAAGCTAACAGTGCAAAAATATTCAGTAAAATTAACACACCAAGTCAGATGGGCAGTTAAATAGATGGAAAAAGAAAAGGAATTAGCAATGGGAAGATAATGCAATGCCAGGAATAAAAGAATACCTTTCAGTAATAGAAAATACTTTCAATGGGAATGGTCTCAATTCCACAATCAAAATAAAGAGATTGGCATAATGGGTAAGGAAACAATATTAGACAGTGTGGTACATACAACAAACACAACTGTTACAAAATAAAATTCATAGAATAAAGACTAAGGGATGGCAAGTGGTATTTCACATACTGGGAATCCAAAACAAGCAGAAGTACATAGCCTATTTTTAAAGTGTATTTCAAGCCAAAACTGATCAAAGAGGAAAACTCATTGCATATTGGTTAAGGGAAAACTTCAATGGGAAGAAATAACTACTGTAAATATAGATGCACCAAACAACACTATACCTGACCAACTTCATAATGTAAACACTACTGCACAGAAATGATCAGCTAAACAGCAATACAATTATGATTGGGACCTCAATATTCCACTGTCGCAAGCAGATAGGTCAACTAGACAAAAGAATTTCAACAAAAAATATTAGAGCTGAACCAAACCTTTGAATAAATTGACTTACTACATAACTTCTGTTGTTCTACCCAACAACAGATTACACATTTTTCTCTGTAGCATATGGAACTTGCTCCAAAATAGAACATACACCAGCCAATAAAGTGTACTTAAGCAAATGAAAAGCAAAATTATAGCATGTATACTGGCATGTCATATTATAATGAAAGTAGAAATGCCAAAAGAAACCACATAAGTTGTGCAAACGTGGAAATTAAACAAAACATCTTCATATGATCAATAAATCACAGATAAAATCAAGAAAGAAATAAGAGTTCCTAAAATGCAGCAATAATACCAGTACAACTTACCACAACTTATTGGACACAATGAAAATAGTTCTTGGAGGGAAGTTTATACCTGTGAATACCCTCATCAGAAATACAGAGCAAGTCTAAACAACAGAATGATGCAGTTAAAGGTACTAGAAAAAGAAAAACAATAGAAATCCAAAGCTACTACAAAGAAAGAAATTATAAAGACCAAATCAGAAGTTAGACCTGGTTTTCATGGCAGAATAAACAAAACAGAAAAATCCTTTGCCAGTATTACCAAAAAAAAAAAAAAAAAAGTAAAGACAAGGTCCCAATCAATGGAATAATAAGTGAAAAAGGTTAAATCATGCTGCATGTTGATGAAACCCAGATTTTTAGCAACTGCTTTACAAACCTACATGCGAATAACTTGTAAAATGTGAAAGAAATACCTTTGTAGATATATATGGGTTACCAAAGTTGACCCAATAAGGAACAAAACCCAAGATAATTATAGGTAATGAAACTGAAGTTCTAATGAAAAAAGTAAACAGGGGCTGGAGAGATGGCTCAGTGGTCTAAAGCACCTACTTAGAACAAGGTTGGCAAAGCACAGGGACCGCAGTTCGATCCCCCAGCACCACATGCCAGCCAGCCCGCTCCCTGGTGGGCTGAGCTGGCCACACACACACACACACACACACACACAAAATAAATATAAAAAAAAAATTTTTTTTAAAGTAAACAAAACCGGGCTGGGGAGATGGCTCAGTGGAATAAGCGCTTCCCTCGCAAGCACAAGGGCCTGAGTTCAATCCCCTGTTCTGAAAAAAAAAAAAAGTAAACAAAACCCTACCAAATGAAAGTGAGGGTCCTAATAGATCCACTACTGAGTGCCACAAGAACATCAGGGAAGATCTAACACCAGTACTTCTCCAAAACTTTAATGAAATAAAAAAGGAAGTACCCCAAAAGTCATTCCAGAAAGCTAGAATTACCATGATTCCAAAACTAGACAAGGATCCAATTTAAAAAAAGAACAACCAGCCAATCTCTTTAACAAACATAAACACAAAAATCCTAAATTAGACACTGGCAAAAGGAAGGCAACAAACCATCAAGAAGATCGTGTATTGTGACCAAGTAGGCATCACCAGAGGATGCAAAGACAAATTGGCACACAAAAATCAGTAAGTGTAGTTCAATATTAACAGAAGCAAGGATGAAAATCACATGATCATCTCAATAGATGCCAAACAACCCTTGGCAATACACATCGTTCATCATAAAATACCTCAAGAAAATATGGATAGATGAAAAATACAGCAATCTGATCAAAGCCACTTAGGATATATCTACTGTTAACATACTGAAAAGGAATAAAATATCTTTCTCTTTAAAATATATTACCAAGAGCACAGGCCTGGGGAGTGTGTGAGATGACCGGGGCCACGGGATCCTGAACCGACCCAGAATGCAGGTCCAGCGAGTGAATGAGACAACCCGGGCTGAGGGATCCTGAATAGACCTGGAGCGCAGGCCGGGAGAGTGAGTGAGATGACCTGGGGCCCACGGATCTTCATTCAATTCAGGCTGCAGGCCCAGCAGGGAACCCTTCAGTAGAACTCCATGCAAAGAGGCTAGAGGCAAGACCCACCCAGCTGATTCAGGAGCAGAACATCTTCCCAGAGAGACACAAAGGGTTCAACTCTAACGCCTGCAGCAGAAAGAAGTGGAGCACGGCAGCCAGATCCAAACCACACCCACCTGGAGGAATCTGAACTTCATAGATCTGCACCTGGTGCTAAGGTAATAACTCTATCTAAG
>NW_004524620.1:7031065-7038739 GCF_000260255.1 Octodon degus | reverse complement strand
GTGTAAGACATTAAGAAGAGACCAAAAAAGAAAAGAAAAAAGTATAAACAACTGAAAAAATAACTTGTTGGAAGACAACACTATGTATTACAATAAATACTATGAAATTCATATGACTTTGTTAAGTGAAACTCAGGATCAATTGTAATTTTTTTGTTTTAATTCTAATTTATACTCTTTTTTAAAAATAAAGATAAATAAAACTAAGGAACAAGACAAGGGTATCCAATGTCACCATTCCTGTTCAACTCAGTACCTTGCCTGTTAATCAGGCAAGAGAAAGAAACAACAGGGTTAGGAAAGGAAGAGGTGAAAATATCATGAGCTCCAAATGACCAAAAAAGACCCAAAATATTCCACAAAAAGATTTCTAGAATTAATCAAAACTTCATCAATATAGCAAGATACACAATCAACACACAAAATTCAAACTATCTCTCTGCACACCAATAATGAACCCACTGCAAAGAAATTGGGAAAATACCATTCACAGTACCACCAAGGAAAATGAAATACTTAGGAATTAACCTAGTTCGGAACATGAAAGACCTGCACAACAGCGTGCTATAAAAGGGAACAGAGAGAAAATACAAAGATAGCTCATGTTCCTGGATCGGAAGAAGCAACTTAGTGAAAATTGGCCTACATCCAAAACTGATATATAGATTTAATGCAGGCCCAATCAAAATGCCAACAGCTTTCCCCACAGAATTAGATAAAACAATTAAAATTAATATTGAGCTGGAAGAGACCCAAAATAGCCAAGGCAATCTTGGGTAACAAGAGCAAAGTAGGAGGCATCACAATCCCAGATTTGAAGTTATATTACAAAGCTGGAGTTAGAAAATGCAGGAAAGTATTGACACAAGAACAACACGTGATGAAGGAAAGAGTGGATGCTACAGAGACAGCCCTGGACACACTCAGCTATTTGTTCTTTGACAAAAGGTCCAAAAGCACGCACAGAGGAAAGACAGCCTCTTTCATAAATGGTGCTGCACAGTTGGCATCTACATCCAGCGACTGAACCTAGACCCTTATGTATCACCATGTACTAAACTAAAATAAAAAGAATCCGTAATCTAGCTGTTAAAACAAAGATATTTAATTTGGGGGACTATCAAGTAGGTAAATTTCTTAAAGACAGAGGAATAGGGAAGGTCTTTTCCGGCAGAACCTGTATGGCACAAGAAGTAGTGCCGAAAGTCTACAAATTGGATATCAAAATAAAATGTTTCTGTACAACACTTCCATGTGAGAAAAATGTTTTCCCCAAATTTCACAGAGGACTAATATCTAGAATGTAAAAAGAACTAAAAACAAATTAAACCCATCAAAATAAAAGACCCAATCAAACAGTGGGCAACTGAAAGGCATAGACATTTCTCAGAATTACCTATCACCAATAAATGCATGAAAAAATATTTAACATCTCTCCCATCGCAGAGATGTAAATGAAAACATTAAAATTCAATCTTATTCTTAAAAGAATGTCTATCACCAAGAAAAGTTAATAACAATAATAAATTCTGGTGAGGTTGTGGGGAACACACCCACTGTGGAAATCGTTATGGAGCTTCCTCAAAAAAACCAGAAATTCCAGCTGACTCAGCTCTTCCCCTTTTCAATATCTTCCTGAAAAAGTTAATGATGTCACTTCACAGTGATCCACACACACTCTTGTTAATTTCAACACAATTCATAATACCTCAGTCTTGGAAGCAGCCTGTATGTCCATTATGTCCATCAGCACATGAATAGATAAAAGAAGACATGGCCTTTGTATACTATATAGTACTATTCCTCCATAAAGGAGAAGAATCTTTTTTTTTTTTTTTTTTCAATGAATTTGGTACAGGGTGTCACTATGCAGCTCGGACTTGTAGCAATCCTCTTATTTTCCGCTTCCCCAGCGCTGAGATGACAGGCATGCACCACCACGCCCAGTCTTGGTGCCTGGTTCATTGGGCCTATTTGTAGAAAAATGGACATACATTGAGACCACAGTATTAAGTGTAATAAACTAGACATGTGAGATTGACTATTGCATGGTTTCTCTTATAACAGAGACTCATAGTATAAATAAAAAGTAGAATAAAAGATGAATAGTCTATCTTTTACAAAAAGGATAGATAACAAAGGACAGAGGAAAGAGGAGTGAGGGAGAGGGATGGAAAGGTAAAGTGTGTCATGTACGCATCTCAGCCTCCCACCATAAGTGTAATTGTGTGCTACAAGCATGTACAAATAAAAAATTTAAAAAGGGGAAAAAGTGAAAGGGAAAAATACAATACAAACAGCATAGCAGGATATACCTATATTTGGAATTTGAGTTGAATGCAAGGAAGGTCTTTATGTCTTTTGAGGAATTACCTGAGGTTTGCGCCATGGATGGCCATGTGGGACTTCCAAGCTTCGGGAAGCATGGGTGGAGAGCAAAGTACCAGGCCATTGTTGGTGGCCTCCCTAAGTGACAACACCATCATTTAGTTGATATGGGAAGGTTTTGGGGTAGAATACAAGCCGTTACTAAGATGGCTATGCTTGCATGGAAAAAATTTGTTCATGGATGTATTTTTGTATTCCAAGTATCTATCATTTCTCTAACTTTTTAATTTGACCAAAATATGACTATATACAATGAGCCAGAAATGCTGTCATCCCAAAATAAAGAACTAAATAATTGGGCTGAAAATTCTTGGCTTTCAATAATATTAAAAATTAGGAAAAATATTAATCTAACCCCTTATTTTATGGCTGAACTGTTTTCAACGTTGCCAGCAATACCTTGTAAAACTGAAACTAAATCCCAGGTTTTCTGACAATGAGTAATTCTTAACACAGGCACTTGGAAGTAATGCTTTACAAAGAATTAAATACTTAAAAATTTATGGTATTACTGTACTGCCTTAGCACACTTGGAGGAAATTAGCCCAGCATTAAACTTGAACAATTGAAGCTGGGGTAAAGGAGATGAATTGGATGACAGCTCATGAGTATCATTAATTTATTGAGCTGCCCTTGCAGAAATTCAGACGTTAAATCATTTTGAGTCTTTAGTCAAGATATACAGATATCCAGCAGGAAGCTGCCTAAAAGATCTTCTAGCTTCCCCTCTTTCTTTGACAGAGAAGAAGGCCAGAGATAGGCAACTTGCTTATGAAGGATCAAATGGAAGAAGACTCTTAAAACCTTTATAAGATGGGAGCTGACGGCCTTTCTGGCCTGCCCTCGGCAGCTGCGGGCGCGTCCACACACCTTCATGGCCACACCCCCTCCTCAGGCCTGGGACAGCTCCACGGAAACGGTGTTTTCATTACTCTTGCGTTTACTGTGGATGCAAGAACATAAGTCTCATTAAAGGTCTGTTTGTAGGGTGATGGCAGGGTGAGGTTCCAAGGCACCATTTTGCTAGAATTCAATGCTTGGTGGAGCTCGGAGAACACGCAGGCGTTTTTCAGCGCTTTGGAGCCTGTGTGAGCACAAAGAAAACGTAGCAAATCAAGTGTATTACGGATAAATTTAGCTGGATAATAAGCGTCACTTGTTTTTATTATTTTTTTAACGTAAGTCACTCTTAGAGGGAAAATGTAGAAGGAAATGAAGGATCTGCGTATAATTTTAGAGACACTCAGATGGAGCAGCGGAAGACATCGCCCTGCACCCGCCGGTGCTCCTGCGAGCTGCGGGTCCTGCCTGCGCCCCGCCCCGCCCCAGCCTCCCTCCCAGCCCTGCAGCGCCCTCCAGCCCTCCGCCTTCCCCGCCTCTCAAAGTGTAAAAGGAAGTTAGATACTCATCGGAAGTGCAAGCTGTTGGGGGAAATGTGCATAGGGTTATGAAACTCGGCTTTTAAATTTTGATTTTTTTAAACGTTGGGGAAAGAAAAATAAAAGCTCCAGAACCCCTTGATATGGCTGATTCTGTTTAGTGTGTTTTCCTCAACGATCCGGATAGATAAATAAAGGCCAAGCTCCTAATTACGGTGGATAGGGTAAAACGCGACACTCCTAGCAATGCTGTCCTTTCGTGAGACTTTTCCCTTCAGTTGAGGGGAACACCAGACCCGGGAGCGAGTGCACCCGCGAAGCAGCTGCGGCGCCTGCGGAGGCCGAGCGCTAGAGGGCGCTGGAGCCCGCGCCACCGCGCCGCCCGCGACCCGGGGACCGCGAAGGGTCTGTCTCGCTTCTGCGGTGTCCCGGCTCCGCGCTGTCCAAAAGTGGGAAGGAAAGCATCCCTTCCCAGATCTGCAGGCCTGGTGGTGGTCCGGATGTGACTCGCAGCCCCTTGAGGCCGCAGGTCCCAAAGTCCGCGAAGGCCACCGAGGAGCGGCCCCGTGCGCGACCCCGGGTGGCCGCGCCCTGCGTGCCGCTTGAGCACGGGCGACATCCCCCGCAGAGCGGCGCGTCTCTACTGGAAGTCGGAAGCAAGAGGCCTCCGCGCGTCTTCCGGCCTCCCTTGTCTTTCTGTCCCTGAAAGCTTGCACTTCTCGTAAAATAAAGATTTGGTTCCAGTTGTTCTCGGACTTGGGTTTAAATCGACTTGGTGGATGCTTATCTTGGGTTTTATTCAATAAAAAAGGGTCAGAATGTCTTATTTCGCTGACAGAAAAGCAAATTTCTTTCCCCTAGATTTCTCCTTCAATTCTCAGTCGATGCCCCTGCTGTGTTCAACATCTTGTGCATGAATATTCCCCTGAAAATTTTTTCTAAAGATTTAGCTGATTTTTTTCTAAATTTAGCTGATAACTTTGGGCTTAGAATACTTTAAATTTTTCTGTAAACACTCAGGAGTGCTAATTTTACTTGCTGAAGAAAGGAATTCTTTAGAGAAACATTTTGAAGAGCTATGAAACCTCATTCTAAGAATTTTTTTTTTAGTAAACACAATTAGACATGGCCATGTTTTAAAATATCGACTTCAAACAACAGTTCTGAGCATGGAATAAACAATTTGTCTTAACAAAAATCTGTCTACCAAGCATACTAAATCCCAAAACTATGCTAGGTAAACTTACCAGTCCTGAGAGGCCTAAGACTCATCTAAACTTTAATGAGCATTATCGCTGACTCTGATTGATCTTAACATTTACTGTATTACATTGCACTAATTTTTCTCAATCTCCACCCTCCTCACAAAAACTCTACCTAACACGTTTCTTTCTTTCCCGAGGAAGTGAACTGAAGTACCTCGGCATGAAAATTTTAAACCTACTTGACAGTTCTTGTAAACCCAGACCAATGTTTCAAAGACAGTATAGGGGGCTACAGCTTTGATGATGTTTTTCTGCGCGATCCCTGGTGTTCTCTCCGGAACTTTCTTTGGCAACACCTGAAGGCAGGCGTGGCGCTCTGCCCCTCCTTCGCAAACTCATTTTGGACATTTTCAAGGGACTTCATACCAGTATGGCCCGGACTTCAAGAAAGCAACTTCCTGGAGGTCCTTGCAGAGGGATCATTTTAGTCAAAGATGGTCCGAGCTCTGAGCGACTTTCTTCTTGGTTTTCAAGTCTACTATTACTTATGCGAGAGGTCTATTTTCACAGATCTTTCTTAGGAAACTACAAGACGCGATTCTACGGAGCTGCGATTTTCTTCACGTGGGAGGAATGCAGGGGTAACGCTTCACGCCAGACTCCTTGGAAAGCAGCCAAGGACAGTGGGTTCTAACGAGTCGGTCTCAAAAAATACCTGGGAGTTCAAAGTTAGCCTCAAATATGTTATCTTTATTTCCTGAGGAACAACAACAAAAAAGCCTCAGTCCTCAAGCAATGATTGGCATTTCAGGTATGAAGAGCTGCGGTGTTGAAAGGCATTTTCTGGAAATAGGAATCTGTCAGAACTTATCTCTTGAATATCGCCTCCTTTGAAGGAGATAAAGTCTATTTGGTAACTTTAACTGAGGAAAGCTGCTCTTGGGGGAAGAGGAGGACGAAGGTCTTTGAGGGGTCCTCCTGTTGCAGGCAGCTGAGTTGGATAGAAATATTACAGGCAGTAAGACAGGGCCAGGCCCTCGAAGAAGATAATGCGGAAGACAAGATACCCTGCAACTGTGAGGGAGACGGATGCTCCCGCTGTGGGCTGGACCTAAAGATCGAACAAATGCTGACCTTCCGAAAGATAAGCATCTGGGATGGATCATCACCCTGAGGAAGCCCGGAAGAGTCATTAATCTAACTACTACTAGTTAGTTACTGGACAAAGTCCTGTTCTATATTCCTACCCTCTTGCTACATGACTCCCTTCCCCACTTGGTCCTGGACTTAATCAATTTTGCCTGAAGAATGGTGCTTGTAATCTCATTGGTTGATCGTGATTTTGTCCCACCTCATGCCCACCTAAGTGAGTTCCCGTGTTCTCCATCTTAGACCCACATGGTTTTACTCTACCACCCACTCGGGACTCCCCTTCTGTCCCTCTCTCAGACAGGAGCTTTCTTTCCCCCAATAAATCTATTCTGCTCATAACCTCTGCTTGTTCCTAAAATTCATTCTTCGGTTTTAGAGACCACAAGCTCATCCTAGGTAACTTCCAGGCTGGGAGTTTCCCTTTTCCCCTATATCACTTCTCCTCTGGGTAAGACCAGGCTTAAAAGAGATAATGACAGCGTTGGACTGTGGAAGGGCTGCCGTGGAGAACCTGCTGCTCACCTAGCCCGGGCAGCATTCCCCGGGGCCCACTCTGCCACGCGTCTCTGCTGGCCTTAAGGAGTAACCTGCGCTGGGGAGAAACGTCAGTTCGTGTCCTCTCCCTGTGCCGCAGCGCTGAGTTCTCTGCTGTTACCCTAGCGCGGTCTGGCGGCCTGCAACGAGCTTTCTGCGCCGATTGCTATCCAAGCACCGTGACCCCGGGCTCACGCTGACTTTATTTTCTCCACCTGTTGTGTAATCAAAAAGCAAAACCACTGGTGTGATGATAACCACCACTAGCACACAGATGAGGACAATAATGACACGTCAGAAAAATAGGGGACCCCAAAATGATGCAGTGTAGATAGGGGCAGGGAGACGGGCCTGGTGGCTGGGGAGCGTACTCCTACGCTGCTGCTGGAGGCTGAGGCAGAAGGTTCACAGCTACAGGCCCAGCCAGAGTCTGTCTGTCTGTCTTGTTTGTCTGTGAGGCTGTTTGTGAGTCTGTGAGTCTGTCTCTTTGTCTGTCTCTCTCTCTCTCACACACACACGCACACACGCACACACACGTACACACGCACACAGTCTGCACAGAAATCTACAACTTTTGTCCTGACATCCACTCTTGTTTTTGCCCCCGTGGCGCCCGCAGTTACTCAACAGCTGAGGCACGCACTAAATGAGAGCCTTCGCACACAAGTCAAGCGGGGGCGTCATCCCTACAGAATCCGGGGAACCGCAGGAAGCCACCGGGAGGAATCCTGGCCCCACGCGCTGTGCTGACCCCGACTGGCCACCCTCAGAACCTGGAATGGCGCTGCTGGGCGGCAGCCCTCCCCGATGCTGCGCGGGAGGCCGACCCAGCCCGGGGCAGCGATACCGCCGCAGGTACTCTGCAGAGCGCCCGGTCTCCGGTCTCCGCCCGCTTCTGCTGAACCCAAGACTGAGACAGGCTGGTTACCTTGGACCGTTACATAAATGCTTCCACAGCAAGCCACCGCGGATCCCCGCAAGGCATTTTCTTCCCTTCCTCTGACGCCCCTGGAAGT
>NW_004524620.1:7028560-7030015 GCF_000260255.1 Octodon degus | reverse complement strand
CCTCCTCTTCCTTCTCCTCCTCCTCTCTCCTCCCTCTCCTCTCCCAGGGGTTGCATTAAAACGATACAAACTGAAGCTGGTTCTTCTGATCATGACGTTTTGTGATTTTAGGCATTTATAGCTAACATTTCTTAAGCACTCCTTGAATAGGTTTAATTTATATAAAATCAAATGAGCCTTATACCTAAAACTGATTACCGTCGGTCTCACCCGAGATGGCCCGTCTTTGGCCTTTCCACGTGGGTCCGGGAAGCCGCTGAGCTGTTTCTTTCATTACCGAAGAGCTCATTACAATTCCATCGTTTGTTTATTTATACCAATATAATAAACATCTGTTTCTAGCTTTGAGCTATTACGAATAAAGATGCTAACAAGATTCCCGAGAAAGTTTTTGTGTGGATGCAACACTTACTTTTCTCTTGAGCAGAATCGAAAAGTAGAAATGCTGGGTCACGGCAGGACTTACATATTTTATTTTTTAAAAAACCTCTGAGCAAGCTTTTCCGAAGTAGTCGTCCAATCTTACATTCTCAGTGTCGAAGCTGAGTGTTTCCATTTCTTTCTTTCCTTTTTCTTGTTTAATCTTTTATTTATTTTGTACAAGGTCTCGCTTCGGACTCCTAGTGATCCTCTGTCTCAGCCTCCCAGAGCTGGGATTATGCACGCCGGATTCCGGGGCCAGCTCCAGGCAGCTGAAGTCCCAGGTCAACACTCTCTCCCGTATGGGGGTCGAACCGGGATCCTTGCACTTGCCAGGCAGGGGCTGAGACCGCTGAGCCATCTCCCCAGCCTCCGTTTCTTAACAGCTTCAGCAACACTTGATAGGGTCAGTCATTTTAATTTTACAAATTCTAGCAGGTGCATAGTGGATTTCTATCGCTGCTTTACTTCACATTGCCCTTACTAAAAAAAAAATAATGCTGAGAAACATCCTATGTACTTTTTTTTTTTTTTTTACAGTACGGGGGATTGAACTCAGGTTATGTACTCATTTATTATGCATAAAATGTCTGTCCAAATCTCTTCTGCCCTTTTATAAAAATTGTCTTGGTTCTTCTTTTGGGGTGTGTGTGTGTGTGTGTGTAAGTATATGCGTGTATGATACAAGTCTATTTTGTGTATCTTTTCCTAATCTATGGTTTTCTCTTATGGGCTCAAAGAGCAGGAATTTTAATTTTAATGAAGTTTATTTATAAATTTGTTCTTTTACAGATAGTTGATTTGCAGTATATCTAAATATAAGACTTGGACTGCCAAGATGGTCAGCGGTCTAAAGCGCCTGCTTAGGCAAGCTTAGGCAGGTGCAGGGGATAGCGGTTCAATGCCTTCCCCCCTCCTCCTCCTCTCCCTACCTTTCCCTTTCCCTCTTTTCCCCAATCCCTCCATCTCCTTCCCTCCCCATCTCCCCCTTCCCCTCCCTCTTTCCCTCTCTCTTGCTTCTATTTCTTTCCATTC
>NW_004524620.1:6987895-7028460 GCF_000260255.1 Octodon degus | reverse complement strand
TTTTTTTTTTTAACCTTTATGGTTCATTCTGAGATATCTCTTGTCATCCTTGTCTTTGTTCCTTTGCACAATAAAATGTCTTTTTGGTTTTCCTGCTGTTTTGTTTACCACTGGCAAAAAGCGATTTTTTTCACGTTTCTTGCTAGTAGGGGTTCACATACTTTTATGTTATAGTAATGTTTGGCTGTTATTTCTTGCAACAGATTTTACCCCCACTCTATTTTATATTAGATGGTTGAATTTTTCTATATACTATAACTTTTAAAGTTTTTAAACTCTCTTTTTAATGTCATTTCTGAGGTGTTTTTTTAACCAATTAATTAATACCCCCTTCATTGCTTGTACTTCTCGGGCTTGGCCCCCAGAGGTCCATGTGTTTGGAGCTTTTATTTCCCAATATGGAGGTTTGGAGACTGATGGAACCTTTTAAAGGGTGGGGTTTAGTGGGAGATTCTTGAATCACTGGAGGCCCAGCCCTCAAACAAGTCTAAGGTAGGTCTTGTGAGACTTCTTGGTGGTTCTCGTAAGATGCTTGTTATAGGAGGCGTGATATACAAGTATGTGTTTAGATTCTAAAAATGCTATAGAAGATGCCTTGTCAGGAAAGCACCTCAGGATACACCAGCTGTGTCAGACACACATATCCTGTCACCTCACGCAGCTCTGGAAATCCTCTTCTGTGAGGGTCTTTGGTCACTTTCTGACAGCTGCCCAATGTCCTGCACTAATTCAAAGCATTTACCTGACACGCTCATTTTGACTTTGGGGAAACTGCATGGTGTCAGCCCCATGAATAAAGAGGATGAGGACACACGTTAGTGATTGTACGGCACGGCCTTTCTGTTGGATGGCTGTCAGCAGCCACATTCACAATGCTTTTAGATCGCACTGCACAACGATGCTCATGAAAGACTAGAACTGCCTTACAGAGTGGCGGAGGCCAGCTCAACCAGCTCGGGTGGCTTCCCTCTTACCACGTCCATGCCCGCCATGATGTGAGTCTACTCACCATTGGATACTCTCAGAGGCCAAATCAATGAGTCATGTGATGTTGGACCTTAAAACCCAAGACTGAATAAAATAAAAAGAAAAGCTCTTTCTTTTCTTCAGAAGGAGCCTGATTCAGCTATTTCCTCATAGTTATCAAAGGCTGAGTTGAACATACACATTGGTCAGTAGTTACATAATGGGGGGAGAAACTGCAGAGGCCAGAGTCCTCTGTAGGGGCGCTTCCTCCCAGGTCACCACATCCGCCTCCCCAGTCTCTTCTACACGCAGAGTCTGCTGTGATGTGTCTGGATGTTTCCCTCC
This sequence comes from Octodon degus, assembly GCF_000260255.1. Lineage (NCBI taxonomy): Eukaryota > Metazoa > Chordata > Mammalia > Rodentia > Octodontidae > Octodon > Octodon degus. The sequence goes on along the minus strand of NW_004524620.1, from coordinate 7,027,149 downwards.
TTCACTGCAGTATGCTGTGTCTTGTTTCCTCTCAGGTTCTTGTTTGTTTTGTTTTTTTTTTTTCGGTATAATGTCAAATATATTCATATTTATAGATTTTTGTCTCTTTTTAAAAATTGTTTCCCGTAAGAAGGGAAGTGTGTTCTATTATTTCATTTTTGCCAGAAAGAAGCATGCTTAACTTTGTGGATCTGAATTTCCATCTAGTAAAATTCTCATTGTTCTCGAAGAGCCTCTTGATCACGGACATGCTCGTAATGAGTTCTCAGAGGTCTTTCCATGGAAATGTTTTTTATTTTCTCTTCTCCCTCCTCTTCTAAAATTGTATTTTCTTTGGTTTTACAAATATAGATCAAAAGTTTTAATTGTTTTCTTCATTGTTTCAAAGACAGCTTTCCATTGTGATGTGACACCAAAGTCTGAATTGTGCCTGTCCTCTCAAGATTGATACGTTAAGGTCCTAATCCCCAGAATAGCAAAACGCCATCGTGGTTAAAATAGGCCCTGTCCCAGGAAGTTAAAGCAAAATGAAGTCTGATGTATGGGCTCAAATCTAATATTTGATGTTCTTATATGAACAGAAGAAGAGGATAAAGAGGTAGAAAGAAGAACACGTGAATAATCCTGGAAGATGAATCTGAGGTTTAATTTTATGTGTCACCTGGAGTGTGTTAGAGCATGTTTAATCTATATGACGTATAGATTAAAGTTCTTTTCATTCATCATTTCAAATACATCAGCATGATGTTATCAGCTAAGCTGAGTGTCCACTGGGTCTTCACCCATGCAATTTCCAAATGTGTCCCCAAGACACTGCCAGGTGGGAATAACATGAATGAGTAGATTAAGTGATTTATTCCCCTCACTGAGGCGGAGCATCAGCCAATCTATTGAGGATCTGAGTAGAACAAAAGGCCAGAGGTGCCTTTTTATATTTTCTCCTGCTATTGAATTTGGATTTATATCATTAACTCTACTTTGTCCCTCTGCCTTTGGACAGGGGCTGTTGTAAAACTTTCTCGAGTCTCCAGCGTGCATATGGCAGATTATGGGCATCTCAGCCTCCCTAATTATATGAGTCTCTATACATGTAAACAGATATATCACTATGTATATGTTTATATTATATGTATATAAGGAATACATACCATATAATACATTTGTTTTATATATAATGCATTATATATATGTATATGTATATAGTATCCTATTGGTCTGTTTGTCTAGAGAATTCTAATAAAATAATTGGTTCAAAACCAAGGCAAAAGATCCCTGGGGTTGGCAGTAGGGAGAACTCAGAAAAATTTCTAATCTCCAAAAGTAGGAGGAAATAAATTTCTGTTGTTTAGGAAAACCAGACTGTGAAAGTTGGTTATGGCCCCCTCAGTAGATGAAGACCTTTGGCGTCTGCATGTAGTCTGAAACTATTCCCATCTCTATTACCTAACACACACTGTGTCCACTCCCCCACCCTGCTGATTTAAGAATTGACTATTGTTCTCTAAGTATATTGTTGCTTGAGTCCATCCATTTTCTTTAGGTTTATACTAACTCGTACAATTTATAAATTTCACTTTCTTGGGGGGATTGGACATCATTACTGAAATACTTCTGTCACTGCTTTTTGCCTCCAACTCCAGTGACACACTAAATCACTTAATATTATACATAGATCACTAAGTCTCTTTTCATTTTTCTTTGTGCTTTAATTTGTTCTATTGTTGTTAATATGTCTTTAATTTTAGTGGTTTTCTGTAGTGTATCATTACTCATATCCAGTGAATTTTTAAATACTATTTTTGAATCTCACATTTCTTTTCTCATAATTTTAGGCTTTCCTTATAACATGCAGAGGCATAATAATTTGCTTAAATTCCTTTGTAATTTAAACATTTTATTCCTGGGCTTTTTCCAGTGTCTGATTTGTGTTTTCTTCCGGTCTAGTGGTCATATTGTCTTGTTACAGTGCATGCTCAATGATTTTTTTGTTACACTCTGTACATCTTGACATTGTGGTTTTCACCTCTGAAAATTTGAAATAGATGATTTGCACATAGAGGTAAATGTTTCACTGTCTTTTTCTCAGAAGCGGTAAACCTGGTTTTAGCAGGTAATAGAATCTTGCTTTTGAGTGAGCTACAACTCTGCGGCAATCCAGGACGAGCCCTGGTGGGGATCGGCGACGCCAAGGAGCGCTGCTTGTGCCCTCGGCGGCGCCACAACGCAGGACATGGCAGGCACCCCAGGCCAGCGCCCTTCCGGCACCTTCGCAGTGACATTCCTTCGACCATTCCTGGCTCTTGGGGGATGGACTGGTGCAGCCGGCAGCTGCTCCTGCGCGCTGTCCTGGCTTGCTTTCGTTGAGCGTGGCCCCAGGCTGCAGGCACGCCCAGCGCACGCCCTTTGTGCCGTTAATCCATTCATAAAGCATTTGTCTGACATTTTTCTGTAGAAAGACTTGCTAGGCACTGTGGAGCAATTTGCGTGCAGCAGGCGTGGCGCTGCTGAGAAGGTCTACGCAGAGGGAAGTTGTGGCGAACAAAGCGTGTGAGCCTGCCCGAGGGCCTGCTCTGCAGAGGGTTTGTGGCTTCCTTACTGTAGGCTTGTAACGCATATTCTATATGAATGAAAAGCATATTGTAAATTTAATTTTAACCGAGTGATAAATATGTTCTTTAAATTCTAGTTTGTTTGAGCACATGGTCAGAATTTCCATGTAGGCCTTTCTCAATATATGCAGCTTCCCCTGTTACTAATATCTTGCATTATGTGCATTATGTGGGATATATTTGTTACAATTAATGAACTAATATGGATGTAATAACCTGAATTACATAATTTACATGTAAGTGATGTCTGAAATCCCAACACTAGGTAAAACAGGCAGGAGAATCACAACTTTCAAGCCCAGCCTGATCAACCAGTGACTTAGCAAAAGAAACAAACAAACAAAAAACAATGGACTTGTTCTCTAACACACACACACACACACACACACACACACACAGAGTTCATTGTTTGTGTTGGCTAGTCCTATGGGTTTTAATCAATCCGTAATGCCACTTATTTACAACTATCACATTGCAAATAATAGTTTCATCACTCTAGAAATTACTTTTATGTAGTTCTCCTTTTCCACAAATGTGATATAAGTGAAGTCATTCGAAATGTGGCCTTTCTAGTCTGGCTTCTCTCACTTCACAACAGGAATTTTAAGGTTCCTGTGTTTTTGGTTGGTTTATCTGTTCACTCATTGAAGGATATTTTGGGTGCTTTCCATTTTGGGCAATTACAAATAAAACTTCTGACCACTGTGTGCAGCCTTTCCTCAGCTGAATAAATACTAGAAGCTTGCATGTTCAATTGAGTGTAAGAGTATGTTCAGCTTTGTAGGAAGTCTCCACGCCTTCGACCAAAGTCGAGATGCCATTTTACTCTCATGCTGCAAGTAGAGCATTCCTGTTGCTCTGCAGGTCAGTCAGCAGTTGGCAATGTCAGTGCTGGACTTTCGTGATTCTAGTGGGAACACTGGTTGGTCACTGTTACTTGTAGTGCAGGTTCCCTACTGACGTAAGACGTTTAGTGTTTTTTAAAAATCTGCTATTTATGTATGTATGTATGTGGTACAGGTTCTCACCATGCAGCTCAGACTCCCCAGTGCAGGGATTACAGACATGCACTGCCACGCCCAGTGCCAGTGGCCAGCGGGGTGTGCGGTACCAGGGATCGAAGCCAAGTCCTTGTGCTTGCCAGGCAGGCACTTAGGCCACCAAGCTATCTCTCTGGCCCTGTTTATTTTTTGGTCTGTTTTGGACATGTATTTCCTCATTGCTAAGACTTTTTGCATATCATGAAATTGAGTATTTTGTTTTGTTTCGGGTTTTCCTTTGTATTTTAAATGGTCTCTGTATATTTGATGTACAAACCACTCATCAGGTGTATATCATACAAATAGTTTCTCCCATTCTGGCTTGTTCTTTGAGTCTTTCACAAAACACAGGTTTTATGAAAGCCCATTGTGCTGATTTTTTCTTGCATTCTCTCAAATCTTTTGTGTTATATCTGACAATACATCAATTACATTGACAAACTCATCAAATTGTCTTCTATTTTTTCCCACAATTTTATGATTCTTCCTTTTACGTTTAGGATTATGATCCATTTGAATTTATTTTTGTGAAAAATGCAAAGGTTCTGCCTAGATCCATATTTTTCCACATGCATGTCCAATTGTTCTGGTTCTCTTTATTGAAAACACTACCCTTCTCCATTAAATTGCCATTTCTATATTTACCAAGGTTCAGCTGAGTTTATTTGAGTGGGTAGGATGTTTCTTCTTCCTTTTAAAAATAACTATCTTGATTTGAATATAAAATGTCCCCCTAAATCCTCGATCAAAATCAAGGCCACTGGATCAGGAGTGCTCTAATTTTGTAAGCAGATTAACTGATTGAAGGATCTGTGATGTGGAACATTGAGAGAGGTGAAGACAGAGGAGGTGAGACCCACCTAAAGAAGGCAAGTTGCCCCAGCCTCTTTGTCTCCAGCGCTCTCTTTCTCCCTCCGCTCTACCAGCCTCCCTCCTCCACCATGCTTGCCTGCCACAAGGCTTCTGCCTCTCCACAGCCCAAGATCAATGGAACTAACTGATCATGGACTGAACTCTGAGTGTGAGTGTGAGTCAAAATAATCTTTTCCTCCTTTAAATTGTTTTTCTCAGGTGTTTTGTCACAGCAACAGAAAACTAACACAACAAGACTTGTCAGTTTTTGTAAATGAAGTGAAATAAGAGAGACAAATTATGTACACACAGAGCTTTCTCCTGAGATGGTGGAGGAGAGTTGGCTGTCCTCCCTTGCCCCATAAATCACTCCACAGACACAAGGATAATCGCAGGCAGATGCAGATTTTTCTTTGATGACAGTAGAGGTTTATTTTATAAAGAAATTCTAAATCACTATGTGGAAGAAAGGATTGCCAAATGCAGCACTGGCTAAGTGAGGCCACCAGGAGACACTTGGATTTTCTGTGTGGGGCTTGAAACGCTAAACAGCTGGAATTCCCCAGAACTGACATAACTCCTAGGAGCAAAGCCGTTTGAACATCAGAAATGGGTAATTGGGCTATGACAGATCTTCCTGAAAGGTGTTTATACCATAAGGGAGCATGTGTGCACATGCACGTGCACACACACACACACACACACACACACATCATCATCATCATCATCCTGTGCAGTAAAGAACTTCAGTATAAACCAGAAAAAAGTCCTTCCCTCTTGGAAGACTGGATTCCAAGGCATAACTTTATATAATTAACTTATAGTGGATAAAACTGTTTTTTTCTCAACAATAACTGATGCATTTTTAAAATTAGGAAAACTAGAAAATGTCAGTAAAAGAACAGGAAAAAAAGAAAATTCTAGTTACCAAAGAATACTGATTCAAACTATTGTTATATGAAAATTATGATACAAAGCAGGAATACATTTAACATAAAGCACTTTGTTATATTAAAGGGTCTCAAAGCAGAGATGCAAGGACAATTCAGAGAGATTGCCATGTCCTGATGATGATCAAAATGTACAGTTAATACTTAAAAAACAGATTGGAACACCAGATGCATTGTTATGAATCCTTTCAAGATGCCCTGGGTCCGTTGCACACGCTTATTCCATTCTTCTTGGAACTTTCCAAAGCAGTTTCTGGAATCCTTATTTGTGGGTGTCTTCAGGAAGTGTGACAGCAATACCCTGAATTCTCCCAAGCGCCACCCAACAAAGGCAGGTTCAGTGTCCCCAGACGCCTTATCCAACAGATTTGGCCCCGTGCAATGTCTGAATGCTCCCTGAAGTTAAAATGACCATGAAAAGTAAATGGATCAATTCAGGGCCTGGAGATGCCAAAGTAAATACAGGAGAGAGGGCTTCCAGAGCTGTTTCAGAAAGTGGCGATGTCTTAGCCACTCCTTTCTCATTGCTCGGACAAATACCTGACACCTAAGATGAAGGAAAGAAAGGTTTATTAAGCTCACAGTTATTGGAGGTTTTAGTCAGCTGGCTCCAGGGCAGAGTAGCACCTCGCAGAGGGCAACCTTTCGTGGTGCTGCACAGAGCAGAGAGCAAAAACGGAGGAGGAGCAGCAACAATGGCGAAAGAGAGGAAGTCTGTCTCTCTGCCTCATGCTACATTCAGGCTCTCCACCCCAGGCTGGGTGTGGCACTCCCACCCACACTCCCAGGAGTACTAAGACCCATAATCCCAGTGGATCATGATTTAGTCTCAGACTGTAGGAGTCCCCACCCTATGACTGCATGAGGCTTTGGGTGGACAGCTAGACACAAACCATAACAGGTGAGAATATTGGGATAGTGAGTTCAAAGTGAGGAGGAGTATTTTGAAGGGGATTTGCAGCAATGTCTTTTATTGTAAACATTTTGCAAAGAAGTTTTCTAACATTTACTATTTTTTTTTTTAAGTTTTATCTTACAGGGTCAAGGAGATGGGAAGTACTACCACAAAAGGCATAAGTACTTCCCAAGCCCTGTGTGGACTCAGCATGAGGGTCACCTCAGTGTGACTTGGAAGGATCTACCTCCTCCTCTGCTTGCTGACCTCGGTACTGTCCTCTCCTTTCGGCTCAGATGAAAGTTAGTTTGGGCAGATGGGAACCTGTGTGTAGGAATCACCCAAGCACTGAGAACGGCTGCTTCCCAGGAAGAAGGAGGTGAAAATTGTTGTTCCAGGTCCACACAGTAAACCATTATTTGTGTTGTTCCAGAGGCTGAGTCATGTGCTTAAAGTAACACAGTAAATTTGAAATAGAGTACCACATTCAGATGTGGACTTATAAAATTAAAGCATGATGACTTGCCAAGAAAAAAAAATTGTGTGTTGTTTTTCCAAAATTGACTAAAACACTTGTAGCTTGGTACTCTGAGGCCACACAAATAATGGTTCATCAGATTTGTTAAATGTTGTGTGAAGCCTCTATAAAGATGAGATATTCTTCAGAGAAATTTCCATGCTAAAGATCACCTCAGAGTACCAATCTAATATACTTGTACAGAGTAAATGTACAAAATGAGGGCATCTGCATCACATGTTGCTAGAGGTTTTCACTGAGATGATGTTTGGAAAACATAATACAGAGCCTCACACTCAGTGGGCAGCTTATGACCCTTCAGGTTTTGATGCTTAACCCATGGGCCACTGTCCCTGTGTGGATGACAGCTGGGTGCTGTGGGATGCTAAGACCCCATACACTCAAGGAGAGAGGCTAAAATTATTAGTGTTGCTAATTTCTATGTTATTGGCAGCCTCAACAGAATATAAAGTTGGCTCCTTCTGCTTCATTTCTGTCTTGTGACGGTTCATAGGCAGCATGGGAAAAAAAGTACAAGCTGGACAGAAGTTGGTCAAAATTTCTATTGTTTTTTATCTCATCTGGGGGGACAAATCAGTTACAAATTGGAGTGCTGGGTTCCTCCACCTGTTCAATGAAAGGTTTTGGCCAGATAATCTCTGACATTCTTTCTAGAGTTCTTTGGTTAACAGCTTGGGGCCTGTTCAATCCTTTTATCTCAGACAGAGAACTTCATTCTCAAAATGACAATGAAATGTGCTGAACAGGAATTCCCAGGGGGCAGGGGAGACAGACAAGACTTTCCAATAAGGTTGTGGCATTTATTCTTTGACAAGACCAGGAAGCTGTCAGACTAACCTAAAGGTACTTCCCTTCATGGATACAGTATTAATTAAATCCATTTAGTAATTACTGCAACTACTTAGCAGAGAAATCTTATCTACAGTGGGCTTAGGGATCAAGTTGGGTACATAAGAAATATGAGAAAGTCCAGGGCAGAAACATGCTTGAACATTTACCTGTTTTTTTCAATTTTAAGAAATGGAGCAGTTGTGGAAGACCTTCCGGGGGAAGCTAGAGCTCTGCGTGTGGGAACAGCGCTCTGCTCCGCTCTGCGGGTGTCTACCCCATAACTGCAGCAGAGTGGAGCACACACAGAAGCCTGGAAAAAGAAAGCCATCCCATCTACTCCCACTTTTCTTGACAGGTTTTCTAAATCTTCCATAAGTTTATGTTAGCTGGGAATGAATGTCTGAATTTAGGCTTCAAGAATGTTCCTCCCCCACCCCAATCTGTATAATTACTGTTTTTTTCCTGAAGTCTTTCAAAATACTGTAATTAACAGATTGGCAGATAACCCATATAACTGCAGTTAAGGCAAATATAGTATGCAGCTGTCTTTGCATTAAGTGATTAAATAGCATAGTTTTGAAGTACATTTATAAAGCATAAATTTACCTCCTGGCAAAACTGTCTTAAGTAACACACCCTACGCCATCTGCTCACTCAGTATTAATACCGTCTTTCCCAGGACCATCACTATGGAAAGCAGCGCTGGCAGATGTTCGAGCCAAGAGATGCTGAGGGATCCTTTCGAGTACTCAGCAACTTTTGGGTCCTTGTACAGATGCTGATAGTAAATGTGAGCTCAAGCGTACACACAGGGCCAGCATGTGCACACACAGGAGCTTTGTGTATGTGTGGGTGCTCTGCGTGGATGTGTGTGTGTCCCTCGCCAAGAAGGGCTCTGCCTCCCACGAACAAGACAACACTCAGGTGTGATTTCTGCACTTATTAAAGGATTTACTCGTCCATTAAATTGCCCATTTGCCAATAATTGATGCAAAACCTCTGTGTGTAGGTCGAGGTTCAAGGAGCTAGAGAGGTAGTAATAAATAGCGATGGTCCTTGCCCTCGTGGAGATTACTGTCTGCCATGGAGGTCTCATTAACAGACTGTAATTGGAGATGATGATTCTAGACGGAATACAGTCATGCAGAAGTTTATCTTCATTTAGGGTTTATAAAACTGAAAACTACAAATAATTTTTCAATTTAAAAATACATGCAGCACACGGGTGTGGTGGCGCATGCCTTTGGTCCCAGCACCTGGGAGGGTGAGGCAGACAGCCGGCCGCGAGTCCGAGGTTAGCCTGGGCGGCATCGTGAGTTCAAGGTTGGCCTGAACTACACCGTGAAACCCTGCCTCAAAAAAGTAGTAAGCGACAATGATTCCATTATAAAACATGCTCGGAACCTATCATGCACAGAGGTGGCTCAAAGGACAACACAGGAAAGGACACACGGTTGCGTGAGGAATGGTGCAGCTAGCAACAGAAGGCACGGCTAGCATTCACGATTCTGGCTCCTTCACTGGATTTCAGAGATACCGCACAGGTACTGAGAAGTAGGAAGCCTGGAAGGCCTTCCTGAAGGAGGGCGTCAGCCCTGGCGCGCCGCCGGGGAACCCCTGCAACATACTCATACCCAGGGCCTACCCAGAATTAAATTTGGAGACAAGGCTCGGAGAAGGCTCGATCTCGCTCTCGCTCTCGCTCTCGCTCTCCCTCTCGCTCTCGCTCTCCGCTGCTGTCTCCAATGAACTACATTAAGTACATACAGGAAAAGATACATATTGAATGGGTGTTCCCCCTCCCCCCCCCGCGCCCTTGTATTTTAGGGAAGAGTCTCCAGGGTGACCAGTGTCTCACTACTAGATCGTAGTGATCCATCTATTACAGCCTCCCAAGAGCTGGGATTACAGGCCCGCGCCACCAGTCCAGTCGCAATTGCCTTCTCAGCAGGCCGGGCGGTGGGACCTGTACAGCAGTCCCAGGAACCCCGGCCCCTGAACCTGCTTGCAGGTGCTTAAATCTGCTGAGCTATTTGGCTGGCCCTGAATGGGTGCTCTTCATGGAAGAAATTTCCGGCTCTATTCATGTAGATCCTTATGCTTGGAAGTATTCAGACTTAGATGCACCATCTAGCCGAATGTTGTAGACAACCTCCTTACAAAGTCTAGACTAGATCTGTGGTTTTGAAATGTGGCTGTATGGGGGACCACCTGCTTGGACCCCCCCCCCTTCTCTCGGACACGCATTTTCTTTGCCCCAGTAAATATATTCTGCTCATAACCTCCATTTGTTCCTAAAATTCATTTTTTTCCCTAAAATTCATTTTTAAGAAAAAAAGAAATTTGGCTGTATAAAAGAACTGCTGAAGGAAACTTTAAGCTACAAAATCCAGGAGTTACTCTGTGCAAAACCCGTCTGACTCCAGGACTGCAGCCCAAGAGTAGAGATGCAGACACCCCCCTTGTGACTGAGAACCACTGATAGAAATAACTTCTAGACCTCTTTACTTTTTATTTTTTTAATTTATTTTAAAGAGAGTATAAAAATGATAGATCAGACATTAGAGATGATGCACATTTAAAAGAACAAGATAAAAGGTGTTCAACTGCGGCTGTTACATTGCACATTGCTGTGCTCAATGAATTGCTCAGATTACAGATATTAGCATACAGAGCTGGTCAAAGAAAACATTTTAAACATTAACGACTAGTTTTGAAAACCCAAAAGAAGTTAGCAGTCCAAGCATCTCTGCTGCCTGCATATATACTTATATGTTTTCCCTCTTCCTTTTTTTCTTGCTTTTCTCCTTTCCCTCATCTCAATCGTTTATTCCTTACATTCGGTTTCTTTCTGCTTTACTATACCTATTGTGCTTTTCAGATTTTATTTATTCTTTCAGGTTTGGTGAAACAAATTGCTTCATCAATCTGGCACACCTATATCTGGTAATCTGAGCAACAAATTTGATGTAATATAACAACCATTATTAGTTTTCTATTCTTGTTTTGAAATTTTATAACATTTTATTCTGTGTTGCTTTGGTTTTGTCTTTGTTTCTGTTGTTCTTGTTTTTTCCTCTTTAAAATTAAAAGAAAAGAAATAAGTTCTAGAATACTAGCTAATTCAGACAGTCATCAAATCTAGAGGAAAGATGAGAAGGAGAAAAGTGAAAAGATGAAAACTGTGTCAGACTGGAGTCTGTAAAAACCAACTCAAAAATTTCCTCTTTTGGGTTAGCTGTTAACAGCAAAGGAAACCCTAGTGGAATTAGCTGCAGTAATTTTCTCACCATTTTGATTTTCTCTGTGAAATCATGAAGGAAATAATACAATTATCAAAAAGCTGAAGATACGATTAACTCAAACACACCAGTGTTCTTGGTGCTGGAGGTAGGCCTGGGAAGTCTTATTTTACGACCATACAATTGTACCTCTAGAGACTGTACAGGTCTTATGGGGAAATATTCTCATTTTATAAATTAAAACACAGAAGTACAAAGACAGTAAATGAATATCCCAGTGTCTCACAATAACATGAGGCATGAACTCAACTAAAGCCCAGGTATTGCAGTTTCCAGATGGGGAATGCTTCTATTTTGTATTTTCTCAGGTTTGCAGCATATAATGAAAGGCAAAGCCAGTCACAGATGTATTTTTCTTCTCAAGATTTCCGTAGGAAGAGTGTTTTGGACACGAGGACAAAGATCAGAAGTGCTATAATCAGTTGAAAAATAAAAGATCAGAAGTTATTATTTCAAGAAGGAAAGCAAGGAAAAAGTTATTAAATCATGTTACTCTATGAAACAGGAAGAATTCAAATAAGCTTATTTATTTATTGATTGATTTATTATTGTTATTATATGACAGCTTGAGTTGGAGACAGATTATGTGACCATTTTGGCAATTTAACATTATACAAAATCTTGTCTTCCCCAAACTTCATTGTAATGGTAATGCCTTATTCTTAAACAGACACAGATCTTCCTGTGGTTGTCAGATCAAAAAGAAAAAGAAAAACTAGAGACAGTTTCCTTATTAAATCTGAACATTGGAGTGCTGCCAAACTGGACTGTGCAACTCAGACAGTAAGAAGAGATATTCTGAGCTCTCTGTTTTGAATCGATATTTATTACTGTATCAGCAACCACATTTAATGTGCTCATAATTTATTAGCAGTCTTTCTGTGGAGGCAGAAACAGATTCCATAGTTGTTGTGAGTCACACCCTCCAGGCACTGCTTGAATCTAACTTTTGTTCACTGTCACTCGTCTTGAATATTTCCCATTGCAGTTCTTAAAGAGCAGTTCCCTGAAAACCAGAAGCGAGCCTCCCCTAACATTTTCCATTTTATTAGTCAACGGAAGCTAGCTTTAAATTACCACACTTGTGATTCATAACCGGAACAGACAGCTGAATCATTTAGGATGCATTCAAGCACAGCTCACAATTTTTTTTTTCTTTTGGCTGGCTCAGGCTGCCTTAAGCACGGGTCTGACAAGGCACGAGGAGCTGGGGATCGAACCGCAGCATCCTGCGCCTGGCTGCGTTTGCATAAGCAAGCGCTTAAACAACTGAGCTAAAGGGCAGGCCCCCACAGCTCATAATTTTAACAAGATGGTTCCCCTTACTTCAGCACACTCCCCATTGGGAGTGCTTTTGTGTTGCCACAAAGACAACAGCCCTTCTTCTCGCTTCCCCTTGAGTTAAAATGTGGGATCGAAACACTTCATAAGAGAAAAGTGAGGCGAGAAGTAGCACAAATCTCCACAAAGGAAAAACGCTGGGAGTTTTTGAGGTCAAATAAAATTAAGTGAGAAGACTACACAATTATAGTAACAGCAGGTGGGAATCTCTAAGCTGTTAATTAAGAGACCAACCATTAAGAACATGAAGACTCAAGCTTGTCGTGGTTTACTACTTTTCTGGTATTTTGAGACTTGATTATATGGAGCTTTTTTTTTTTTTTGTGGAATCCGGGATTGAACTCAGACCCTTGTGCTTGCCAGGGAAGTGATTATTCCACTGAGCCGTCTCCCTGGCCCTGGAACTACTTTAAAGAGTCATTTTATAGCCTTAAAAATGACAGAGGGAGCACCTTAGCAACATGATCAGCCATGCAGGGACAAGAGGAAAAGCCACTACTTGATAGATTCTTGTTTTATGTAACTCAGAACTATGTGCTTTCTGGTCAAAGGGCCATCCATTATAAGAATGAGTAATTTCATCATACGTGTCTATACCAAGCCAAATAACAAAGCAAGTAAGCTCACAAGCTAGGAAATAGGATGTATGTTCAACCAATAAGATAATTAGATGGATACATAGGCTGATGGACAGATGCATAGGTAAGACTAGCAGTAAAAACTATGATCTTGTCTTAGCTAGATCGTGTCCATCTCAAGTAGTAAAAAGCAAGAAGACTTAATATAATGTAAACTACTTCATGTGTACATCATTTGTAGTAGGACAAATAACTGCAGGGAAGACTGAGTTTTTTTCTGGCAAGATCTTTGTCTTATCTTACTTTCCTTTGTGTCGTAAGCATCTACATACTTCTCATCCAACAGTAATCCAAGCATTGTTGGATAAAAGAAAAGAAGGAAGGGTGCACATGTGATTAGATTGCATTTCATTGAACAATAATGTTGCTTTTATGTTACTTTTGAAAAGATAATATTACTGAAAGAATACACTTAGATTGGAAGTACAAATTACTTTAAGATCTTGTTCTTGAATAGCCTGTCTCCAAAGCCCTGGAGAGACCTTGAGAAAGAGAAGGGACAGCAGACAGGAAGATGAACACAGTCACAAATCAGGTCAGTGCCTAGAGCTGGACCCCAACCAAGTCCCAGGTGTATGGTCTCCAGCTGCGGAACTCTAGGCAAACTTTCCAGTGGCTTCAGTGTCTTATATAAAATAGGGTTCAACTAATTGTTTTCTCAGATCCTTTTCAAAGATTGATGTGAATTTTTGTAATTTTTGGGTTTCATTCTTAAAATCATTCATCTGACCTTTTGGGAATAAAATTGATTACTTACTTTCCTTTTGGAAGAATAGAAGCAGACAAAAGAAACATTAGTTACATAATCTTCCAGTTATGGTATGATTTGGGAAGATTTTCTTGGTTCTCAAATAGAGAAGCAAGATTTTGTTACACAAAAGCCCTAACATGCTGTTTGCATATAATTTCATAAAAGTAACACCTGGAAAAAATTGGATATGAGACCAAAAATAAGATTGCTTTATAAAGAAAATTCTCTAAAACTGTGTCTGTATTTTGATATGTATTTGTAACTACATATGCTAAGTGTCAAAACCTTTGTAATTTTTTTCTTTTTAAAATCATTCAGTAAAATTCAGTATTAAGCTATTTGATAGAGCCTTATGTCACCTTGTCCTAAGCTTTCAAATTGGGACATTCCATTGCCTCAGTCCAGAATGCCACCCCAGGGCATCAGGCTAGCAGTGTCAAATGCAGGCCAAATCCTCCATGGGACCAGAGCCCTCTCCAGATTCACACAAGGACACAGTGTAGAGTAATGGTCTCCTGAGTGTGAGTATTTGGTGCTTTTCTGAAGGAGGCTGACAACAAATTTTTCCTATTAGCAGAACAAGACAATTATAAATTGATTTTTCCAAGAGGAAATGAAGAATAAGGGACACAAGGAGTTGCACACACGCTCAAGTGATGCATGCTGAAGATAATGTGGACCAGGTTAATCCCAATGGAGAAAAACCTTGAACAGAAGTAGAACTTCAAGTGGAGGTACTCATCTTGTGATAGAAGGTGGGGTGCAGAGAAATAACAGGAAAAGAAGAGTAGATGGGGCTAAAAGAATCACCCAGAAAAGACTAAACAATGATGAGATTGGCTCTGTAGTTGGTCCCAATAGGTCAGCTCTCTGGAGTGGATATACATTTGTCCTCCCAGTACTGAGGGTAGAACCCAGGCCCGGTGCGTGCTAGCCAAATACGCTGGTGTGGAATTACACCTCAAGCCCAGAGTGCACACTATTAACATGGGAACAATGTGAAGTACTTGGTCTTAGCAAGAAGAATTAATCTGCAGGCTTGTTTTGTGCACCATGGATTTTGGGGTTAAGTCCTGTGTTAGACTCACCCAGAAAAATTCTGAATTTTAACAAAAAAACTGAGGTCCAGTAAAGTTCTTACTGAGCTTTCATATATTCTTAATTACAATAAAAACACATTTGTCATGTGACTAGGGATTTTAAATCCACTTTCCATACAAAAAAACTGAAAAAGAAAGTGATCAGATGATATGGCCTGAGCTTTAGAGCTGCTGTGTGGCTGTGCAGGAGCTGGGAAAGACGATGTGAATGTGATTCTTTTAATGGGTAACATTAATATTTATGTATCTTTTAATGATGTTTTTATTTTTATTTTTATTCATTTTTTAAAAGAGTAAAAATCAGAATTAAAACAAAAAATTACAAGTGATACAGAGTTTCACTTAACAAAGTGGTATGAATTTCACAGTATTTGTTATAAAACATAGTGTTCTCCTCCAGCCAGTTATTCATATTACCAAACATATGTAAAATTGGGAGAAGAAAGGAAAAAAAGAAGAAATATAAAAGAAATTAAGAAGAGAAAAATTACAATTGTAAAAAGGAGACAAAAATTTAAGTATTATCTGCTCCTTTCCATAGACCATCAGAAATGCACAGTACAGTTGTCCAAACCATCCTGCTTACATGTATACATACATAAATCTCTTTCCCCCACTCCGTCTCCTATCCTTCTCCTCAACCCAGTGACTCTTTCCTTTTGAATAAGTTCATTCACTTTTCCCAGTGTCTACTGAATCCTTTCAGATTCCATTATTCTCTTTCAGGTTCTTACACTAAGGAGACAATATGATGTTTGCACATGCGGGTCTGATTTATTTCACTTAAGAGTATGTTCTCTAGTTGCCTCCATTTACCAACAAGAGACTCAAATTTATCCTGTTTTACAGCTGAATACCACTCCATTCTGTAAAAATACCACATCTTCTTGATCTTCTTGATCTATTTTTCAGTGGATGGGGCATCTGGGTTGTTTCCAGGATTCAGTTCTTTTTGCTTTGACTTTCTTCCAATGATTTTAAACCCCTTTTTAACAATATGAGAGATATGTTTGGAATAAGAAGAACCCAGTTTTTAGTGGTTTTAGGTATTACAAAGTAGACCCTAATAGAATGGTAGGAGAGTTGGAATTTCCTAGTTTGGGGAGTTCAGAGTGACGGACACATCCAACTCCTGAGACTGTCAAAGTTTATCACAAAGAGAGTTCAGTTGAGCAGGACTGAGCCCTGGGCTATTGCTTAGAATCTTTGACAAAAGAAAACAATTTGAAATTGAGAAAAGTGCAACAATTAATTAAAGATAACCTAGTACTCTACACAAATTCTCCAATTGCTTATAGCTTGTCCCATTGTGCTATCTATGCAAACATCAGTGTTGGCTGAAATTCAGATCCATATATCATGATCCTTTCCTTCTGAGTGTCTCAGTGTTCATCACCTCTGAAAAATAATTATTCTGTGATATAAGTTTACCTACCCAGTCTGTCCTTTCTCCATGCTGCTGCTCAGCGTCAGGCACAGCGAGATCTGTAGAGGGGCTTTTCTAAAGCAAAATGTAACTTTCTTTGAGGGGAGAGCAAAGCTTAAAGTGTACTCCTGCTGCCATCTGAATGTCTGTGCCCTCTCAAAATTTGTGTGTTAAAATCTTTACTTCGGGAGATGGTGTTAGGTGGGTTTCTTTTGGAAAGTCACTAGGTGATGAAGCCAGAGCCCCCACCAAGGGGTTAGTGCCTTTGTTACAGGGCACAAGGAAAGCTGCCTGGCTCCCCACATGTGACGACAAGGGAACAGGCATATGAACACGATTGCTCCTCACTGGATATCAGATCTTCTAGCACCATGATCAGCAACTTACCAGCTGACCAAATAAATGATCATGACACCTTTCTGTGGTTATAACCTATATGGTTTATGGTAATTTGTTATAGATTTTAAGTGAAGTAAGACAAAGCCCTTTGGGCTGGATAACTCAGGAGAAACTGATGGCTGGTACCCCAAGCAATTGTGAAAGAGAAACTATAAGCTCTGTGAAAACTCTAGGAATTTAAAGGACAAGTTTGGGAGCTGTACGCCAAGTGACTCATAGCCATTATCAGAGCAATGGAGGCGATCAAAGGAAATGATACAGCACTAAAATTTCCCAGTTAAAAATCTTAACAATTCAGGTTTAATCTTAAGAATTAATCTTAATAATTAAGATACTCCAGGAGTATGAATATTCTGATGTAAATGATACCTTCAGTTATTATTAGTAAGTATTAAAAGAATGCTGCTGAATGTTATCAAGTAGATGGGAAAAATGAAAAAAATCTTTTATAGAAGTAGCTGACAAATATAAATCAAAACACACAAAATACTTTTCCTTGTGGCTCCAACTGTTTCCTTAAAAAGTTAGGGCTCGCTCACAATCAGAATCAAGGTTGGTCTTGCTCTTCTTGAGTGGGGAGCTTGAAGACCTGCTATGTTCTGTTTAAGAAGGGGAGATGAATGTGTCGTGGTGACAGTGCTGCGGAGTTCTGGGAGTACGGCGTGGGTGGAGGGAACTGAGTCAAAGACAGGAAAGGGAGAGCGATGCTGCAGGGACTTCGTTAAAAAACCAGTTTCCAGGATAAACATTCTGACGCTGTGTTGGCATGAGCTACACATCCTGCCTCCCTCTGCTTCCATTCTACAGCACTGAACAGAAGTTACTTCACACATTAATTTTTTTTTTCTTGTTTAAGTGAAAGCTGCATGTTTGGGGCGTACTTGCATGGGAGACTATGTCTGTGTCTGGGTTGGTGCAAGGCTGAAGCAAATTATGTGGCAAAGATGGCAGAGATGGAGAAGATTCCAAGATTATAAATTTCTGGAAATAAGCAAAACTCTTAAGGCTCCTACTTTCATAGCTGAAGAGCTAATCCAAAGCCAAGATCTCTAATATATATTTATATTTGAGAGAATGGAGCTGGAAAATAAAAACTCCAGAGAAAGTGTCAGGGAAGCCCAGGCTTCTGTAGGATCTCCAGTCCATAGCGCCTTCCCAGTGCCTGGCTGTCTGAACACACAGTACTTCCAATGATGGAAAATGAGCTCTTTTTTTTCCATGCCTGGAGACAATTTTTGCCCAAGCTCTGCTTCTTGGGGCATTGCCTTGATTTTTTTTTTTTTTTGTATCCTTTTTAGAGTGTTGTTCCTCTTTCTGTTTT
Organism: Octodon degus; assembly: GCF_000260255.1. Lineage (NCBI taxonomy): Eukaryota > Metazoa > Chordata > Mammalia > Rodentia > Octodontidae > Octodon > Octodon degus. Next base: position 7,009,156 of record NW_004524620.1, on the reverse strand, counting down.
TAATCAATGCTGGGGAAAAGAGATCCATTAGCTAAGGGTACCCTAGGTCCAGGCCCCTCAAGAGCTTGAATCTACTTGGTCCTCTTCATCCCAGTGTTATAGAACATGTTGGAGCAGAGGGACATTTGAGGTGAAATTTCCAGAAAGTGGTAAACACCGTCATTCAGGGCAACAAGTTGAGGAGGGCAGAGTTTCAGTGGGAAGTAGGACTTCCACACAAAACCCTAGACTACCAGGGATGGAAGAGGTCCCAGGGAAGATCTCAAATACCACTGCTCAACAATGGTGCACTGACTTATTCAAGGCTTTTAGGACTCTTCTCAAAACAGTTTCTCCAGATCATTCACCAGCCCCCTTTCAGAGGTACCCCTGAGCCATTCTCCTTCGTGCCTTAGGGAAGACCTAGAAAGCAGGGCTGAATCTGTGATCAGTACTTGTCCATCTGCACTCAGAAGGTAGAATCTGATAGAATGGAGCTCAGCCATTCCTAAAGAGCTGAGGATCTGAGCCTTACGCTAGCAGACGATGACTGGTGGAAATACCCATTGAAGAGTTCATGGAAATCTTGATTACTTGAGTTTTTCCAGAGAGAGAGAGAGAGAGAGAGAGAGAGAGAGAGAGAGAGAGAGAGAGAGAAGGATATTATTTGATCTACTTTAAAGAGAAGAAAGAAACAAAATTCTCTTAATATAACCCAGAAAGGCATGTCATTTATGAATAATGACTGTTCGCAGCTTGCCCAAAGAGAAAACAGTGAGAATTAAGCTGAGTATTCTTCATTCTCTTCTTGTCTTTCAGCACCAATACAAAGAGCCAGGAAGAGGATCAAAGGTGGAATATTAATAAGTAAGCTTCATCTATTCAAAAGGTGCCAATCATAATTACAAAAAATGCAGTCTTAAATGCCATAATTGGGAATGATGAAATCCCAAAAGATCAAAATCCCTAAAGTATAAAGACCTTAAGGATCATAATCATGACAATCACAGTTCTAAAGCTTAAAATCTTGAATGTTGAAATTCTGAAAGCTGAAATCCTAAAAGCCAAGTTTCCTTCTTATTCATTTTTTTAAAAGAGCTATATGCGAGGGACAGAAAGTGGAAGATAGGAGTAGCGCAGCTTTAGTGGTAGGCAACTAGGCACCAGCTGGGCGGTCGTGTGCCACCTCTGCGCCCTCTAGCGTGGTATCACACCTACCTTCAAAAAGTACCCCTCACTGGAGAATAAGATGAAGTCAAAGTTCAGCAACCGTCCTAAACAGACATTTGCTGGTATAAAAATTCTTTCAGTGTTTCACAACCCCTTAGATGTGAGCCAGTCTTATTTATGCAAGTGACTTTTGATGCAGTTAGACTTCTTATATTGACTACAAAATCTAAACTAGACATTCTAGTTCATGTTTCTATTAAACTGATAGATGACACTGTCATAGTGGCTGCTATTGCTTTATAAATCAGATACATGCAATTCATGTCTGTGTTGAATCTCACAATTCTAGAATCTTATGATTAACCACTTACTTGCATATCGCTAACTGGAAGAAGTGAAATAGTTTATAACAGTTATTTGGAGATTTGGTGGACTTTGAACAACAAAATAGATTTCCAATGACTCCCCACCCCACAAGGAGAGATGTGAAATTAGGTAGAATCAAGACTTCCAAATATGAATATAAAGGTGTGATCAATAAAGCTTGGGTATTTTTTTCATTCAGCTCAATGTACTGGTCAGAAAATTCATGTGAGCATCACAAGATAAAGAAGCAACATAAGCTACAGCTTAAAATGTGTCACTTGTCAATGTAGTATTCCTTCAGTTAATGTAAGTCCAGGAATGAAAGCAGCATTTGCCTGAAAAAGAGAAAAGTCACCGGCTGGTTCAAAACATAATTATGTCCAACAGCATCGCTGCTCCACTGCCAATATTGTCTCCACCAAATTTGTGATCTGCATGAATTTACATGGATAAATTTCCACAGGCCCAGTACAACAGAGCAGCCTGGCCCAGAGGACGGGAAGCCAACAGGGAATGCTCAGATCGCTGCGTGGGAGTCAGCTGTTCATTGCTATAAAAAAAAGACCTGAGAAAATCAATTCGAAAGAGGAAGGGTTTATTTTGGTTGGCCGTTGCAGAAGTGCTGGCCCTCGCTCCGCTGGATGGCACTCCCAGGCCTGTCTTGAGAAAGGACATCATGGCAAGGGCAGCTGATGAGGCAGAGCTGCTCACTGCGTGGCGGCTGAGAAGCAGGTACAGGCAAGGGAGGGGAGCCTGTTCCAGGGGCTTCCTCCTGCTTACGTCCCATGGGGACCAGCACCTTGCCACCCATGTCCACGTTCCTGGCAGGTCTTCCTGTCAGCTCTCTGTCCCATGCATTCACCTCTGGAAACAACTTCCAAGACACACCTAGACGTGTGCTTTGCTATTTCCTACGTGTCCTCAATCCAGTAAAGTTGACAATCATGTTTAAGCAGCACACCATACATACTGGATCAGGGAGAAATTTCAGAAAGTGCAGTACTTCAGAGAAAATGAATGTAAACATATTCAAGGAAAGCCATGCCGTGAAAGAGAAGTGGAGACTTCAGCAAATGTAAGGCTTCAAAACAGTGTTACTGACCCCAAAGGCCAGGCAGCCCTTGCACACTGTCTCTGTGAAATTTACCTAATCCCTTCCTGTCATACATGTTTTCTTCTCTTTTCTAATTTTCTTCTCTGTCTTTTCATTGATTTAAGTTATCAAAATCATTTTTTAAATTAGGCAATAGATTTTACAAAAAATTGCCTGTAGAATTCTTTTGTAATAATTTTAAAGATCAGCTGAATCGAAATTTGAAAAACCACAAAAAAAAAAACACAAGATTTGAAAGCCTCTATCATATTGATAATAGTTACCTTTTAACTTACATAATACTTCTTATATTAGTAATACTGAGTTGATGCAAGACTTAATTTATCTAATTTTGGCAGATGTAACTTTGAAATCAATATACTTTGTTCAAAGTTAAATCAGTTCGGTTAAAAAATGAACTAGTGCTGTCAACACAGATGTGAAGATTAAAGGCACATGATTTTTCACTGCTTGATTCATGTATTGGAAAACTTCTAAGCATGCTTGCCACAACTTTGGTAGGTGAAACCTTTTTTGCCACTATGAATTCTACATGTAGCAGTACTTTTATATATAACTGGTAATTAAATATATTCAGTAAGTTTTAGTATAAAGTAAGATATAAATGAAATTGTGAATACTATTGAAAAATAATGAAAAAATCTCATTTACATTGTAAATATTGTAAAGTGTTTTAAATATATTGAATTAATCAAAATATATTGTTAGAATTTTTTATCTCTTCTTCCAATGTGCTTACAACTTTAGAATTACATAAGAACCTATCATTATATCCCTACTGGATAGTGCTAGTATTCAGTGTCTTTCTTTCTTTCTTTCTTTCTTTCTTTCTTTCTTTCTTTCTTTCTTTCTTTCTTTCTTTCCTTCTCTCTCTTTATTTTTGCAAATCAGTTGTTAAATTGATTCCTTTTCATTCTCTAGTATTTCCTCCAAAATAGTCTTTATTCTTCCAAAATATTACCTTCTAAATGTTGTGTTTGTCCATTGCCAATAACTGAGCTCAGGACTCAGAGCTGATTTAGAACTGTTGATTTCATAGCATCTTTTCATATATTCTTGCCTTTTGTCGAATTGACCTGATTCTGTTTCTACTTGTCTATATGGTCTTTTAACTTGCTGAATAAAAAAACAAGAGAAACTACTTAATTCACAACCCATCAACTGTTACATAAGTCCAAAATTCTATGCTTTTTGTTTGTTTTCTTTCTTGTTTCTAACAACATGCTGCTAAAGGCCCTTAGTATTTTCCCCAGGTTTTTCATTTTAGCCTTCTTGGTGTAATTCTTATACTTCTGTACCATTCATACTGCTCGGTTAGTAGTACTTGTTCTACCTTGTACCTATATTCCTGTCTTGCTTACTCTTGCAGGCTTAGTAGGCTGTACTTTGTGGATGTCATGTCGTACGTGGACCACTCAGTAGCACACAGGAGACAGCTGAGTACAAGGGCAAGCGCTGGCAGCGGATGATCACAGGCTGCCATTCTACCGAGAGGGCAGCTACGAGATCCTCTCTTTGGGGTCCACCCCAGCGTTTCACCATGGCCACAGACTTTTGCGGAAGTCATTAGCAAACTGTCAAGCAATACTGGGGGATCCTCAGAGTTGGCCATTGTCCCATGACACTTCTAACCAGCACTTTTGGTCAGCAGCTCTGGGAGGCTGGCTGGAGAGTTTATCTGATGTTCCCCTGCCAGAACCTGTGCCTTCTTGACTTTATTCAGGTGGGCATGATCTACAGGGACAGGGAAGGCTTTCCTGCCCTGCCCTCTCATCTCTGAGGCATCTCAACCTCTTTTACCCACGATAACCTTCCTGCTCTCCAAATTTTATGTGTGCTTCTTTCCTTTTACTGTCTTTTTTTTTTTTTTTCTGTGAGTACTTGAAAAATTTAGTGTCTCTTATCTTTTCTCGAGAAATATTTAGATTCTAGGCAGGACAGTCCCACATATTTTTACAGTGAACTGACTTTGCTGAAGTTTGTATTACCAAGACCTCTCGGATGATATATCTATATCGTAATTGTCTGGTCTTTTTCCTTTGATGATAATAATCACATATCAAGTAATTTCAGAGTTGTAGCCACCGTGACCAACCCTGCTCCTCCAGACAGTGCAGTTTAGCTGAGGGCTGTGGTTAAGTGACTCATCTGAAATAGCAAGACCATAAAATTAAGTTCCTTCATAAGTTAATTGTCTCAAGAGAATTTCTTTCCTTTCATGACATTGCTAATCAGAAGGCCTCAGATCCTAGTCCTACTGCTCATTTGCTAATCTAATTAAATTACTTCCTGATGCATTTAACTGCTCATCTGAGGTTTGAGAGATTGATTCCGTGTATATAATGAGTGCCTTCTTGTGGGAATAGTTCATGGCGTATTTCACATATTAAGGAAAACTCTTGGTGGTGAGATTAGTGAGAAATGAGGGTATCATGGAAGGCCCATTGAACTATACACATAGAATTGTTGAAGTTTGACTTTATGGGGTTAGGCTAGCAAATTAATATGATGGTACAGTAGCATGAGGCATAAATGAGAGTGTTAGCGATGGACACTGTATTTGCATAATCTGGAGTTTACGAAGCGTTTGTGATGTGTCCTCTTTTCCTTATTTTATCTGTGGCCAGACACCCTCCTTGCTCATTGTACAAACGGGTATTTCTCTGCCTGTTCGTTATTCAATCAGCAATTATCCCCAGGGAACAGAATTCAGACTGCTGTAGGAAGTCACGATGGGCCTCCTTTCCTGCAGACACAGTGATGCACCTTGAGGAAGGAAACTCAAACTGGCTACGGAAAGGCAGGACAGCGCGGAGGGGCGCCCACTCAGACTTGCACAGGAGGCAGGGCGGGTAGCAGCTGGGAACGGTTAGACGTATGTCGCAAAAGGCTTCAAGGAACACACGCCCAGTTAATGTGCCCCCAGGAGGCCGGCAAGACACTTTCCTCCCTAGGTAATTCTGTCAAATGTAGCCACGCTTTCATTAATTGCTGAAATATTTTTTTTTCTATTCAATGTAGGGCTACACCACACTTTTTGTGTTAATAAGTATTTATTCTCTTACAGTCATTAACGGTGGTGTGTAAATGTACTAGTTATTACCAACTCTTGTTGAGAAAAAAAACACAATAAAGGGGTGATGAAAAAATACATTAAAAATGTGCGGCCCGTTTCTTGCCAAGTAGCAGAAAAATGAACCGGTGATACTTAGTTCTGGGCCTAACAGCTACATCCTGTGGTTTTACTGAAAGAGAATACAGATCTGCCCGAGGAACGTAATAGTCTTTCTTGGGTATTACACATCATGGGATTGAAGAAAATGTGAACTTGGAGCAAAAATATCCACGAGTTACTTTCTGGCTTTTTTTTCTTCCTTTCTCCTTCTTCTTTCCCCCTTTTAAATGGAACAAATTCCATCGCGAGCCAGGAAGCGGTCTGATGGGCCCATCAGCGGTCCTCTTGGCTGCGAGGGAGCACGCGGAAGCAGCGAGACGAGCGGCTCCTAAAGCGTAGTCCGTTTCCTCTCCCCGGATTAACCAGCAATTTCTGTTTTGGTCTTCGCACGCACCAAGCCTCCCCCAATCAGCGCCTGGTTCGTCACTGTGCCGACCCCCATGTAAGCCCCGCCCCTAGCGCAATCCTATAAAAGGGCCAACCTCCGTCTCCAACTCCAGGATTCCTGGCTTTTCTTTCAGCTGCTCTTGCGCACCTGATGATAAAAGATATCTTTGCTTTCTTTCTCTTCTCTTTCGCGTGAGTGTAAGGAAATTGACAGGGTCACATACCTGAAAAAGGTTAGACAGGGTAGTAGTGTCAGTCAACACAATCACTTGATAGATTAGTTACCCCAAGGAAAAAGGGTGCTTGATGTAAGAAATAGTAATAAAGAAAAGTAAACTAAAATGTTGGTAAGTGATAGGGAAAAAAGTGAGGAAGAATAAATGACTGCATACATGGCTCTGTTACTTAGCAAAGTCTCATAGCTGTCAAAGAATTCCAGGACTGTAGCGGATAAGCAATATCTCAAACTTGACTTTTTCTTGTACACAATATTTCAAATGAAACAAAATCTGGGGAAATGCAAGTGCAGTCTTTTTCCCTTGCAGTATGTTAATGTGTCAGATTGTGCCGTGGAACAGCTTGAGGGATGGCAGTGTTTTAAAAACATTATATGTTAACCTGGCCTTTGTAAATATTCTCTTTACCTGCAAGATGTTTTTAGTGGAAGCAGGTGAAATGTAATTTCCATAGCTACTTATCCCCAGTTCTTAAAAATAATTGCTGAAGTAACATTAACATCGTTTAAAGTAGAGGAATTAGATCATGGTTTGGGCAGGAGGAGGATGTTGATGATAAAAACAGGAAGCTGAAGGTCTCCTGGTTGAACGTGGGTTCTGGTATTTTCTCATCATTTGATATTGTCAAATCATGAAAATTTATAACCAATGTTGATTTAGTTTCTTCAAATTTCTAAAGTACGTATCGCAATAAGAGAGAATCCTAGAAGTACATGTACAGCACTGTTTCATTCTCTCTGATTGTCTGAGGAGCTGTCTCACACACATTATTAAAGAAAAGCTGTAGGAACACACAGACTCTGGAGCACAGAAAGACATCTGTGATTTGCTTTGAGCGGCACCTATTTATGCTTCTTGTAAAGGGTGCTTTCCAAAATCGACATGTTTGTACTGCATTTTACTGTTTTTCCTTTTTCTCTGAAACAATTTCTGTTTATACATAAACCATCTCCATAGATTGGCTTAAAACTACCCTGATCCCATGGTGCTGGGCGGGAGGCAGCCCTGGCTGCAGCACTCCACCTCGCCACAGCTTTGCCTCAACAACCGAGACAGGTCTTGTCCACTACAATGAATTATGTATAACCGTCAGGCTACTTCTTGGCATGGAAAACTGTGACATGTTAGATTAAAATTAAATATTGAGTAGGCTTTCTCCTAGCAACATGAATTAAAGAAAGAGGATTTTTTTTTTTGCACCATTGAAATATGGAAGCCTCCCGTCCTGAGAGTTTGCACAAAAGAATCTGACTGTCACAACACAGTGTAGAACACAGAATACGTAATGGGACTCAGCTCTTCAACGTAGCCTGGCTCTGGAAGGGAGTCCAGGCAGTGTTCAGAAATGATCAGTGATCAGGAACTGTGGGGCAGCCTGCGGCTAGGTGGCAGCAGGACCAGTCATGATGCCCAGTGCCAACTCAGATCATAACTCTGTCAGGGAAGCCACATTCCCTTGCTCATCCGGGAGATCTCAGCCAGCAGCTACAGGACAGAGTGACAGCCTCTCTGGGAGAGAACATGTAGAAAGACTAGCAGCCTCTTGAATGGGCCAGGGAGGAAATACCAGCAAGAAGGCCCGTGTGAGCTGGCCAACTTTCTCAAAAAATCTCCACTCCAAATCTAACTTGCTTTTGTTAGTTTATTTCCTTAGCTCAGCTGCTGCTTCCTTCTTTTTAGTAACATATTAGAAGAAAATTAAAATGGAATCTATACTTTTCAAAGCAAAATGAACCACACAACAAAATGAGATATTTTGGGATATGCCCATGGCTCACTTGACTCCTGCAGTTGGATCAAGTGTCTTCAGGATTCTGGCTCAATCTGTTACGCCCTTCTCAAGATGCTGCAGCTGGTGGCGAGTCCTAAGGTGTGGCTGGTGACGGAGGGTCACTCCCGCTGCAAGCATGGGCCTGTAACTGAGTGCTCCTCAGCCACCTGGAATTCGTTTTATGTGTACAGGATCAGTGTCTCTGATGGTGCTTCCGAGTGTAACAAAAGCAAACCAGAGCGCAGCTTCACGCGAAATCACTCGCTATACAATGCGAGGCTGGCGTGTGCCTGCAAAGGTCTCTGAAGTCGAGATGAACTGCCCATGTCACCTGAAGTAAGAGATGCCACAACAAGAAGATGGGAGCCATAAACACATACAATATTAATAAAGCAATTACAGTAAGTGGTAGAACATTCGCTTTGCAAATCTCTAGCCATTTCAGAAAACATCTGTCTCTGCCATGAGAAATTACCATTAAACAAAACAAGCTGTGCTTTGTGTTTTAGGTCTACATTCAGTATCCCGATCAGTCAGTCGGCTGCCAGGACTTCAATACCAATTTCATAGCCTATTCCCTGGGTTGGTTTCCCAATCAATGTAGCCAATTGTGCTTATAGGAGGCAGAGGGGCAATTAGCTGATCTGCTGCATTCGTTTTGCAAACTACCTGAATCCAATCACACATGATGCCTCAGGAAGGCAAGTGGTCGGTTCGAGTGACCACACAAGTCCTTATTTAACAGAAACTAGCTCGAATCATAGCCTGTCCATTACCTGAAAGTTGTTGCTTCCTTATTTTCTAAAAATCCCCAGTATCACAAAAACACACGTAAATCGTCATGCTTACTGGTAGTGTCCATGTGTGTTCCTTTGTTACCGATCAATGAAATTCAACCCTGGCTGGCAGAGGAGGGGGCTGGCGACCACTGAACACAGAATATCTTCAGGCGGCTGGCAACCTGATCCACCCCTACTTGAAGGTGAATGACACAAACTCCTTTCATTTCCAAATAGGATTTTAATTCCTATTCACCAGTCTCAAAGGGGATCAAACCAAAAATGTCCGTGGCCATGTTTTATGTGCTGAAGAAAGGTGTGGCTGTGTAAGGACTCTCCCCATGTACAGCCCATGCAACTCAGTCTCCTGGTACGGCGCCGGCTTCCTTTGCCAGCAGTACACGAGAAGAGAAGAAAGGGATCCATAGTTAATTATGGAGCTCAGATAGGCCTTGCCCTCATAAAAGAAGCAACATTGCTGGCTTCTTCACACCCCAATGTCCTGATCTTCACCAAAGCTCCCTGCCTGTATCTTACCATAAGCTTGCTCTTTGGATTTCTCTGCCTCCTGGGCTTGTTCAGGCTACTGTCCCTGTCACTTCTTCATAGCAGCCTGTCAGTCCTGCCCCTGGTCTTCTCTTCTGGTCTGTTTTCTAAAATGATAACAGGAAGCTCTGTCAAAGCATCAGGCCCAGAGTAGCACCCCATTAACCCCCCTAGAGCATCCCTAATGACTCCCTGAGCACAGTTCAAGCTCCTCGAGTGCCCTATGGGCTCTTGATATGGCCCTTTGTCTAGCTTGCTAGTTCTTCAGGCTCGATTCCATGTCTACAATCCCTCCAGAAAACCTGCAGCTCCTAAAATTAGACATGGGGACTTGGCAAGGTGTTATTTCTCTGGGACACTGTTCTTCTGCTCTTCCTCCATGTCCCCTGGCCAGTGACTTCTTAATCTCTTCTTTAGTCCAACAGGTACACTGGGAAACAACTTGCTGACCGTGTCTTGCTGTGGACATTTGCTTTAGAACACATTCAAAAATATACCAAGGCAAAGCATAATGACATCATGCCCTGGAAAGATCTTGGAACCAGAGAACATCCATTTATATCGTGAGTTATAACCTACTTCTCATGAGAAATTATGTATTGTCTTCAAGCCCCTGTTTCTCCCCTTTTCCTTCAAATAGGAAAAAAAATGCCTGTGTTTGGGAGAGAATTAGTAAATGGGGCCTTCCCAGTGCTGTACTTGGCTCATAGCAGTAACTCAATAAGCGATTGATAGTGGGATTTTGTTAGCATATTTGTCTTCTGCTTGAAAATGAGAGGCATCTCTTTTCCTGCATTCATTTCTGGCTCCTCTCTCTGGCCCGTGAAATGGACTAGCATATCTGCACGGCAGCAATTTCAGCAGAGGGTCCACACATACAGGCTGTGAGAGTGGTAAGTCTCTAAATCTTAAGGGTTTGACAATTGGCACTACAGCAAAATTAGAAATAAGGACACCGTGCTGGGCCCAGTGGTGCGCGCCTCATCTGGGAGGCTGAGACGGGAGGGTGGTAAGTTTGAACCAAGTCTGGGCAGTGTAGTGAGGAAGGTAGACAGTGTCTCAGAACAGTGGGCATGTAGCTCGTGCAAAGGCTCCAGTTCATTCCCCAGTAATGGGGAAAAAATAAGGCCATTGAACACGGCTACAAAAGTCAAGCACCCTCCAAATACTGCTCACTTTGCTGGCCCTTGAGTGAATCTGCACTGGCGACCGGACCTGCTGTCTGGGGGCGGGCTGCCTACTGGAGGAGAGGCCATGTGCAGCTTCGTGCCCCATACAACCCTGCCTTCCCTGGTGGATGGAGGACTGAGTGGGGCACTGGGTGACATCACACTTAGCACAAACAGGAGTGAAGCAGGAAGTGAGCAGAGATGGCAGGCAAGTGGCAGCCACCAAGCAGAGGCCAGTCAGTGAGTGCCTTGACCTTCATGTCTAAAATTCGGGCCTGGTGCTGCTGGGGATTCATGGAAAGGCTACATAGGCAGGAGACAGGAAAGAACCTCAGGTTTAGACGCGTTGGACAGGGATGGTTGGTAGCTTCTGAAGGGACAGTGTCTTGTTAGGACAGGGGCATGGCTTGGCTGGCTGCTGAATAACAGCTAAGATAATGGAGACCTGCGACAAGGCCAGCTCCAGAGGCATGTAGCCCAGACTGCCGTCCAGTGACCTGTGCTTACAGGGGCCCTCTGTGGCGTAAGCCATGGTGTTAGTTTCTAGAAATTCTTCATAACTTCTGGAAAAGAAGCTCTGCTTTTTTATTTTGTGCTTGGCTCTGCACAATCCTAGGTGATCTTAAGAGGGATAACAGGAGAGACATTATGGCTAGTGAAACAGGAAGGAGGATACATTGTCCACTTTGTGTTGCCTTTCTTTGTGAGTGATGTCCTCGGTGTCCTTGGGTGGCCAGCTCTCTGATCTGGGTGTCGCGGGTGTTAGGGTGAGGTGAATAGTGAGGATTTATTTTATTATACTAATACAAAAATGAAACGTTCATGCTAAGTTCTGTCCTTCCATAAAACGGCAATATCTTAGTCAGGTACTGGACTGTCATGACTTGTGGAAGGACCAAAGGATTATGGTCTTCTGTATTCTTACCTAGAACAGAAAAAACATTTTATGCCCAGAATAGAGACAAATCATATAAAACTCACGACAAATTCCTTCAAGCCTGAGTGACTAGAACAGGAGAAATCCAGAGGAACAGTGAAAGGGGACGTGGCCTTTGGCTCTGAGATTCCCCCGTGGCATGGAAGGGCACATGCCCCAGTAATGTCACAGAAATGCAGTGACCCTCGGAGGCTGGCCTTTCAGCATCTCGGTAGCTGCCAGCGTTTCCAGGTGAGCAGAGCTCGCTTTGTCTCTAGCCTCATCCGACCCAAACTCCAGAGTTTTGCTGTGACTTGTGACTGGGGGGCAAAGGAAGTTCCAACAGAGACTGAGATTTGATTCCTAAATCAAATCATCCCTTGTCCCAGTGGGTGGTTGGAAGCAAGCTTAGGTTGGTTATAGAAAAGAATGTATGTGATATCTTGTTACCCAAATCGCAAATTTGTATCTGCATTAAAAAGATAGAAATACTAAGATGTAATCTTTTTGTTTTTTAAATTTATTTGGTTGGTACAGTCTTACTACGCAGCTCAGACTCATGGTGATCCTCCTGCTTTCAGCCTCCCCAGCACTGGGATTACAGGTGTGCGCCACTTTGCCCAGACTCTGGCAGGCTCAGAGTACCCAGAGGTGGGGCTGGCATGGCAGGTGGTGCTGGGGATTGAACCGAAGTCCCTGCGCTTGCCTAAGCAGGCGCTTTAGTCCACTGAGCTATCTTGCCGGCCCAAGATGAAATCTTTTTATTTATTTGTCACTTATGTAATTGGGACAGGGTCTCACTATGCAGACCAGACCCATAGTGATCCTCCAGTTGTCAGCCTCCTCAGTGCTGGGATTACAGGTGCTTGCCACCACGCTCAGAGGCTCAGCATACCTGGGAGTGGGGCCTGCATGGCATGCAGGCCCAGGGATCGAACCCTGGTCCCTGCGCCAAGATGTAATCTTAATATTATGATAAACTGTATTCCATCATGTGAGTGGTTTTAAGTATCAAAAATTACAGCACAGTATTCTTTTGTGTATAAATTTAACAAACTTCATAAGGACTTCTACAGCTACAGCATTTGTGAACAGCTACGTATTGTTAAAACTGGTGATTTATAAATAAATGCTATCTTAACTAAAATATGATAATGCCTTATTCTAAATGTAAAAATGCATTTCTTTTACTGTGCATTTCCTACTTGCCAAACCGTGAAGTCTATCATTGCAGCACCTTATCATTTCTTTCTGATAATCTGTATTATAAATCCCCCTTTTGTCTGTGTGTAATTAAGAACTGCCCGGCCTTGATCTCCGAGACCGCTGAGCCACTGCTGCCAAGATTCCCCTTGTTCCCCTTCTGCCCTTTGCCGACGCTCGCGTTAGGAGGCTCCGGACTTGCGCAGTTCCCAGGGCTGTGCAGAGCCGGCGCTGCGTCTTGCCGCGGAAAGCGCAGGCTGCCTGTGTCCCCACGCGTGTCCCCCGCCTCCGTGCAGAGGGCGGCGTGGTGCCAGCTCTCCGGCCCGCTCTCGCCGGCCGCCCCTGCGCTCTGCATTCTGCCCACGGCGTGTGGACAGCAGGCTGCCCGGCTGGCCCACGCCAGCTCCCGCCCAGCAGGCTGTAGTTCCCGAAGCTCGTGCTGGAACCTTGTAGTAGTCACTGACTCACTTGTAATTCTGCATCTGGACCACAAACATTGAAATCTATTTTTAAAAAATTTCCTTCCAAAATTATTAATGTTATTTATTTATAATTATATTACTGAAATACTAAGAAATTATGAAATGCATAAATCTAATAAAGAATATAAATTTCTCTTATAATCAACTTCTGATTTTTGGTCTGATTTATGTACTTATTTTCTCTGTGAAGTCGAAAACTACCAGCGAAGGCCTGGTTTATGCCAGGGATTGTTCCAAGGGCTTCACATTGATCTAATTTTCCTATCTATATAAATTCTGCAATTTTGCCAAAAGACTTGAACTCGAGGTTTCTAAATACTACATTCTTGGGCTGGGGAGATAGCTCAGCAGTGCAAGTGGCTTCCTGCCAAGCACAAGGTCCCGAGTTCGATCTGCAGTACTGCATACTGTGCCGCCATGTAGCTGAGTGAGGTGGCGCACACCAGTGACCCCAGCGCTGGGGAAGCTGAGACAGGAGGATCACTACGAGTGAACTGTGTAGTGAGACCCTGTATCAAAAAATAAATAATATTTTTTTTAAAAAATAAACGCTATCTTAACTAAAATATGATAATGCCTTAATCTAAACTTAAAATACATCTTTTACTGAGTACATTTTTTGTACATTAATACTTTTTGTATATTAAATTTTTTGCACATTAATAGTACAGTATAAACAATAGTGCTATTATTGAACATTTGAATAAACATAAAAGTTACTAACTCGGAATCATTTATTTGTATACATCTCACAAATAATTTGTTATTTTCTCGAAAGTCTTTACCCGACTACCAAAACGGGTCTCGTCTTGCAGACCTTGCTTATTTCAGTGCAGGAATCTCCCTTATACATTTCTCTGGGGACTTGAGGAGAAAATACTCGTGTCTATTTTCTAATAATGGTAATTTCTGAAGGACTATGGTGAGGAAGAAAAAAATAAATCATATGATGGAAGGGAGACAGGAGTCTCAGCAAAGAGTCGCCAGCTGTGTATTTTCTTCCCAGAAAATCCCGGCAGATGGCACCTTCAACTTGTAGACTGATTTTCCAACTGTTCCGTGAGGTCTGCGGGATTTGTTGAGTCGTTATGGTGCTTAGAAAATAGCATCTTCATTCTGCAGGTCTCACTCTTCTGAATTTGGAAGATAAAGAAGCAAATATTTCAAGCCCTGCTGATGGGGGAGAAGTGAAATACGCATGCAGCGAGATCTGGGGAGCGAGGACCTCCGGGTTGTTTGCCTCCTCCTCCCTCTCTACCGTGGGACAAGACTTTAATCCAGGACAATAATTAAACATTTCTTTTGCGCATTTTTACTTTTTGAACATTGAAATATCTCATGCAGAAAGAAATAGAAACAAGGTGGCATATGCCCCAAGACTGAAAATACTGGAGTAGTAAAATGTGTCAGGTATTTTCTTCTTTGTGTGACTTGGTTTTTGAACACACCCATTTTTGATTTTGAAAAAAAAATACTATAATCAAGGAACTACGACAACCTCTTCATTGAAGAACCAAACTCAATAAGCCCGTTCTAGAAGACTTGGAAAATGAGCTTCTCTACCTTTGCTCCATGGCCTAACCTGTCATTAGCTGAATGACTATGTATCATGTTGAGTACATAGTAAGCAGTGTAAAAGAAGAGCAGCTTAAATTTGTTTTTAATTTTTAATAATTTTAACATAATGAATTAAAATAACTAAAGTATTTTTATATTAAACCTGGCCTTTGAAGACATTTTAATATGTAAACACTTAAATAAAATGGAAATTTAGGTTTTACAAAAGCTCAAAAATATTTTTGAACGTATGGATTTACTTAAAAGTATGTACTTTTAAAAAAAGTCAGAAAAGTCCTTTTCAAGACTTGAATTACTGGGAAGGAGTTTTGTTTTCTTAAGACAGAATAGCTTAAAATGGACTGGATGATTTCCAAGATTTTCAAAATAATGTTTGATCTTGTTTAAGACAGTGATACATACTTTTCAAAGATAAGACAATTTGGAGACCATCTAAAAATGTGGGACAATGAGGCTTTCTTGCTCAGAAATGGATTTTATAAATTAATGCTAAAAAGCCCAGGTATTGGAGTTTCAATTCCACTGGAAATGATCCACATAGACTTTTTCTCCCACATTTTTTATTCTTCTTTCTTTCTTTTTCTTTTTTCTTTCTTTGCTTTTTTCTCTTTTTGGTGGAAACTGAAAAATCTAAGTCTCAAATGTTTGCACAGAACAGGACGATTACTAGAAATAGTCAAATGCATTCCCCAAAAGATAGAGTAGGAGGACTTACATTATCTGATGTTAAGACAAAATGAACAAGTACAGTAATTAAAACAGTGGGGCAAGAGTAGGAAGACAGACGGTAGAAACACAACGTGTACCAAAGGCTCACTTCAACAGGATGCAAGAAGTGGACAAATTCTTAACTGAGTCTGATCAGCAACTTAAAAGCAATCATCAACCAGTGGGGTTGAGACAAGTAGAGAAGCGGGCGGGAGAGAGGCTTGGACATTCACCTCATACCAAATGTAGGAACTCATCTAGGCAGGATCACAGAGTTAAATATAAAAGCTAAAGCTAGAAATATCTGAGATCAAATATCTTTGCAGCTTGAGGTTTAAACAGGTTTGTAAAACAAACAAACAACTAACTAAACATGAAAGAAGTTGAGAAACTGGACTTTGCCTGAATTTAAATTCCATTCACCAAAGGACATGGTAGGTAATAAAAAATAAAGCCAGAGATTGGGAGGGAAGTCTGAAAAATGATTTATATCCACATCATGGAAATTATTCCTACAAATTATTTTAAAACAGTTTAATTTCTAAACAGGCAAAAGACTTTACAAAGGAAGATCCATAAATGGTCAAAAAGAACACAGAGAGCTGTTGAACATCAGTGATTGTGAAGGAATTGTAAATTAAAACTCAGATGAAACCACTGTGCCATACACACACACACACGCACATGCACATGTAAATACATACTAAAATTTAAAAACGCATAACCACAATATGAAACGTTGAGGAGGATAAGAAGCATCTGGAACTCAGAAATGCTAGAGAAAGCTGTATAGTTGTCCAACCAGTGTAGGACTGGACTGAAGAGTGTCGCCCAGCTTTTGCCCATCTGGAACTTCAGTGTCACCTTGTCCAGAAGTAAGGTCTTTGCTGGCATAAATCAGTTCAGAGGAGACCACTGGGTGCCCTGGATGGCCCTGGGTGCGGCCACCAGTACCCTTCCATAAAGAAGAGCGTGCAGACAGAGACAGAACCACACGGGTAGAAGCTGCAGTGATGACGCAAGCTTGAGGTTGATGTTGCAGTTTTGTGGCCCAAACCAAGGCCAGCAGCAGCCAGCACCCGTTGGGTGCCTGGAGGCAGCGCTGCCTCCCTCGCGTTCTTCCCACCCGCTTTGAGAGGGGCTGTCTGACATCACCAGGTTACAGGTCAGGACTTGGTCCTGGTAGGCACCTCTTCGTTGTCCTAATCCACCCGCTGCTTGACACTTGGCTAGGTGCATCCATCCTCAGAAGGCACAGCAGTAGCTGTGGCGGGCTTCAGCAGTTTCTCAGGATGTTAAGCGCTTCGCCTGCCGCGTGACCCAGCACCTCCTCGCTGAGCCTTGCACCCTGCGCTCGTCCTCTGACGCAGCAGCTTCTGTTGTCGTGCTTCAAACTGGAAACATGTCCAGTCTGCTCAAGCTGACTGGACAACAGGCACACAGGCTGTTGCTTAACAATAAAAAGGAGTGAAGTGCAGGCATGCTCCTTAGCAAGGATAGACATTGAAAACACACTGAGCACACGAAACCAAACACAAGAAAGGCGCTTGAACTGCAAGGGTTCATGAACGTGAAGGACCAAGTCAGGCAGAAGGAGATCTCGTGTGAGCGCTGGGGTGCCCGGTCCGAGATGGCATGGGGCTCTGCCGAGACAACGGAAGAACTCTCTACAAGCTGAGAATCCTTAACACGAAAAATGCACAATAAAACATGCTCCAAAATCACAACTTTTTGAGTGTGATGTCACACCGTTACTGGAAAATCCTACACCATGAAATTTAGTTTGTCCCATAAAAGTATTTAAAATACCTGAAAAATTACTTTCAGTCTCTATGTAAAAGGGGTGTTTGAAAATATAGAAGAATTTTCTCTTTAAAACTGTTCTTGGGTCGGCCAGATAGCTCAGTGGATTAAAGCACCTGCTGAGGCAGATGCAGGGACCGACCCCGAGGCGCTCTGAGAGGGCGATTGAAATTGGGCATGGTGGTGCGCGCCTGTAATCCCAGCCCTTGGGAGTCTGCAAACAGAAGGATCACTACGAGTTTGATCTGCGTAATGCGACCCTGTGCTAAACAAATTAAAAAACAAATAAACAAACAAAACAAACAAATGAAAAAAAAAAAAAACAAAAAAACAACCCTGGGTCTTAGCCCTAAGAAATCTCATTATGCATATGCAAACACTTTAGAATTTGAAGATACCTGAAATTCAAGCTACCTCTGATCCGAGGCGTTTTGGATGATGTATATTTTACATCCAACTTGTGATAGCGCCTGCGCTGCTATAACACATTTGTTAAAAGTCACCAGACTTGTTTCAATGGATGTTTTATTAAATAAAATTTTTATCTGAATAAAAGTGAAATGAAATATAAATCTTGGAGCATTCCATCGTAGGTAATATTTTCCTCAATAAAAAAGAATATCCTACTGTAATTCAATGAACATCTTTACTCGTTTCCTATTTTAAGAAACTGTATTAAGCCAGGCACGGTGGCCCACGCCTGTCACCCCAGGCCCCGGGAGCCTAAGGCGGGAGAAATGAAAACGCGGAGCCAGCCTGGTCACACAGCAAGACGAGAACACAACAGCGATCCCCAGAACTCATTTTGTTCTAGTGCGTGCTTTTAAAGTACTGTTCCCAAGTTGTCCAATCTGCGATGGAGGCCTGGCCCTTTCTTCCGTCCCAGTGTTCTTTCTACGCTGGCAGAGGCTTGGATCTCAATTTCCTTAGCTATGAAGGGTCAGTAACGCACGCAGCAGGACGCGGTTGGTTCCTTAGGCCCTTTCCTTCGGGGGAACTAGACCCTGGCAGAGCCAGTCAAACGTAAAATAAAGCTACCTGCAGCTCAGGTGTAGAGAACGCAGTTTTAAACCTCATTCAGGACGCTGATCTGAATTTTCTCTTTCTTCAGTGGAGAGCAAAACGCAGCAACGAAGAACCACCCAGCGCAGGTGCGCAGCCCTGCGGTTCGGCGGCACGCAGCTGCCTGGCCAGGGCGCGCTGGGACGCCCGGAGCCCCATCGCGCTCGCCGGCTCGCTTCTGCGGTGCAGCGCCAGCGCCACCACGTGGTCGCCGCGGGTCCGTCGCGCCACAAACCAGGCTTTTCCCTCCGGGGCTGAAGAACAGGAAAATAAAAACCCAAATAAATCGTCCAGAGGGCCTGAACAACCTCGGGAAGGATCTCGCTCAACAGCTCCTTTTCATCTAAACGTTGCAGAGATCCCTGACATCTCAATTAGGAAGCCATCTGGAATGTTTGCCGTCTAGGTACCAATTATTTGTTTCTGCAGTCATCAAATATTTATTGAACACCATGTGCCAGACGCCGTGCTAAGCAGGAGAAAAGCAGACGCTGCGGCCTGGTGGGGCAGGGTGGCCGTGAGCAGATGACGGGAGCACCCTGACTGGGAATGAAAGGGACGTCGGAGGGAATCGGGGAGCCTTCCCTCCACGCAGAATCCGCGTGTGCTTTAGAAAACCTGGTTACCGTGACTGATTGACAGAGTAATTGCTTGTCACGAGTCTGCTTTGTGTCGGGTACGATCTGGGACTGAGGAGTACAGACGTAGACCGGAAACACAGAAATCCTTTCTTCTTTTGTTAACCTCGTTGGATGTGGACCATCAAGGGGAGAAGCTTTGTGAGTCTGTGTGGTGCACAATCCATGCTTTTTGTCATAGCCTGCTTTTTTCCCCCATTCATCTTGTCTACTCCCCACTCATTAGTCTATGAACAATTGTTCCAGACTTCTTTCAGCTAATTTGAGATTTTATTTTACTTTTTTAAAAATTAATTTTGTTGAGAAACAAATAGCAATGAGACAGTTTCAAAACAGGATAGGAGGACAGTTACGATAATTAATACACTGCATATTGCTGTTTTCGTAGTAGTTATTCATAGTACAAGATGCAGACATGATATCCTATCCAAACACTATTAGTACAAATCTTACTTCTCATTGAATTAAGAGAAAGTAGCTGTATATCTATCCTAACCATTTTGTATATAGAGATACAAAATGGTCCTTCATTTATATCCCCCTTTTTCATTTACTTTTGTCAGAGATGGATATTCCATTGCCATTTAAATATTGTAGGTGTGCTAATTCAGCAAAATAAACCAATAGAGTCCAGCGGTCATAGTGGGTTATCTGTAGGACTGTGCAGACCCGAAAGTATAGGAATGAAGTATAAGAAGTAAAGCCAGAAGGGGACTCAGGTCAACAACCTCTGACACTGCCAGTCATGCAGGAGACCCACTGCTATTATGGACTACTGGACTATTTTGGAATGTTTTGCTGAGTTCACACACCTATGATATTTAAATGATGGAATTAAACAAAAAAAAAAAAGGGGACACAGATGAATGACTATTTTGTATCTGTGTATTCAAAATGGTTAGGATAGATATACAGCTACATTCTCTTAATTCAATGAATAGAGGGATTTGTTTTAATAGTGTTTGTAAATAGGATATCATGTCTGTATCTTGTACAACAAATAACCACTAGGAAGGCAGTATGCAATGTGTTAATTATTTAAACTGTCCTACTAATTTGATTTGAAACTGTCTCGTTGCTGTTTGTTTCTCAATAAAATTATAGGAAAAAAAAGAGGGTGGTAGAAAGCACAGCTACAGCAGGGAACAAGGTCTGGAGCCCAGCAATTTCAGAGATGACTTTTAATTTGAGACTTTAAACCAGCATGAGCTCCTCAAGGGGTGCGAGCCAACCAGTTTGTAGAGGGGCATGGCTTGCATCCCACCCTGAGGCCTGGAAGAGAATTTGAGGCTGGCTCTGTTTCCGATCCACGGGTCTCCTATTGCGCTCTGTTTCTGTGGTCACTTCTGAGTCCTGCCTGTAATGGATCACCAAGAACCCAAAATGGAGCCAGCGGATGGTGGAGGGTGCAGGCACGCTGTCCTTCAGACCACAGTGAGGCCTTAATGTCACCCGAGGAGGAGAGAGGAGCCTTCTTACAGACAGAAAATTAGTGACATTCTGTGTACTCCGATGGGCTGGCAGAGAAGCTTGGTAGATCTGTTAGCAATTAGTAGAAAAGTGAACTGTGACCATACTCTACCACCATGCCATCCAGGAGCTGAGACTCTAGACGAAACTCATGTGCATCTTTTCTTATGTCACCTTACTCACTCATTTGGTCTTGTGCATTTAACCTACCTAGTTGGTGTGAAGGCAGCGTCACCCCCTACCTTGAACAGTTCAGGGTCCTCCTGCCAGCCTGCTGGGGCCCTGCATTAGCCACCTGCCTGCCCGCCAGCCTGAAGCCCAGTGAGGGTCGCTGTGACAGTGTATCAGCTCCGTCAGCTTCTCCAGAAGACTCTTTAGATTTCCTCTGACCCCGCCAGGGAGATTGTACTCATCCGAAGTTGAATAGAGTTTAGCATTATTTCATACAAAATGAATTGTGAATTCTGAAGAAAGCAAATCTTTCTTTTAGCTGTAGGTGTTTCAAGCATTAAACACTAAGCAGAGACTTTATTTTCTTCATGAACCTAAAGGCAGTTGTCTTTCTTTTCATTGTACCACTTGGCAGAAGAAAACATAATTTTTGCTTAAAACAAATCAAAACAATTAAAATTACTGGGGCTGAGGAGATGGCTCAGTAGAATAAGTGCTTGCCTGGCAAGCGCAAGGGCCTGAATTCAATCCCCGGTTC
>NW_004524620.1:6978824-6987681 GCF_000260255.1 Octodon degus | reverse complement strand
ATGTGACAGATCATTATTAAGACAAGCTTAGTATAAAGAACTGAATCCTTGAAATAAAAAACATAGTAAAGGTATTTTTCCAACACTAGAAGGCACAGAAAAGCATCCGTGCTGTTTTATTGTTGAGATTTTTCATTTAAGATGTAGGAACCGGCTCTGTTTTTCCTGGCAAAGAGCAACTGCTAGGCTCTCACCGGCCTGTCGCTTCAGGGTACTGATCCATTCCGGAAGGCCACCTCCAGCCCTCCAGACCCTGCCGGGGCTGTTCACCGAGACTGGACAGCAAACGAGGATGGGCTGTGACATCACCATATCCTTCAGAAGGCCGCTGAGAGGCACCTGGGTGGGCCGGCCTGGGCTGGGGAGCCGTGGTTGACAGCCAGTGTCACCAGCCGTGAACAGTGTGTGGTTCTGCTGTGTACCTAACGGATGATGCTTCTGCCTGGAATTCCGCACCGTGAGTAGGCATTCCGTTAAGACGGCGAACACTGTCCTGTTCTCAGGGCTCAACCGCATCCCTAGACTTACCCTGACACAAAGCCGAGGTGTCTGAACTCGGCCTGATGAGGACTGTTAATAGCGTGAACAGGTAACGTGAAAAGTAAAAGTTGCACCTTCTCTATTCGTCCCCCTGCCCCACTCAGTCCACCCAAATTTAGGATTGGAGCCTGGAATGGTCTCAAAAGCTGTTTCTAGATTGAGGCCTGCTAGTCTATATTTATTTAATGATCTCATTAGCCAGATTTTATTTAAAAATGGTATCCAGAATTCAAGCCAAAGGTATAATATTTGTGTATTTAATGTGCTCTTCTCTTGGGCAAGGATTTGAAAGTCAACATACGTGATGTAATATGCATTATAAAGAATAAGCGAGCTACATAATTACATCATGCGGCTGGTGTGCATCATTTGAAGATTATTGCTTTAGTCTTTTGCTTAAAAATCCCTATTGAGCCAGGCATGGTGATGTATGCCTATAACCTCAGTACTCAGGAAGCTGAGGCCAGAGGATTGAGAGTTTGGGGCCACCTGGGTTTATATGGAGAGATCTACTCTAAAAACAAAACAAAATAAGAAACAAAGAAACAAAAAGACTTGAAACCAGGGCTGAGGATGTAGCTCAGGGGCACAGTGCCTGCCTAGTAGGCCAGACCCTGAGTCCAATACCTGGTACAAACAACAACACCCATAAACCCTCACTGATATCACTTCAGGAATAATTGCAGCCGTAAAAATATCAACAACTGCTGTACTGGAAACCCCATGACTCAAATATCGTGCGAAATGTCTTTAGTGGAACAATTTCTTTAACCTCCACAATAAGAGGATGTAAGCATTGTGTCACCACCCAAGGTAAAACGAAAGTAAGTTGCAGACATTTGTGATGTTTCAGAGTCACAAAGTATAAACAGAGAGGAGATACAGCGAGCAAACCACTGAGGCAGGACAGTCTTTCTGGGAGCTGAACTCCTCCAGGAATTTGCTATAGGAATTTCCTGGGCCATCTCTACCTCTAGTCCTGAAATCTCCTTTCAGGGTCAGGTCTCCTCTTTCCACACCACCAGCTCAACACACAGTTCAGGCTCCGCATGTTCGACGTGGAGCTGAGGTGCCACCTTGGTCCTCTCTGCTTTCCAAGCCACCTTCCAGCTCTCACCTCAGTCCTGTCACCTTTGCCCTTTCTCCCACCAGTGCTCCCTGCACACCCTGGTGTGAGCATCTCCCTTGTTCTCCATTAACCACTCCAGCCCCTTTTTGGGATTGTGTCTGATACACACTTCTGTTTTAAAGAAATGAAAGTCCCCTCCAAAGACTCCCAGCATCTATCAGCGAACTCGGGCTCTAGACTACAAGCTGAAGTCGTTTCATCCCCAAAACCCAGATTTTCTGCCTCATTCCAAATCAATAGCTCACATTCCACTCAATGCCCATAAATGTCTCAAAAACTTGACTTCTTTTAAGTGGTCAATACTCTCTTTAAAAATAGGAATACTACCTTATTTATCCAACCATGACACATTCCTTTTGTGGCGAGTATTGGTGCTGTACTTTGGGCATTTCTGAGGATGTAGGGAGGGCATCTTCTAAGGCAGACAAGCAATGAATGGTGGCAGCTTGACTCAGTAGATAGCCCCACCTCAGCTCTTCTTTTTTTATTTTTTAATTTTTTTTCCCACCTTAGCTCTTCTAAGCCTGCAGTGCGTGGCTCACAGCTGGCGTCTCTGGGTGGGGTCTGTTCCAGCAGGAGTTCTGACCAGGGCCATGCTCGGCAGGAAGTGGACAACAGGAGAATCCTATGGAAGGGATCAGCTCCTGGCCTTATACACACCATCTCCTGGCTTTCAGAGATATTTTCTGACAATGTGGATCAGAAACAGGCGTGAAGGTCACTCTCTGGCTTGCAGTTTTGAGAAGAAATTAAAGTTTGCTTAGCCATGTCAGTAGGGAATGCAGAACTCCCAGGATAGTAAAGAAAAATTTGTTTTTTGTTTTCAGAAACTTATGAGTGCTTTTATCTCAATCTCTAAAAGGTAAATGCCAGGCGTTTTAGGAAACATACTCTCTTGTACAATGCTTAAGTTATATTATTTAAGGCATTTCTATAGGATTTATGTACAAGGTAGCAGTGGGAAAATATAGGGAACACAACTTATCAAGAAAGACCTATGATGGTCAAGAAATTTTAAAAATTAAAATAAAATACACTGTGGATTTGGCTTGGTGCACATGCTGTGCATTCTTGCCTTCAGACTTCTTGCTTACTCCAAGTTTAGTAGCTATAGTTGGATGGAGTGAGGTTGAAAGGTCTGATGAAACCTTTCAGGAAGAGGAAGAGGGAAGCTTGCTGTATAACTGCAGGTTTTAAAATTCTTGTCTTATATGTTGTCATAGTTTGGGATTTTTGCAAAGTGAACAATATAATACAGGACACATTTTATAGTATTTTATAAAGAATCACCCAAGAATCACATAACAAGAAGTGCAGGACACCTGTGCACACATTAAACCCTAAGGTCCTGGATCCTGGTATCCTGCGTGAGTCCAGCTGAACTCCTAGAGCTCAGAACAATGCCTCCAAGTCCAACTGGGGGCCGCGAGCCCACAACAGTCTCATGAAGGCCCGCTTCACAGTTCTGTTCTGGGAAGGCCCAAAGGTCAGTGGTGGAAGCTAGGAAGTCTATGCCAGCAGGATGAAGGATCTGAGCTAGCAGGCTGAGGGGTCTGCACTGGAACCAGGAAGCAATGCTCCAGGCAAGTGCCAGAGCTCCCCCCAAAATACCTCAGCAGCAGTGAGGTCCCGAGTTTCTCCAGTGAGGAAAGCGGCGTTCCCATCGGGAATGCCAATGCAACAAGCTTCTCCACGAGGCTGAGCAGTACACTGCCTTCCCCTCCAGAACCAGGAAGCAGTGCTCAAGATGAGGACTAGAGAAAGCCCCTCCAAAGCCCAAGAGAACCAGCGGCTTCCAGCAGCTTCTCCAAACAGGATCCCTAACAGCATTCTGGCAGCTTCTTCAGTTCTGTTTTATGTGCTGCTGGCAACACTCCTCAGGTCGGCCTCCTGCACCCAGAGCCTGCTAGCTTAATTCAGCTGGGCGTAATGAGTCGACCAGCAGTTATACATCCATCACATGTGTGTACCACATGGCATCCAGGTCTTCAACCATCACAAAGCGACAGTCTTGTGCATTTTTGTGGTCACTTGAACACTAATCCACCTTACCCATCACAGTGGAAGTTTGATTTCTTTCATTTATACCAAAATGAGGTATTTGTTGAGACAGGTCAAAATACTGATTCTCCATCTGCATGATGTGAATTCAAACCATTTGCAGCCTCTACCGCCCAGTAGCTTTTATTTTTATTTTTTTAAAGGGAATCCTGAAAGACTTAGTGATTTACAGCTTCTGTGGATCGAGCACACTGTATGATTTTTCCCTCTGGTGGTGGAATTTTATTTCCTTTGGAGCATTTATGAGGTGACGTAGTATGCCACATATGAAACTTTCCTAACAATAAAAGCCAATACATCTTCTGCATGTCAAGTCACATAGCTAGGCGGGGAGTGATGTGGAGCGGCGGGTCCAGGATTGTCTGGAATGCGGAGGGGATGCTAGTTCCGGCCTGTCTCAGGCTGTCCTATCTCGGCAGAGCCTGGGACCTTGAAATTAGGCATGCACACCTCTCTGCTTGTTCGCTAGCTGGGTGTTCTGCCAGTGGCTTCTGCAAACCTCCAGTGCATTGAGGTGCTCTGGGAAAAGTGTTGAATTCTTCAGTACATCTGAGGAGTTGCAGAATTCTCGATTGCCATTAACATAGCAAGACTGTGCCATCTCTAGCAGCCAGGACCTGTGGGTTTGGCCCTCTCCCCTCACTGCCCTCGCCCGCTGCCCAGGTCTCGGCTGCTCTGCCCGAGCCCTTGGCCTCCTCGTGTCTCTGCAGCCCCAGCAGCCTTCTCTTGGCCTGTCCGGCGCCCCTCCCCGGTAACACCCATGGCTCCCTCTCTCCGTAAGCACCCTCTTGTCGCTGCCCTGTGCTGACACCTTCCTGAGCCTCGCGCCGTTGCCGTCCCACTCTCTCGCTGCTCACTCCAGCTGCAGTTTCCCACGCACATTTCTGTCACCGCCTCAGCAGTGCTCCGGGCACATGCTGCGTGTCCCCGTGTTGAGGGATGGCAGGGCTTCCCTAGCCCTGCGTGGGCAGCCTGATCTGAGAGTCCGGGCGTCCTCTCCCTCTGGATCCCGAAGGTCCAAGGTCGCCAAGGCAGCTCTATCTTCAAGGGCTGGCTGGTGCTGTGTCAATAGCTGTTGGCTATTCCGGGGGACCCCAGAGACAGCACCAAGGGTCCTGGCTGTGTCTGAGCCGTCTGCCACCCTTCAGCCAGCGGCGCCGCGCCTCCCGGGCTAACGCAGGAGCACAGCCGGGCCAGAGCCAGGAGGGCCCCGCCGCGGACGCAGCAAGTGGGAGGAGAGACCGCACAGTTGGCGGCGTTTTCAAGCTGGCGCACACGCTACAACTTTTTTGTTTCTTTGTTTTCCTTCTCTGAAAAATACACTGTAAGTTGTTTTTCTCCTTTCACCCATCTGAAATTTAGTAAATAATTTGCATGCAGATTAAATTTAGAGGATGTTCTAGGTGCTAGAGAAAATGGAGAAAGAACACGCGCCCCCGGGACTTCTCAGTTCAGTGGAAAATCAAGCTCATAAAGCAGAGCATGGAGCAACGGGTTATGCTCTGTTAAAACGTTATTAAAGCCCTGTTTAGGAACACAAATGAAAGGATGTTCAAATGCGACATGAGGCACTTGGCAGAAGGTGCTAGCGGCGCCCTCCACATTCGCGCAGGCCGAAGGTCACTCTTCTAGGACACACCTCTAGGTCCCCAGATGGGTTCACACCGCGGGGCTCCCTCCCAACCCACCTCCCCCGCAGCCACCGTGTCCTCTGACCACCCCACATCCTACCCATCCTTGAAGTCTGCCCAGCAAAGGGAACATTCCCTGGCCAAGTTCCTGAAAGTGCTTCTCTCCCACTTCACTTGCTCACGTTATTGTTTATCATCACTCTGGCTGCGCCTACTGCCTAGAGTTATCTGTTGCTAGTTCACTCTCTGAATGTCCGTCTTTTCCCACAGGTATCTTTTCATATCTCCTTTCAAAGAACAACCATCTTCAGGGCAAAGAGTTTTGTCTCTTTACCAGACTTGCTGAGAATAGTGCTTGCTGTAATAGGCATGCAGATAATTAATTAGAGGCATAGAATGAAAACAGAAATGTTTAACCTCTGTTCATCACAAAGTTATGGCCAGAGCTGATAAAGCACACATTGAGCTGCTGGCTAGAGGTTTAGGAATGTTTCTGCTCAGGACTGGTGTTTATGTAGAAACCCCAGCTGTGTTGGAAGACAGCGACTACATATAAAGCCGTAGGGCAAGTGAATACCTTCAAGGAGTTGGAGGGATGTTAGCCAGAGGTAGGCACGAAATGCATATTGTCTCAGTTACTCTTCTCTCATCCCTGGGAGAAATCCCCAACACCCAAAATGAAGGAAGGAAAGGTTTATTCAGCTCACAGTTACTGCAGGTCTCAGTCCATACTCAGCTGGCTCCAAGGCCGAGTGGTATTGTTGACTTGGATGCCTTTAAGCAAATGGGCTCATCACATTCTCCAAGTATGTAATGACAGAAACGATGCAGGAATGGTAAGAGAAGGATGATCGTCAGCCTATTCTTGTTAATTAAATCATAATAATCACGCCTTACTGAATGCCATCTCTAGTGGTACACTTACAGGCAGGTGACCAGCCAGAGGTCACTGCAGAGGGCTTTTTCTCTGAGCTGCGCTCACGCTAAGGGACCTCGCGTGGCGTTTATGGCTCTCTCCACGTCCTCTTCGCCACTTTAGGGAGGGAGTGTTCTGCGCAGATGAGAGACTGATGGCTTTATGAGCTTCCTGATTCAAATGAACAATTTGGCTAGAGGGCTCCTGAGCATTTAGTGGCACGAGTCATGGGTCTTGAAGCCTTTCATACTCCTGGAATAAACTTTGAGGTCTTGTACCTGCATAACCAAGAAAATTTTTACTGAAAGCCAATGAAAGACTCTGACCACCGCCATCCTGATCAACTGCCCCTCTAGACTGCCTCTCCCAGCACAGCGTCCTGGGAAGCCGACAGGACCCGCCCTGCTGGAGGCAGCCTCGGCCCCCGCAAGGTCCCAGGGCTCGTCCTTGGCCAACCACGACCGCTTGCGCTAGCTCAGCCTTATTCTTGGTGTAGCCACAACCCCCTTTCCCTGAACCATACCTATCCTCCCATGACCCTAACAGAAGACCCCATAGCCCGTGTGAGGATTCTAATCCAGTCTCTAGGGCCAGAGCGTCCCTCACAGGGTTGTTCTGGAGTAAATCCATCCTGTGGAGCTCAGCCTCTGTTTCTTCTTTTCCTTTTTCCTAACAGCGATCCCATAGTTACCTGATGACATGCCTGCCCTGAAATGCTGGGTTTATTTCAAAATGCAAACACAGATGCATGTATAGCAGGCACACACAGAAGCATAGGTACAAATGTAAGCACACACACACACACGCACACACACACACACACGCACACATGTGCACACGCACTGAGTCCCCCATGTATAAGCATTGGAGGTGCAAGCTTTCACAGATTACTGTGTAAGACTCACTTTGTTGGATTACTGAAGAATTGGATTCATGAAGGTTCTCTCAGAATGGAACTCATTTGTGAATTGGGGACTTCTGGTACTAGAGCATTTGTTCTACTGAACTTGAATTCCTTCACTCTCACATTTTCCCTTTGTTGGGCTTGTATAGAGAGACAGTATAAGAAAAAATGATTTGTTTCCTTGTATTAAAATTTGTTTATGGGCTGGGGAGATAGCTCAGCTGTCTAATGTCTGCCTGGCAAGTGCAAGAACCCAGGTTCGATCCCCCATACCACATGCCATGCCAGCCCCAGGCACTAAGCCGGCTACCAAAACTGGGCGTGGTGGTGCACTCTTATAATCCCAGCACTGGGGAGGCCAGATAGGAGGATCACTTGAGTCTGAGCTGCACAGTGAGACCCTGTATGAAATAAATAAATAAGTTAATTAAAAGATTTGAAAAAAATAAAAAAAAAATTTCTTTCATCACAGTCACTCATAAACAAAACAAGTGGCAGGAAGATATTCTTTAATCCCATAAAGCCCACATAATGTAGAAGTAAAGGAGATATATCTCCATCCAAGTTAGAAATGTAAATTTTATTTTATTAAAAAATTTCTAGGACTGGGAATATAGCTCTGCCACATAAGTGCCTGCTTGGCCAGTGCAAGGTCCTGAGTTCAATTCCTAGGACCAAAAAGAAAAGAAAAAACAAAAACAAAAAAATCCAGTTTCATGGAGGTATAATTGACAAATAAAATTAGATATATCATATATATGACATATATAGCATGTGATTTTGATATATTTATATATTGTGAAATAATTATCCTGATCAAATTAATAACACTGTAACCTCACTATTAACATTTTCTTTTATGCATGAGAACATACAAAATTTCTTTTACTAGATTTCGGTTATACAATATTATTAAGTAGAGTAATCATGCTCTACATTAGAACTGAATAACTTTTTCATGTTTTTATTGAAAGTTTAGCCCTTTGACTGATATCTCCTGATTTTTATCGCTTCCAGGCCCTGGACACGACTGTTCTAATATATCCTGTGAGCTTGGATTTTTCTGGATTCCACATTTAAATGAAATCAATGCAGTGTATTTTTTATGTGTCTGACATAATTTACTTGGTGTATGTTCTTCAAATTCATCTGTGTTATCACAAATAGTATTTAAAAATTTTTATAGATGAATAATATTCCCTTTTACATAAATAGATCTATATCCTATTTCATCATTTATTCATCTGTTATGTTTCCATAACTTGACCACTGAATGTTTCTGTAATAAGGATAAGAGTGAAGATGTCTTGATATTGAGATTTCATTTCTCTTGGGTAGAGAATCAGAGTGCAACGGGTGAATCACATGGTAGTTCTGCTTTAAAGTTTTTGAGAAATCTTGGATTAGTCATCTTTTCATCCCTAGGAGAAGATACTTAAAGCCTATCATTTAAGGAAGACCAATTTCTTCTGTTTCAGAGTTTTAAAGGTTTTAGTCCTGGTTGGCAGAATCTAGTTCTGGAGTGCTGGGAAAACAGGCCTCCTGCAGAGGAAGGACGCTCAAGGCATGGAGGGCAGGAAGCAGAGAGATCAGGAAGAGCTAGAGAGGGGAAGGAGGGAACAGAGGAGAGGAGGAGGGGGAGGGAGGAGGGGAGGGAGCGAGCAGGGGGAAGAGGA
>NW_004524620.1:6963480-6978634 GCF_000260255.1 Octodon degus | reverse complement strand
AGGAGGAGGGGGAGGCGGGGAGGGAGCGAGTAAAGGAGAACAGGAATGGTGAGGAAAACAGGAGGGCAGGCATAGAGACAAGGGAAAGGAGAAGAGGAGAGGGGAGGAGGAGGGGAAGGTATAGAGAAGGGGGAGAAGAAGGGGGAGGAAAACAGAGGGGGCGGGCATGGAGACAAGGGAAAGCAGAGGAGGGGAGGGGAGGAAGAGGGGAGGGGAGGGCACAGAGAAGGGGGAGGGGACTGAGAAGGGGATAGGGAAGGAAAAGAGGGGAGGGAAGAAGGAAGGTAGAGGGGAGGGTACAGAGAAAGGGAGAGGGGAGGAAAAGAGGGGAGGGGAGAGCGGTGGGGAGGGCCCCCGAGGCGTGCCCTGGGGACCCACTCTCTCTGTCCCCTGGCTGCTCATTCAGCTCTGAGCTCCTCAGTGGGTCAGCCCGCGGGCAAGTCCAGCACCCTCGCGGTTGATGGCTTGGACGATCCCGCCATCCTAGGACGGCACCAAGACCCTGGAGGGGCAGTTCAGACCTAAGCTGCGTGATCTCTGCACTGTTTTCCACAAAGACGGTACCAGTTTTCGTTGCCACCAATAACACACAAAAGTTCTGTAGGACAAACACTTATATCACTCATTTCTTCCATGGCTTCCCAGGAAAACTTTTCCTCAAAACTTTAGTCCTGAGATTGTGAAGGAGGAATGGAGGATTCTTCTAACAACAGTATAATGCCTGCCGCATAAATTTAGAGAAACAGATTTAGAAGCTTTGGATTTTAGGGACTGAAAAAAGTTATTTTTATCTGATCTCAAGTTCTTTCCCTTTAGTCAGAATTGTTAAATTGTAATTTTTCTTCATCTTATTCTTACATTAGTCTTTGTGTGTAAATTCCCCAAATTAGAGTGAAAAGTGAAAATACTGCTAGGAAAAAATGTTTTCTCAAAGAATTTATGATGTTTTTTCATGAAGTATAGAGTATGTTTCACTAGCATTAATTAAACTTTGTGGTCTTTATAATTCACTTTTTAGACATAAATCAACAAAAACATTCAAAGGATAGAAACTTTCCACGGTGCCATTGAGGCAGATAACAGCTACGTGTGTGTAGTGTGTGACCATGACAGCGCTCACCCTAGAAAGCAACCAACTTCCCTAAAATTAACTTTTCTGCATTCCGGGGGCAAAGGAAATGTCCTGGGAAAGTTTGAGTGTAATTAAACAAAAATGATGGTAGCCTTTGAAGAGAGTTCATGAGTCTCTTGGGAAAACAATATTTTTAAAAGTCTAACATGTAAAGCACCAAAAGAAAACAAATATAGAATGTTAAGAAAAAGTGCAAACATCTTTTACTGCGTGCTTGGGATTAGCACCCTTCCAGCACCGGCCTCCCTGCTCTCTTTGGCAAATGAGTGTGAGAGAGGAGGCGTCCGGCATGGACCAGACACTTACTTGGATGTTTATAACTTCTGCTTTGGTTACAAATAAGAGCAGGTTTTGAGAAAAATAATCACTTTGCCAATGAATCTCCTCTTTGTTTCTTTTAAACATATACCTTTAAAGATCATCTCTAAATGACAGACTATAAGGAATGTCAGTGTATCTTAGAATATCTAAATACTTCCAGCTGCTTTGTTCATTTTAAAATATTTTTAAAAGGGGATTTCCAGCCATTTGGCAGTAACCAGAGAACCTTTTTTTTTTTATTTTTTTATTTTTTTTGTTTCATTTTTAAATTTTGGACTTCATAATACATTGGGGATGATGCACAATTTTCTATGGAGAGAGAATAGAATGTGTTTGTTTCTAAAATTATCTTATTTCTTAACTACTCACTAAAATCATGTCTTAACATTTGTTTCAAGTTGTCTGTCTAAGTTGGTATCAAATTGATGTAAAGAAAACGAAACTCCCCACCTGAAAGGTACCTGGAATGAGTTCATGTTCTCTAAAATTGAAGAATGAATTTTAGGAACAAACAGAGGTTAAGAGCAGAATATATTTATTGGGGGAAAGAAAGCTCCGGTCCAAGAGAGAAACAGAAGGGGAGCCCAAGCAGGTTTTCCCCAGAAATCTATCTCTTCCTGGGATTTTTATAGAGTAAAACCATGCGGGGAGGCACATCTAAGGTGGAGAAAATGGGAACTCACTTAGGTGGGCATGAAGTTGGACAAACTGATCAACCAGTGAGATTAGATGCACCATTGCTCAGATAAAATTGATTAAATCCAGTAGCAAATGAAGAAGCCAGTCAAGTAGCAAGCGGGCATGAATACAGGACAGGCTCTCTTCCTGTTATGGTTGGGTTAGTGACTCATTTGGACTCTCTCAATGTGATTGATACCTATTTAGATTATCAATCCCTGATGCTCATCCCTAGGGAATTATGTAGCTGTATTTGTTGGTACAAGGTCTGGCCCATAAAGGAGTGTCTATTCCTTCCAAAGTTGCAAAGTCACCTTGTCTTCCATGCTGTCTCCTTGAGGGCCTGGCCCTGTCTGACTGCCTATAATATTTCTATCTAATTCAGCTGCCTACAACAAAACAGTACGGTAGGTTACAAAATTCCCAAGAAGGTTCATCACATTGATTGTAGCCCAGATATCATCAAGGCAGCATTAAAAGTGAACTGGCTGGGGCTGGTGAGATGGCTCAGTGGTCTAAAGCACCTACTTAGAACAAGCTCAGCAAAGCACAGGGACCACGGTTCAATCCCCCAGCACCACATGCCAGCCAGCCCCGCCCCCTGGTGGGCTGAGCTGGCCACACACACACACACACACACACACACACACACACACACACAAATAAATAAAATTTTAAAAAAAGTGAACTGGCTGTTAGGATTGCTAAAGAGCTAGCTTCTCTTAGTTTCTTAAAAAGAAAGTCTTTTGCTAACATTGTATAAACAAAGTATCTTGCCTATATCCTCTACTCTGAATGACTGCTAGGGAGACAATACACACAGTGCTGGGTTTTGTCTGCCTAATAGAACTCTGCTGCATCATCTTGGTGGCCAGCCAGCATGGAGGCCTGTGCTACGCTCCAGCTTCCTGTTCCCTGGTCACATTACAACTTCCTACTTCCTTGCCAGGATATCCTGCTTCCTTGTTCCTGCCTCCTGCCCAGTCACTGTCCTATCACCATCTGCTTCATCAGCCTCCTAAGCCCCACCTCTGTCCCGGTGCTATGTTGTCGTTGTTCTTCTGGCCACACCCCCAGAAGCTCCACATTGCCACTTTCCTGTGTTCTTCTCTGTACATGCAATAAAGACCCTTTTTAACTTTGTTTTTGTTATACTGAGAAATCTAACACAGTGTATCAACTATTGTAGCTGTCCTAATACCCTGTTTTGAAAATCAGTTTCATTGCAATGTTTATCTTTTTTTCAAAGGAAGAAATGGCTGGGATGAGGAAAAAGAGAAGAGAAGCAGGGGAACATACGCGAGATAGCTGGGTAACCATACCGCTGATTCTATTGGTTTTTTTGAAAGAAACAGTTAATGCTTAATTTTTTGATCAGTGTTACATCCCTGTATTGGGTGATCCAAGCAACTACTCTGAAGATAACAATATGTATTATTACAATGATTATAAATTTCCTAGCACCTTGTTTTGAAATTCTGTATCGTTTTTCTTGGTTTTTTTTTGTTTGTTTGTTTTATTTTGTTTCTGCTTTTGTGGGTTTTTATTTTCCTCTTTTTATTTATCTTTTTTTAAACTTTTTTTTTTTGTGTAGCCAGCTCAACCCACCCTGGGGGTGGGGCTGACATGGCATGTGGTGTCAGGGGTCGAACCACAGTCCCTGAGCTTGCCTAAATTTGCCTAAGCAAGCGCTTTCGTCTCCTGAGCTATCTCACTGGCCCTCTCTTCTTTTTAAAATAAAAAAAAAGTGGATTGGTCTTGATATTTAGCAAGTGAGTCTATCCAGAGAAGAATAGCACCTCAGGAAAGGTAGAGCTAAGAAGCATCATCCCTGGAGAGATACCTAGAATAAGGCTCTTTCAGAGGTCTTTTTTCAGCTGGGGATGTGGCTCAGTGGTAGAGCACTTGACCGGCATGCACAAATGCTGGGCTTAATCTCCAGCAGTGTGACAAAGAAGATGCTATTTTTCGATTCAACAAGAATGTTACTAGGATTTAAGGACTGTGTTTCAACTGGGCTGAGGTTGGGTTTGTAGATCCCGAACATATTGTCAAGCTCCAGAATCTGCATCAGAGGAGGAGCCCAAGTAATACCCTATTTGGAACAAAGGTCTTTTCAGATTTGAAGATGACAAAAATGATCCAGGTGGACCCTGAATGTCACCACGGTGAGTGAGGTGGTCACAAGTCATGAAGTCCAACAGCACCCAAGTTGCTCAAGTTCTCAGAGACCCCAGGAAGGGTGTGGTTCTGGTGGCAGAACCAGTGCACACTGATTTCTATCCAGTGAACTGATTTCAGACTGGCATCTCCCAGGACATAGAAAGAACATATTTCTCTGATTTGATCCCTCAAGTTCCTGGTAATTTATTATAACAGCAATAGAAACTAGCATAGAGTGCTTGCTGACATCAAATAGAAATACTTTCTGCTTTAGTTCAAAATCAGTTAGGTGGCTGGGCATTGTGGTGCACACCTGGAAACCCAGCACCTCGGAGGCTGAGGCGGGATGATTGCCGTGAGTTCAAAGCCAGCCTGGGCTACATAGTAAGCTCAAGGCCAGCCTGAAATACATAGATACCTTGACAAAAAATAAAAAATAGATTAAGTTAGGAAAATAAACACCTGAGTGATTAAATTAAATTTGATAAATTATCAGAGGGAGATTTGACAAAGGACTATGGAACAGATAATTAACATTAATGAGTTCTAGAATGTAGTGGTAAAGATGCTGTTAGAATTTAGCCATAAACTAAACCTCAAAAGCTCATAAAATATCATTAATACATTATTTACTTATTTCAAGTACAACATCACAAAACCTAGGAAAACATCCTTTTGAAAATATTAGGAAATATTCCATCCCTGGTACTGTCTGCTGAGCCGGCCCCGGCCCTGGGCATGCTGAGCTGGTGTTGGAGTCTGGGCATGGTGGTGCATGCCTGTAATCCCAGCACTAGGGAGGCAGAAATCAGGAGTATCGCTGTGCGTCTAAGCTGTGTAGTGAGACCCTGCACACAAGAAAAAAAAAAAACTTTAAAAAAGTATTAGGCAATGATCTCTGTGTCCTATACTAAAGGTCTGAATTTCTGTCCAAAGCACCCAGGTACAAAAGGAAAAATAAAAGCTATTAAGACTTACAAATAGATCAAAATTTTGAGCTTTTGTTTTTAATTTATTTTAGTTTTAGCTTTATTGATTCCAAAAGTGTGAGAAATGCACATTTCACATTATTAAACCTACAAATGACTTTTCCTACTCCATGTATTTTCTGAAACAATCATTTTTTTTTTTTCTTGTGGCTGTTTTATCACTTACTTGTGGGAAAGGTCAAAGGTCCATGTGTTTGTTGAAAAGTAAAATAAATGCAAATAGCCCGTGAAAGGAAGAGGCATAGCAGTCAAATTAGTAAGAATCTAAAACGCAATTCTTTCTAAAATGAAGCTTGAAATATTCCTGTCTTATTAGTGTGTTTGGATGGAAAACTCCATAAGAGGTGAACCAGGGCTGCTTTCGGCCTGCATTCGTCAGCTCAGTCCACAGCGCATTGACTTGGTCCTTTCCAGAAGGATTTGGTAAGTAATATAGTTAGATTAAGCAGTGTCAGTATCACTACACGTGAACATTCCTGATGGCAAATGTGGGCTGTGTAGAACTAAAAGGCGTAATCCCAAACTTCTCAGAAACAGTTACCAAGAAAAAAGCACTATCACACTAAACTAAAAGGAAGACAGTCATAAGCGCGCTGCCAGCCATTCTGATGTTCAGCAGTAGCTGCGTTTCCTCTTCAAAGTCGAACGCAGCTGGCCCTCCGGCACCCTTCAAGTATGGACGGCACTGAGCCGCTCTTTTGAACGAAATATGAGCAGAAGATCTGAACGTACCTTTCTAGTATTCTTACTCTTCTGAAACCAAACTTTTGCATAAGGAAACTTCTGTCTGCTGGTAATGATATGGCGAGGAGCAAAGCACAGTGGTTCCAATACCTATGTGCTCTATTAAGAGGTTTAGATATTGAATTGTTAAGTGCAGCAGAAACTGTGTTACCTTGAGTAGTACACTCAGCAGCCAAAGAAATAAATGGACAAAAATAATTTGTATAAAACACTAGTGAGGGGGCTGGGAAAATAGTTCAATGGCGTAGCACCTGTCTGATAGTAGAAGACCACCCGAGCAGCTGTTCTTGAAAGAAGAGACATCGTCTCTATTTTGGCTGAGCACCAGGTCCGCAAACATTAGATACTATCTCAACAGCATAATACAAATTACTTTCTCTGCATAGGGCAGAGGTAAATGTAGGCCATATACCTAGTTCAGCTCATAGTACTCACCTACTTCCCACAATTCTCAGTCATTCCCCCGCAAGCCACTCCTCCACTGAACAAAATCCAGGTGCCTCCCTGGGTCAGCCTCTTTCTTCCAGAAAGCCATCTTCATGGCTGGACTTAGGGCCCCTTGTCTCCCCAATAATTATAAATATGTTTTAGTGTCTTTACTTTCAGCGGGAGTGGTAGATTGGAATTAACTTGTTGGGATGCCAATAACGTATCTTTGGGATTTCAAATATTAACTTCTTGGACAGGGACAAGAACCTGGTGGGGCCTCCTACACCTGATAAGCACAAGGTCCTGAGTTCGATTCCTGGTACCAAAAAATAAATGCATTAGTAAAATGAAACACTAGCTAAGAAATTCATTTGTCTTTAGGTAGTGTGACTTTGTACATATTTTCTCAGTTTTGTGGTCGAACACAGTACATATAGGACCTTTATGAATGGACAAGTTATCCTCTAACAAGTCATTATTTATGAAGTCTTCGTGAAAAAAAGGAGTCCTTATAACATTGTCCCTGTTTATAGCAGCACAATTTGTCGTAGCTAAATTTTGGAAACAACTCAAATGCCCATCAACTGGGAGATGGATAAAAAAATGTGGTATTTTTATACAATGAAGTGCTGCTCAGGTATAAGGAAGGATACACTTGAAACTTTTATAGGTAAGTGGATGCAAATTGACACCACACTCATAGTGAGATCAAAGATACTCACAAGCATCAGCATCGTATTCACTCTCTAGTGTGAGAAAGAGTAAATAATGTCTAAATTGTACAGTAGATATTATGAAATGGGAAGAAGTTATTCAAAAGGAAAAAGGAACCAGGATGGGAGAAGGGAAAAGGGACAGAGGGCAAAGGGAAGATGACGCAAGTCAGTTGTATTGTTAGCTTCTCTTAGTTCATTGTAAAGGAAGGTAATACTATTGGAGAAATTTAATGCCCACATCTCAGACTCTAAATAACTACTTTAAAGATAACGATAGCAATGCATTAACTATTGATATACTATAATTATTTTGTTGTAAAATTTTGTTTTACCTTTCTTCCATATAAAATTTTAAAATGTGAGAAAAAATTAATTTTGAGGGGCCGTATGTATTCCAGTTAGTTTAAATAAAAATATTTAATATTAAAAATATCCTTATGAGTCAAAGTATATACAAATCACTTTTATTCTTACGGATTCGTGTTCCCTTTTTCACTTATTTTTATTTTTTTAAATTTTATTTATTTTTATATATTTGATACAGGGTCTCACTATGCAGCTCGGACTTGTAGTGTTCCTTCTGTTTCCTCATAATAAACCCAACCAGCACTGGGATTACAGGTGTGTGCCACCATGCCTGGTCTCAGTATACCCTGAAACAGGGCCAGTGCAGCATGTGGTACCAGGAATCAAACTCTGGTCCCTGCGCTTGCCCAAGCAGGCGCTTAGTCTGCTGAGATACCTCACTGGCCCTGTGTTCTCTATTTTAGACTCATTCCTAGATGCTTGCTGTAAGTTGGTGCTTATGCACTGACAACTTTCAAATTTCCTATTGGTAGCTTTTTCCAGGTAGTTTCTTAAATTTATTTTCTTCTTTCTTGAAAACACTGCTTCCACTTAGGTTGTTTCATTAATTCTCTGGTGAAGTTGTATATGAAGAAGAGAGGAAACTGGTTAAAAGCAGTTCCCTTAGTCCCCGGGGTTTTCCTTGTCCTCCCCTTGAGCTTATCCTACATGATGGAAATGGAGGGACCCTCTGGGTTCTCCACAAAGGGCCCCGGTGTCAGAGAAGCTTTGCTCCTCTGCTGCTTTGGAAGCAGAGCTCTACCTGGTCAGAGTAGTTCAGGAGTGCACAGGTGCTCACATGTGTGCACATGCATGCACGCGTGTAATGGAGGAGCACGTTGGATCCGTCCGGAAGTCTGATGTAGCCCCCCATAAAATAATGTGCTATGTGCTGCTCTACTTTAAATTAAGAGTTTTAGTCAGTTCTTTTTTCTTTAATCTTTTATTTATTTGGTATAACGTCTCCCTACGCAGCTCAGACTTGTAGTGATTGTCCCATCTCAGCCTGCCGTGCCCTGGGATTACAGGCGTGTGCCACCATATCCAGGGACCGAATCTGGGCCCTTGCATTTGTCAGGCAGTCACTTAGTCCACAAGCTATCTCCCCAGCCTCAGTCAGTTCTATTAAAAAGGAAATTTTAATGCATACTAGTTATATAATTATGGATTAATGGCTATATGTAAAAATACAGCAGGCATTTAGGTAACTATCATTTTATACCTGTGTTTATACTTACCCTAACCCTGAAAATCTGTGCTATGTTCCTTCTCAAATACTCCTAAAATTGTGGCTCTATTGCAAGATGTAGGTTATCTCACCTATAGTAGAAAATAGCATATATTAGTTACTATTTTAATTCTTTTGGGGATAACATTGCTTATAGAATTAAGAAAAGGGGAGTAAAATTACTGAGGAATTCCAAACCACTCTCTTACACTCCATCTCTATCTTTTACCCATGCTTACTCTCATGGAGCTTTGCTTCTCTATTGCCTGCCACTCTGAAAATAAAGGGCTGGCATTACAAATAAGGAAATGCCAAGAGGAAACACAAATCCACCAAAGAACAAAGTTACAGCACAAGTGCAGTTTATTCATCAAATTCCTTTTTTTTTTAAAAAAAATTATGTTTCTGGTACAGGATCTTAAAATGACTTTGTAATCCAGCTCGGATTCCTAGCGATCCTCCTGTTTCAGCCTCCCAAGAGCTGGGATTACGAGTGTACCACCACACCTGATCTTGGAGGCCAGTTCAGCATGCATGTGGGACACAAATTCCTTTTTAGAGGGAGGGAAAAGCCAAGTGTGCCTCATGGATTCCCACAGCAGGGCTCCACCATGAGAGTCCACAATCAATGCCTGGATTCAGATCACAGTTCCAACCGACTTGATGCGGGTGACAGGATACAGAGCTGGATTTTTCTGCTTTCTTAGAGTTTCCACACGGCCTTAGGTTCAGGTAATAGATGTTATTTTTCCAGTTGCTATTGAAAAGTACTTTGGATGATGACTTACCAGGGAAAAATGTTTAGTTCGGCTTCTCAGCCTCCAGCTCCGTGGCACTGGCCACTACTCAGCTACTGGTGAGGGACTTTAGCTGCATCACAGCTTGCCTGAGCACTTCCCATGCAAAGAGAGCATGCTTGCTTGCGCAGGCCGCAGTTTCTTGCCCCCTACTTTTAAGAAGCTGTAAATGCCCATAGAGACCCCACACAGAGGGCCTATCTAATCCTAATTACCTGCAGAAGCCCCCCCTTCCAAATAACTAAGCGTATCATTTTGGGGGTCCAGTTTCCAACAGATGAATTCTGGAAGACAAAAAAAAAAAAAAAACCACTTAAATCACAGCAAGCTGGTAATTTGTGTGCTCTGTAGGAAAAGCTAGCTGCTAGACACATGCATCTCGGACTTCCTAATGAGATGAGAACTAGTCCAGCAGCTGTTGTCCACCTCTGAAAATCAAAGAGGGGGTTTCTGTGGAAATAACGGGAGTAGAGAGAACCTGGCCTCCGCTCTCGCCCTTGTGTGCCTGGGGAGCTCACAAGGTTGGCTCCCCGGTTCCTACTCTGCATAGTCAAACCAGTGAGCTCTAAGAAAATCAAATTTGGAGACAAAGAATAACCTACAAAAAGGAGGCTAAGCCAAAGGAGCAGGAGGGAGCTTCAGAAAAATGCACAAGGCTGAATCTCTACGCAGCCCCTCAGAGACAGAACATGGTGAGAATATTCTAGAAGGAGAATGTGACATTTATTTCTGCAAATTTGAAAGCAAGATGCCCAGAAATGGCTGCAAAATGGCAGCTGGTTGAAATGATGTATATGGACAGAGAATGGCCCATAATAGTGAGCAGTAGGTCTGTATTTGGTATGACAAGGATACTGCTGGTGTCTGGGCCAGCTGTAAGGTCATGCCTGCAGGTCTGCAGCTGTAAGTAGCAGTGTTCTGTGCAATTAAGTTAGATAAAATATTATAAGCAGTCAGACAGGGCTGGGCAGTGCAGAAGATGAGACACCTTACGACTGTTGATATAGGGCAAAGAAACAGCTCACAACCTGAGAGATGCCCGGGATGAGATCATGCTCTCTAAAATCAAAGAATGGATTTTAGGAACGATGGAGGTTAAGAGAAAGACATATTTATTGAGGAAAGAAAGCTTCTGTCTGAGAAAGACAGTAGACCCAAGACGGTTGCCAAGGATCCTGTCTTTCCCAGGGATTTTACAGCACAAATCCACAGCACAAGGCAGGTCAAAGGTGGAAAACATAACTCATAAAGTGGGCGTGGGGTGGGACAAAACTGTGGTCACCAATAAGATTACAAGCATAATTGTTCAGGTAAAATTGATTAAATTGGGATCAGATGGTAAAGGGAGTCATGTAGGAGGCAGAACAGAGCCTTTTCCTGTGGGGTATTGGTTAGTGGCTCTTCCTGGCTTTTTTCAAGGTGATTGATACTTATTTAGAACATCAACCCTTGATATTCTATCTCTCTCACAGTTGCAAGGTACCTTGTCTTTCATACTGGGTACTTTGAGGGCTCAGCCCTGTCTGACTACCCATAATATTTCTTTCTAACTCAGCTGCCTACAACACTATCGGGGAGATAGGCACCTCCACTGTGGGGCATACTTCAAGAAGAACGATTAAACAAATGCACCCACATACCTCCCTGAAGATAAACATCAGGGACTGATATTCTAGATAGGTAGCCATCATCTTGAGAAAGCTAGAAAGTCAGCAGGAGATGCACAGTACTAGAGCTGAGGCAGAATTTGAAGTGGTCAGCAATGGAAGCCATGTCCATGCTGGGACCCTGAAGAATTCACCGGTGGTTCCATTACCACAGGGTCATTGTGTACCTCGTTGTCCTCCTGCCTTTGGCCCCATGTTGAGTCTTGAGAAAAGCAAATGAAACTTGGAAGTACAGAAAGACCTCCTTCAGTGAAATGGCAGGAGCAGGCATTTTAATATCTGAGCACAGTGAGAAATCCAGACACATCAGGCAGAGGAGAGGGGTCACCAATCTGTGAGGCCATGATGGGAGGGGAGCCAAGTCACTCCTTGAGTATCCAGATCAGGGCAAATTATTCTTTTTTTAATTTTTATTAATTTTATTGAGAAACAAATAGCAATGAGACAGTTTCAAAACCAATTAGTAGGACAGTTTTAATAATTAATACTTTGCATATTGTTGTCTTTGTAGTGATTATTTGTAGTACAAGATGCAGACATGATATCCTGTCCAGACACTATTAATACAAATCTTTCTTCTAACTGGATTAAGAGAAAGTAGCTGTATATTTACCCTATTTTGTATATGCAGATACAAAATAGTCCTTCATTTGTATCCCTTTTTTTGTTTAGTTTTGTCAGAGGTGGGTATTCCACCGCCACTCAAATACTATAGGTGCGTGAATTCAGCAAAACAATGCAACACAGTCCAGCAGTCCACAATAGCAGTGGGCTGTCTGCAGGACTTGCAACATCAGAATTATTATTGCTGTTCCATGCT
Source organism: Octodon degus (assembly GCF_000260255.1). Classification (NCBI taxonomy): domain Eukaryota; kingdom Metazoa; phylum Chordata; class Mammalia; order Rodentia; family Octodontidae; genus Octodon; species Octodon degus. The sequence goes on along the minus strand of NW_004524620.1, from coordinate 6,966,605 downwards.
GCCACTGAGTGTTATAGCACAAGGACGTGACCATGATACTGAGTTAATACTTTTGCCTCAGAAATTAAATAAGTATTAGTTATTTTTGAACTCATCTGAAGAGAAAGCAAGCAAAACAAAATGATCAGTTTGAAGTTCAGACAAACACAGAAGAAGCAGAGATAGAATGAAGACACACGGACCTGCCAGCCCTTATTTCTCCATGTTCTGCGATAAGCACTGTTGGGTTTTTTCCTATATAAAAATCTTCATAGTCATCATGGCACTGGACCAACCTGGCCAAGAACAAGAGCATGCAGCACACTTCCTCCTTTTCCCCTCAGCCCGGAATGAACTCCACCACCCCATGACAGCGATTCCCTCTAATCAGCTCCTGCGACCACATCCTGCTTGCCCCCAGTCAGCTTCCAAGATGCCATTCTGCCAGCCTCCAAGCCCCACTCTGGTCAAAATCCAATAAAAGCCTGAGCTTGCTTTGTCTCAGGTCAGAGCGTACCTTCTTCTCTCCATGCAGGCCTCTCAAGTCGAGCAATAAAGCCCCCTTCATGTTTTCTGTCTTTCCTTTGTGTCAAAAGTAAAACCTTACATTTTCATGCTGTGGCTCAGCTCATCGGGAGTTTAGCTCCTTCCAGCTTCCCCAGACAGCAAGCTGTTCTCCATCCTTCCAAACCTCCCTTGGCCATTGCCAACCTCCACCGAACCCGGATCCGCCTCAGTTCTCATAGGTGAGCCACCTCTCACTCCAGGAGCACCTGCTGCTTCTTCGGGTTCTTTCTTGAAAATTTTGGCCCATGTCAGGGGCCCCTTGTCCCAGGGCATCTTCACACTCCCAACAGGGACAAATAAAACAAGACAGAGAACATCACACTAAACTCAAATGCCAGTTCTTAAATACAGCACTGAGGGCTCCTATTAAAGCCAAAACTAAACAAAATGGAGCCACCCAAATCCCTCCTGGACCATGTTTTAAGTGCAGCAGGGAAGGACACTGGGCACAAGCCTGCCCCAACCCACAGCCACCACTGGGTTCTTGTCCCATCTGTAAGCTTGAGGGTCACCAGAAGTGTGCTGCCCAGTTGCCAGAAAATGACTAAGTCATCCAATTCCCTGCCCTCACAGGAGGTCTCACCACCACCATAGGATTATTTGCTAACTCACCTGCTTGTTCTCCCCACTGAAGATGATTGGTGGGGCTTGGGATCAATGGCCCACATCGAGATAGCTTTGTTTGAGTCACTAGTCTCTCTGGAATCTCAGTCTACATCCTCGTATCTCAGCTCGGTGGAAGGGTTTGGGAAAAGTAGAACTGATCATCTGAAATGCAACTCACCTTCAATATCTCAAGGGAAAAATGTGGGGCTTTCTCTTCTGATTAAAATGGGGACAAAAGAGAGCAATTTCCTTACTGTCAGGGCCCAACTAGTGACTTTACCTCTCGTCCTTGACATCTGTGGACCATGTTTCATGTTTCAATGACCTCAACCACATCACCTCAGGCCAACTCATAAAAAGCATACTGCCCCAGCCCCCAAGGCCTCTCACATGCATGTGACACTCTTTGACCCTCTTCTAGAGTGTTGGCTCCATGCTCTATACAGGCAGGATCTTTACAGGGCTGTTCCTACTCACTGCAATGCCTCCTATCTACCTACCCACCTAATCTGGCCATAGTAAGCTGCTTCTCACTCTACAATCCCTATCATTGGCCAGCCAACCTTAGATGTCTTCCTTCACCAGATGGGAAACTTCCTCCCCCACTGTACTCACGATGTCACTCCTGACCGAAGCAAGGTTGGCTGTCCACCCCAGAAGTGGTTTATAGGCTGTGAAGTAGGGACATACAACGTGCCTCTCTCTCTACTGGATGAGATCCTACACATTAATTTATCTTGCTGTGGTCCTGACATTAAACAGCAGGGATCTGTTGGTCTCTTGGTGGGCCCTGGGAGTAAACAACAAGAGGATTCATAAAATAAAGACAAGATATAATAGTTGAGATCAGGTGGTGGACCAAACTTGACAGGCAAAGGCCCACTGAACAATAGTAGGGGCATTTATTTATACCCTTACAAAGTTGCAAACCAAGAGGTTGCCTAGCGAGTAATAGCCCATAATGTCCAGGCAGGTTATTATTCTCAAGACAGGTAACTTGACTGATTTAGGTAATGAGGCTCATCCTGCCTCCTACATAGGATCAATTTCCAGCTTCAGCTTCCCAGCATTAAACTCTCAGGAAACCATAGAGCTCTCTCACTTAGCATAACCCTAAAACATACATCTCACCTGAAAGGCAAGGGCCATCTATGTTTCTGCTCCTACTGGCATAAATATTTTTTCTGCCCTTGGAGTTGGTCTTGGGATGGAGGAGACAGGCACAGCCCCATACTTCTATCACAGACTGTTATGTCCATGGTTTGAGGACACAACAACATCTGTTCAATCATTCCAAAGCCAAAGAATAGTCTTGCGGGGGTCACCCTCCAAAACCACTGAGCCTTCGGTGCCCTTATAGCCAAAGAAGGAAGTGCCTGGGCTATGCGAGGAGGTGAAGAACGCTGCTACGTTGTTAATAAGTCTACAGTGTCATGGAAAAAGCAAAAAAGTCTTCACATAGAGCCCGACAAAAATTGCCAACCACTCAGCTATGAGTATATTTCTTCATCATGGTCATGGTGGGGTGCAGCTTTAGACCACCGGCCCCCCCCTCTCCTGGGCCCTGTAGCCATGATAGTAACGATACTCCTCATAGCATCCCACCTGGTTAAACTTTTTTTGAGATTTCTCCAATCCAGGACACGGGCCTTCGCCACCAAAGATCTCCGCATCCTGGCTGACACACCAGGCACCAGCTTCTGTCTACATGGGCCTAACCCCTCGCCCAACGTTAGCTGAGCTCACGACGCCCCACCCCCAGCCCCTTCCAGCAGGAAGCAGCCTGAGAGAGTCCACACCCCTTTCACAACACGAAGTCAGGAACGCTGGGTTTTGCCTATATAAAACCTACCTAGTCATCATGGCAGTGGCCCAGCACGGCCAACGGCCCAAGCACGATAGCACATAGCTCACTTCCTCCTCCTCCCTGCGGCCCAGAATAAATTTCCTTTTCTTTTTTTGGCACCAACAAT
>NW_004524620.1:6962225-6963120 GCF_000260255.1 Octodon degus | reverse complement strand
CAGAGCAAGAAAGGCATCTTTTACCTCTCTCCAGTCTTTCATTTGTGCCAAAGGAAAAACCTCACAAGTGTCTGTCCCGCATTTCGGGCAGGTTGGTTGTGCTGCTTCCCCATTGTTGTCTCACTACCTGTCCCCCCGAGTAATTCCTCCGCAGGTTTCACACCTGTGACCTCAGCGCAGGCCTTGGCAGAGCAGGCGCTGCTGCTGCTGCCCCTGGAATGAAGCCTGGTCGCACAGCCTCAGCTACGTGGGAACGGGTCACCTCAGGGCCAGAGTGGACGCCAGCTGCAGCCCTGTGGCTGAGGCCGGAGAGGCAGCCCCAGCAAAAACAAACCATGTTGCCTCATGGCTGTATCAGGCCTCCATTTTAAGGTAAACAATCCCCCCACAAATAAACAGACACTCATTGGATTATTCATTCATCTTGTTTCTTGTCCTCTGGTGCAGAAACTCCCCAAGAGTACTAGTCCTTTATGTGGAGAGTATCTATAAGGCTTTGCAATAAATAACTCAAATCCTTTCATTGTAAACAAATCATAATTACAGGCATAATTTATAGAATACCTCCGATTTATCCAAGCCCCGCTAGGCACACCATTAGGTAGATTATTAAATTGCACTTATTCTTCAGCAGGAGTTATATTATATGCCTGTTTTAACCCTAAACAGTGGAACTCAGAGAGAAGAATTTGCCCCGGATCACACAACAGTTGGAGGATCCCAGCTCTTCTTACAGGTGGTACTTTTTTTTTTTTTTCCTTTTAATCACAAGGACTGGCTTGTTTGTTTTCACAATAGAAACAAATGGCAAAGTTCTAGCAGTTGTATAGAACTATGAATGCAAACATCTTGCAGAGGCTTAGAATCTATATGTTAGATTATTACTTTTTTAAAA
>NW_004524620.1:6959344-6960965 GCF_000260255.1 Octodon degus | reverse complement strand
GTTTAACCCTCATCTTCCCCCAAAACAGTAGATTTCTTTTTATGCAAGTACGAATTGAAAACAAAGGCACATTTAATCTTTATTCCAGAATCATTACCTGTGATATATTAAGAGGAAGACTTGGAAAAAGAGCTAACATCATCTCCATAATCTCTGGTTAAACAAAAAACTGAAAAATGGAGACGGCAAACGGAGACTTCAGTATGTCTGGAAGCATTTGGGAGATGCCTCTAGTAAATCGAAGGTCATGTATACAACCTTTTAAGTGGATGAAATAAATGTGGTAGACAGTGGGGGATTTGAAGTAAATTGTCCATAGAATCTTTAGTTCATGTCTTTTAAAAGGTTTTAGGTGTAATATTTGAGGTAAGTTAGTGATAGATAAAATACATATTTCTGTAAAATGGAAATATGTCACTTGTTGGCAAAAAATAAAGAGGAATTCCTGTGTTTGAGGATTTGGAGGTTTTGATGAATAAGGATGGACTCTGCTGCCTTTCTTTTAATGGCCTCCAAGGTTCCTTTTTAACCTGAATCACACCCAGACCTTGTGGGTATGTGAAAATGCCTGGTGTTGTTCAGAAGTTCCTGCTTAGCCCAAACTTTCTGTGTGGAGAGACCCTTTATTGTAAAGCTGAAAGGAGAGTGAGGAAATTGCCTTCTCGTGTGCATTCAGTGCTATGATAAAGACCAGGAATCATTTTTCCAACAAAAGAAAGCTTAAATTTTAAATCCATTCCAAAAATCCTGGTACACTTTGACTTACTTTACATACTGTTGATATAAGGGAATGAAACTCCCAATAGGAAAGGTACCTGGAACAAGTGTGCTCTTTAAAACCAAAGAATGAAATTTAGGAGCAAATAGAGGTTAAGAGCAGAATACTTATTGGGGGAAAGAAAGCTCTGTCCAAGAGAAGGACAGAAGGGGAACAACGAAAATATGATCAACCAATAGGGCTACAAGCACACCATTTTTCAGATAAAATTGATTAAATCCAGGACCAAATGGGGAAGCGAGCCACATAGCAAGCAGGTATGAATATAGAACAGGACTTTATCTGGTAGGTGGTAGCGGTTGGATTAGTGACTCTTCCGGCTTCCTCAAGGTGATGATCAATCCCAGATGCTTGTCTTTAGGGAGGACAGCATTTGTGTGACCTTTGGTCTTTAGGTCTGGCCCACAGCGGGAGCATCTGTCTCTTATAGTTGTAAGGTATCTTGTCTTCTGCACTATCTCCTTGAGGGCCTGGCCCTGTCTGACTCCCTATAATATTTCTATCCAACTCAGCTGCCTGCCACATTGTCAAATACAGGCACAAATTAGCTTTTAGTTCTGTTCTGAAGCAAGATCTGTCTAGCAACACAAGATCACTGGGAATGAATGTTACAAAGATGGTGTCAGTCTGACAAAAAACAGGTTAGGAAGTAAATAAAGATGGGAAGCAGAGTGACATGGTGACATCCCACATTTCTACCACTTTGAATTAAATATGTGTTGGAAGACTGCTAAATTTGTAGTCATTTACCACAACAGTAGTGGGAACCTGACACAGTATGTGAGGCTTAGATTCCCAAACGTGGGTCAGATAAGCTGACGCTTGTCCTATATCTTCTGCTCT
>NW_004524620.1:6957002-6958958 GCF_000260255.1 Octodon degus | reverse complement strand
TTTTAATTATATTTCCTTTTCCTTTCGCTATTTTCTCTCTCCTTCCTTCCCTTCCTCTAAATGACCCTTGGAGCAACGATATTAAATCTTCTGAGCTGACATGGCAGCTCACTAACGGAAAATCTTAACTAACAAAACTACCAGGCAACCAGGTTTTTGTCTTCACAGGCAATACTTATTCAAGTATTTCCTTAATACATACTTGAATATATGTATGATGAATTGACAAGATTAAAATAGTTTATCTGACAGCAATGATAACTGGGATCTGAAGATTCTCAGCTAAGGTTTTTCAAATTATGCTCGGCTGGCATCCTCTGCAGGGGGCCTGTTGAAAAGCCCTGAGGTGAATCACCTACCTGCAGAGGTAACAAAGAGAACAGCAATCATACCCAGCCCCTGTTATTCTAAGCCATTAGCCCCATTGTTATTCCAGTCTAGACAGGTCTACACTCAGAAATTCTACGAGCTTGCTGAAGAGGTTACATGTATTTCTAGGGCAGAGTTAGTACTTAAAATCTTCTAAGTAATACTCTTATATTTCTGAATAGACTCAAATATCAAACTAGCTTAAAACAAATTTTCAGAGCCAAAAGCAAGCGATTTGTACACAGGCACCTATCCTTGGGAGATGCTCACCATTTGTCCTTTAGCACATTTTGGTGAAGATTTTCTCAAAACTCATAGCAATCCAAGGGGAATCTTGGAAGTGTCTGAGGCGCAAATTGATAGATGAAGTCTAAGGCACTCACGCTGGAGCGAGCAACTTCACTGATGGGTTATTTTGACACTGTACCTGGAAGAACCAAAGCAAATAGGGGGAAAGTATTTTTTTGAAAAATTCAAACTGAGCAGATCAGGTTGGCAACAGGGGTGACAAATGACTCTTGTGTAGTCAGAGAAGTAGTATTTCTTGGACTTGTCACATAAAGCTTTTTGCTATGCTTCCGGCTGCTGGGAATAAGTTCTTACACGGGGTATAGTCACCCAAGGCAATTTGTTGTTCAGTAGCGCCTTAGGACCAATGTACAGCTTGGAGGTGCGTGTCTGGGCCATCTTGTAATTGTGATCATGACCTCGCCGAGGAGAAGCTCCTCAGTAGAGTAGAAACTGCAGCAAGCCAGAGGTTGACCTACCTTCACTCTTTGATGACTTTTCCACCACAAACACCAAAGTGTTTTTGTCATTGAGAAAATTTCAAGTGTTCTTTAACAAGCACATTTCTTTTAAAAATGTGATCCTTTCTGCATTTATTCCACAAGATTTTCAAATGTAATTATTCTGTTTTATCAACAAATTAGCTCAATCATCTAGGGGGAAATTATCAAAGAATTCAAGGACTTCAAATGCTTTTATGCAGAAAAGAGAGTCCTTAAATCACATAGGGATTGGCAGAACAATGTCTTGTGGCTTCTGGGCCTAAGCATGCCCTTGAACATTGACCTTGAGGAAGAGGGTGAAATTGAAGTCTAAGAGTAGGCCAGAATGTTGAGCAAAACTTCTCTATGGTATCTCTTACCTTCGACATTTTATATCTTTTAAGACAGAAAACTAGCAATTATATCCCTGAGACTTCTGTCCAGGAATAGCTTAATTGGAATTGGTCAGAAAAGCATAGCCAGGATCTAGTTAAGTAAATATATAGTCAGTTCAGAGTTGAAGCAGGGAAAAGTTGATTGAGGATCATATTTCCCCAAATCTTTCATTTAAGTTTGAGTAGTTATAAAATCTACCTACATAGCTACAGAGAATTTCTATAGGAGAAATGGAGACTCAAATGTTTGCCATCGCATCGACTGGTCATAATTTTCTGAGAATATTGATCAGAAACTGGTAGTTGGATATTACTTTACGACTTAGTGCTACAATAATAGAAGATATCAGTGAAAAGGTCAAAAGAATGGCAAAAAGTTGCTTTGAGTTTCAGTATATTGTAAAATGTGTAGGGTTTTGGGG
>NW_004524620.1:6937316-6956362 GCF_000260255.1 Octodon degus | reverse complement strand
ACCAAAAAGAATGGATAGATTTGCATATGGAGAGATACAGAGGAAAAGAATCCCACACAAAGCAGACAGCGAAGTTAGTAGAACCACAAATGCTTTTCCATTTCTAGGTGTACGGTCAATGTCTCTATGACAAGCAATGCTGTTTAAATCTGCTTTCCTTTATCCGGGACACTCTGCCATCTCTTTTCATGCTCTATATAAGGCTGATACTCTCAGCAGTGGACTGCAGCTACATCCCCTGTTCTACTCAGAATATTGCTCTTCAAATTGGTTCTCATCTGATCCTTATTCTTTTCTTCACATTATTCATCACAGAAAGCACAGTAAAATCTCTACCCTATTAGGCAATACCTGAAACAATGGCGAAATCTTACAGACTCTGTCAGGTATGGTGGTACATTATAATCCCTGGGAGGCTGAGGCAAGAGGATCATGAGCTCAGGGCCAGCCCGGGCACCTTAATAAGGCCCTATCCCAAAATACAAAATATGAAAAAGACTGTGGGATGCAGCTCAGTGAGAAGGCTGGAGCTTCAATCTTCAGTATCACAAAAAATAAAGAAACAAACGTACTCCAACTCATGCTTTATTATTTCATCATTGTTCCTTCCTCAAATCAGTGTCATAAGAGAACGGCCTTGCTTGTACCTTATGAAGCTGCAGACTGTCCACTTTGGCTGCGTTCAGTCGGCAGTTCTGCTCCTGCTCAACGTTTCTGATGCACTATGATTAATGTTCATCTGGCTAAATACCTCTACTGCTGGGTCTCTCTTCGGAGTGACAGCATGGGAGAGGCCAAGAGGGAGTTGGGGTGACCAGAACACATGTCCTTCGTTGTCCCGCAGACTAGTGAGGGCTGCTAGTGCTGATCCTGGGCGACACTTCCAGGTGACACAAGGCACCTCGAAGCTCAGAGCAGCATCTTCTCTTTTGCATTTTGAGGGCCAGAGAAGTCCTATGCCAAGCCCGGATTCTCTTTCTTGAGGAGAAGTCGGAAAAAGGCATAATACAAAGGGCAGTGGAAGCCAGGGGAGAGGTAGGTAGGGCCGCTGTTACAAGTTAAGTGACTTTGTCTCATGTCACATTGCTGTTCCAGGCGATAGTCTACTCTCGCCTGTTTCCTTTCAGAGAAACTCTTCCAAAAGTTCTCTATTCGCACTCTTTCCACCACTCCTTTGGTTCTTCAAAAAGAAAAGTCAGGCTTTTCCTGTGTTGCGCCTCCCACGCACACTTGTAAGCACCGCGCGACCTCTGTGCTGCTAAATTCAGAGGCCAGCCCTCTGCCGTCCGCTCAGCCCAGCCCCCAGAGCTCTGCCCCCTGGCATCTGAGTGGCCCTCTTGGTCTTCCTGTGCCGTTCCTTTGCTTCAGAGCTTCCTCTTCTCTTCCTAAATATTTAAATATTAACGAATGCTACTGTGAGTTCTTGGGGCTTTCCTGGGTTTCTCACTTAATTCTAAATAGTCTCCTCCAGCCATGGATTTTCTTCCTAGCCCTGCCCCTCGATGTCTGAAGGCCCTGCGTGCACCCAAAGGCCAGACGCACACGTACAGCCGCTAGCTGGAGCTCTGCTGCAAGCGTCACGCTTAAAATGTCCCAGGAGGACTCCTAAATTTCTCTTTTCTCCAGAACCTCTTACCCCTAAATTTTCCTCCTATTGGTAAATGATATTATTTTCCAGTTGCAGAGGACACAATATTTAGACATCAGAAATCTATTTATCTGTCTTCCCTGCCCACTGCCACAGTCGGAGGACCCGATGGCACTGTCATCTCGTCACCTCGCCTGTTGGGAGTGCAGCGACTTCTTGAGGTCCGCATCAGCGCCCACCTCGGCCCTGCCCTAGACGGAGAGCCGCCTTGGTGTGGCCTTGCCTTGTTACCCTGTCCCCAGGTCTCCTGTCTCAGCTAGTGGAGTCTTGCACGCACAACGTGGACCAGAATGCGTTGCTGGGACGCCTCAGCCTTCTTCCCTTGGGCTCCGCGGCCCCCACGCACAAGCCGCTGGTGGCCTCTGCGCTCCACGCAGCTCGCCTGCCTGCCTTCCCTTGTACCCGCCGAGGAGTTTTTGACTAAGGCCCTCTTCATGTGCTCCCTGGTCCTGAGAGCCTCTGGTGCCCTACTTCCAAAGGCTCATTCTAGGGCTTCCCGCGGTTCTTTGGTGAGAGCCGCCTTTCCTGAGCCGGCTGCTCAGCTCACCTGCCCGTCGCTCTGCGTTCTGCCTGCCCGGCTTCTTTTTCCGTGGGCTTATCGCCGCGTGTTTATTTAGGTGCTGTACTGCTCCTGTTCTGTGGCAGCAGGACTTTATTATGCTCCTGGCCAAATCACTAAGGCTTAGAGCAGAGCACTTCAGCAATATTTTGGTAAATCAATCAATTGTCACCTATATCTGATATTAGCTTTCAGATTCAGGTTCAATTTTTCTTTTTCTTTTTCTTCTTTTTTTTTTTTTTGGGAGGGGGCGTTACTAGGAGTCGAACTCAGAACCATGCACTTGCCAGGCAGGCGCTGTGCCACTGAGCTGCCTCCTCAGGCCCTAAGGTTCATTTCAAATATAAAAATTAGAGCCCAGAAAAGCTAAGTAAGTGTTGAGGTTTTTCAAATGTATTACATTCAGCTTTTTTTTTTTTTTTCAATAAAATTTTTCTTTTACTTGTAGCCAGTACACAATATGTCCCACTTCCTGAATAGGAGCATTGGAGGAAAACGGAGAGGAAGTCAGTGAGTAAGCAGCGCAGGACGGCTACACGCGACGCTTTCGGCTTCTAGTGCTCTTCTGGTTTTCTGACTTTTGTGGCTTTGTCTTAATACTTACTTTAAAATTTTAAACATGATTTATATTGTACATCAATCTAAATTATCTTTGCAAATAAGAATGTTTAAAATAGTAGGTGTTAAATTAGCACTGACTTATCTGTAAGAGAAGGTAAGAATTCATTGGCAACAAGTACTACAAGTAGTTTATGAATACATTAAGAGTTAAGAACTGCTGTAAGAGGCATAAAGATTATAATCATTATATTAAAAAGGGGAAGCCACAGTGGAATAGAATATAATCGGAGAATCTATTGGGTGTTATTGTTATGATATCATAAAAGGCTTTTTTCTGGAGCATGTATAATGCCCACATCCTATTTGCCTACCTCATATCCAATTGCTGTAGATATGTTAGGTTATTAAACCGGGTACAAAGGAGAGACACTTTTGTAGTGATCATAAAACATACTGAAATATTTACATAGAATTTTATGATGAGAGATTAGTGAAAATCTCTTAAATTCTTTAAATTACTCATCATGATGAAAATGAGCAATGTTTATGCTAAAAGGCAAAAAGGTGGCATAGTAGGAGAAGGGAAGGTTATTATTAAATAAAGATGACAGGAAAAAAAGATTTATTAGAATAAACACTTAAATAAGATTCTTACAGAAGATATTCTACAAGAATAGCTGCCAAGAGCCAGCTAGATAGCTCAGTGGATTAAAGCACCTGCTTAGGCAGATGCAGGGACTGGGGTTTGATCCCCAGCAAGCAGCGCTGACCCCGCCCTGGGGCACACTGAGACATCCACTGAGACTGGGCATGGTGGTGCATGCCTGTAATCCCAGCGCTTGGGAGGCTGAACAAAGGCAGATTACTGCAAGTCCAATCTGTGTAGTGAGACCCTGTAGACCCTTCAACAAATACATTAAAGAAAAGGAATAACTTCCAAGACTATTCAAAAGGTGACACTGAAAATTATACAAAATAATACAAATGTGTCATAGGATAAAATACAGGGACAATCTACAAGCACACACACTGCTATCCTACCAGTTATGTAATAAAATAACAACAAATACACCGAAATAAAAAAAGTTTGAATGTCCTTCCATAGTTCTAGTCTAAAGTCAAGGGGAACATGCTCATCATTTGGAAAAGAGAACCAGGTGACACAAAAATTCCAGCGGGGGGCAGCAAAGATAAAAGGACAGCAGAATTAGCTCAGGTGCAAAGAGCAGGGAACCCTACTTTCCGAATTCAGTATTATTCCCACAGGAAAGCATTTCTACATTGGTTCATTCCTTAACATTTTAGCATTAGTTGTTCTGCTAAAGTAAGGAAAACTCAAAGTGTAATAGCCCTTGTTATTTTTCTTTTATCCATTTAAGTATATTATGATAGGAACATGATGTTTAAATTCAGTGAAAAAAGTCATTCTGAATTTCATATAGTCATACCAGGTTAGTGGATTATTTATTTTGTAAATTACAATAAATTGACATGATATCAGTGATAACACTGCTGGTATTTTCCTATACTCTGGTAAGGGGATAGCATGGAGTGGAATCCAGCAAACGAGAGCTTGGTTCACTGTAGGTATACTCACGGGTAGGCAAGCACCATACCTGTAATTGTCAAAACAGAAACAATTTAAGGCAGAGGATTTTAAAAATATTTAAATTTATTTTTAATTTGTGCCAGTATCTAATGGGACAAGAGCCAGATTCTGGAAAAAACAGACTAAATACAAAGCTAATAAAAAGCATTTAAATTGGTTCTCAATTCTTAGGAGCAAACTTGTACTCCGAGGCACGACACATTTTGTTCTCACAGCTAACTTCGTGAGCTTATTTTGTACTAAGAGTCTGTCTTCCTAAAACTTCCAGCTGCGGGGTTCTTCCTGCTGCAAATCAGCGTGCTGTGTAGGCTGACGGCTGCGTGCTGTTCTCAGGACAGAAACCGATAGAGTGACAAGCACGGATGGCCACGAAGCCTGGCAAACATTTCAGCATCTGGTCATTCCAAACACTGTGTGTTGTAGCCTGGCATCGGCACGCCTACGTGCACCCCCACGTGTACACGGTAACATGTGCCCATCTGTGTCTCCATACCTTATTGTCATTTGACATAATGTTTTAAATGTAAACACTTGAAAAAAAAATTGTATGGGCCGGCAAAATAGCTAAGAGGATTAAAGAGCCTGCAAGCAGGCATAGGGATCCGGGGTTTGGTCCCCGGGCCTGCTGGGCCAGCCTCTGCCCCCAGGGTGCACTGAGAGGGCAATTGAGACTGGGCGTGGTGCGGCGCCTGTAATCCCAGCTCTTGGGAGGCTGTAAATGGGCGGATCACTAGGAGTCTGATCTAGTAGTGCGACCCTGAACACACCCTGTAGAGCCTTTAGTAAAATAAAGAAAAAAAAAAAAAAAAAAGAAAAGAAAAGAAAGAAAGAAAAAGAAAACAACTGTAGTTGCCCGTCTATGTTTTTTTCTCATAAGTAAACTGAATCAGAATCTACATTTTTGAGTGAAGTTACTGAAGTAAGAAAAATAGCTTTAAATGTAGAAACAACAACAACAAAGAACAGAGAACACAGCGCATCCGAGCTCGTCAGAAACGGGCCGGCTTCCTCAATACGTGAAGCCTTGCTCCTTAGGTTTTGCTCCGAGGCCTCACAGGGCTGCCAGCGCAGGGGTCCAAACACTTGGCTTCCTTTCTCCTCGTACTTTGTCTCTAGTTCCTTTTATGAGTCTAAAAAATAAACAAGCAACATAAAACTTGCCTATCATTTTACTCTTTGAAATCTTTAGCGTTTTTGGAGACCTAGGCCAAATAGCACTCCTTGAACTGTTTGTCATAATTAAAAGAGTTTGCAAAATATTAAATTATTCACAAGTCAGTCTGTGGCATGCCCAGGATACCTGGGCTTCTCACCATGGAGTTCAGTTTGCAGATTTGCAGTGTTAGTAGGAGAATCTTTGTGTTCCTTCCTTCTATTACTGTAACAATATTTTCAATAAAATGTAACATGAATAAGTAAATAAATCATGAAAGCATGATAAATTATCTTATTTAGCGTGTTATTTAGAGATGTATTTCATGAACACCTGTAGAAATGGAGACAGCCTCGCAGACATGGGTGCTAGTTGGGCTTGTCAGGTGAAGGGCCCTCGAGGGCCGGGGTCCAAGGACCATGGGCCACAGCCTGGCGCTGTCCGTTCCTTGGGAGTGGGGTGGAGGTACTTTATCCCTGTTGCCTGTTTCAGTCTCATTTTACTCAAATGCAAAGTGGAAGCCACAAATCTACATTTCAGTCATGTTGGAAATATTAGAACTTAGAGAAAGCTGTAAGTCAGCTAGGCATGATAATCAAGGCTAGCTAAACAATGGTGTGCTTTGTCTTGAAACCATAAGGTCAAGCAAAATAGCAGACACACAAGCCTGAAAATCCTATAGTTTCTCCTATAGTAAAAACTCAGGGGACATAGCTCAGCAACATAAATACCTGCCTGGCAAGTACAAGGTCCTGAGTTTGATCCCCAGTACAAACAAACAAAACAAAATAAAATGAAATAGAAAAAAAATCAATATGTAAATAAAATGCAAAATAAAAGACAAATAATTGACAAGAAAGAGGAAGAAAGGCAGAAGGACAGAGAAAAAGAGAGGGAGGGAGATCGTTGGACAATGTACCTAAAAATGTATCTTGATTTAGTCTAATTGTCTTAGGTGTCTTATATGTTTCCTGTGCTATTAGTCTGGTTGTTAACTTGTATATGTTATAATTAACTTTATAAAGACATAAATAAATGTATCTGATGCTGGGAAAATAAAAGTGGGGTGGAGGATATGAAAAAAAGAATGGAGATAAGTTATATACATGTACCAATTCCCTACAATGAATGTAATTAAACATGTAGTACTAAAAGTTAAAACAAAAAGAACAATGTGATATAGATACTAGAGTGTTCTTGTTGAGAATTGCAAATTTTTAAGAAAATACAATGATGCCTACCTTTCTTTTTTTTTTTTTTTTTTTCTTTGGTGGAACTGGGGATTGAACTCAGGCCCTTGCGCTTGCCAGGGAAGCGCTTATTCCACTGAGCCATCTCCCTGGCCAATGATGCCTATCTTTCAAAAGATCCCTAGAAACAGATCTAGGGATCTAGATCATTAATTTTCCAGGGAAGAAAAAAGGGCCACACTTTTGAGATTAGGTATGCGTTATCTGAACTCTCAGGTACACCCTATTATTGGTTGATGAAACTAGCATGGTGGGTTAAAATGGGCACTGGCAGAGTATAATAGATTAACATTCAAAGGAAAATATTAGCATGGGTTTCACTTTATGACAAGAATCCTTTTGTCAAGTGTGGCTTAATTATATACATATGCACAAGTATGTTTTACATACACAGATGAAAGATATTTTATTGCTTGCCATGACCAAAAGTGTTGCAAAACACCCATGTACAAGTCATAAAAGAAAACCCCTTACTTCTGTCTGCTTATGCTTTATTCAAAAGAAATCATTAGAGGAAAAAGAATTAAGGAGCACTTCCTGATTAAGTTGTGACACGGCAGAACATACCAGAGGTACTGAGAGCACAGGTGTTTCTAAGCAAAATATATGTATTTAACTTTTCTGATAATTCACTGACCTTTTATACATTTTGTAGGTGTAACTGTAATCATTAACATGATTATCAGTTATTACAAGTGTCCTGGGAAGGTCCAATTAATGGTGTGCATAGTTAAGAAGAGTTTCCTTCATAAGGATTAGGTCAGTTGGAGTTAGAAGAATTTTTTCCCCCACAGTGCCTTGAGGGTGTTGTCCTCTCTTGAATACAGAGGGGAAATTTAGTTAAGATGAGAATCTAAGCCCTCTCTCTCTCTCTCTCTCTCTCTCTCTCTCTCTCTCTCTCTCTCTCTCTTGCTTTGACACACTTGAAAATAGCAGATACTGGAAGAATAAAATGTCTATATTAAGCAAGAGTTCTTTATTATGGGTTCAAGGGCCACATTTAATTTTGTATATTTTTAGATATTTCTTTTGAAATAAATTACTTCTATGTCAGATCATATTATGGGAGGATTTTACCCTAAACAATTGTAGTGTGCCTGGAGAAGCTACTCTACAATTTGGATAAATGTAATTTATTAGGTGAAGCTGCTGTAATTTCTACAGTATTTTTCCGATTATAGAAATTAAATAAAACAAACTGACATTAGGCTTGTGAATATCTATCTTTATTTACATTTAATCTAACTTAATTTGAAAGCAAGGAAAAGAAAACTATGAAAAACATTCAGATACTCTGTCATCAAAAAAACATTGTCTTAGGGCCATCAAGATAGTTCAGTAGATTAAGTGCCTGCTTAGGCAAGCACAGGGACCAGGGTTTGATTCCCGGTACCATATGCTGCGCCCGCTCCGCCCCCAGGCATGCTGAGTCAGCACCAAGTCCAGGTGTGGTGGTGCATGCCTGTGATCCCAGCACTGGGGAGGCTGAAAGCAGGAGGATCACTATGAGTCTGAGCTGCATAGTGAGACTCTGCACAAAATTAAAAAAAAAAAAAATAGCACTGTCTTGAGGCACTTCTTACATATTATAGTTTTCTACCGTAGAAGAATGAAGCCAAATCTGCTTATATATTTCATGTGTGCCCAGTGTGTAAAAGTGTAGAGTGGTACAAGCCTTTCTATTAAAAGAGCTCTAACCTTGAAATTCATGAAATTCAAACAGAAATCCTAGATGTGTTGAAACATTACAATTCTTTTTGTTGAACGTTGCTCAGAACATCCATGAGCCAAGGATGCCGCAACGTGAAGAACACAGTGAAATCATGGCTTGATTTATAACTAGGAATGAGAATAAATATTTGAAGCAATAACTTGGTCAACCAATGTCGGCAACTTCAGACTATTGACATTTTTCTTATAGTTAGGAGACAGCCACAGAAAAATTGGCAACAATTAAAAGGGATTGTTTTTGTCCTTGAGTGAAACCGGCTCCTGCTTCTCATCATCTGTGCAGTCGCTGTTGCAACGAAGACAGAATTCTTATTTTTGTGGGTGCTTTGGAAATATGCAAAAGTCTTCAAAGGAGGTAGTTTCTTTGCCAAGTAAAATTGATCTGGATGAAGCTCTTGGTTTTTGTGCATAATGTAGCACCTGAACATTTGGCAGCCTTTGTGGTTCATGACATTTGTGAAAAAATAAAGCTTTATTTACCCCCATGACCTTCTCTGTCAAATGATTTGGGCTAAAAATCACGCTGCTAACATTCTCAAGAAAACATTCCCTTCCATGAAAATTGGTAACACTGTGAAAGCTAGGGCTATGGATCATCATCCTGTCAATCAATGCGACAGAACATACAGTCCTTATCTAATCTAACTTCTTTTAGATTGCATTTTTTGCTTTGCCAAATTCTAGGCCAAAGTTTCAGTCTCTTGAAATCACAAATTGCTTGCTGAGTAATTAAACAATCATGGATATTTTTGTGAAAAAAGAGATAAACCTTTTGTTCCAAGCTCCTATAGTTAGTTACTGCAAAGCTACTGATTCCTTTTGCCAGGCTCTGGAAAAGAAGATGTAGGAGGCTAATGTGTAGGAGTCCTGCTGCTGAGAGTGGGCACCCTGTGACTAAGAGGGTCAGTGTCTTCACCTGTGGACATCAGTGGAAATCCAGACACTGTAGGCTCACTTGAGATTTACTCCTGCCAAGAGGCCAAGAGGTTCACAATATGAATTTTTGCTTCTTTCTTACTGTCTTAGTTATTTTTCACATTGGTGAGGCAAAATATCCAATGTCTAAATTTAAGGGATATAGGTTTACTTAGATTAGAGTTTGTATATGTTTCAATCCATAATCAGCTGGCTCCAAGGCAGAGTGGCTCACAGAGGAAAATAGCTCTTGGGCAGCTTTCAGCAATGTAGCAAGCATCCCCATGGTGTCTTTCTGCCCTTTTTAGACTCTATCTAGACTAAGGGATCAGGGTGGTCCCAAGCCAACAAGTGGACTGATTTAGTCACACACCCTTAATCAAGGCTTTGCACCATGAGTCAATCCCACACTCTAGATCCAGCCATCTCTGAAAAAGACCCCCCCCCCCATGACTGTATGAGGTTTTGCATCGTTTTGTGTTTTGGCACAGGGATTGAACTCATGACATTGTGCTGAGCAGGCAGGCACTGTGCTGCTGAGCCACATCGCCAGCCCAGACACAATGAAGTTTACAGGAGGAAGACATGTCAACACACCCATGACACTCCCTGACAGGGTAGATGGCCTTAAACACTTCATGGCAAGGTCACTGTGTGCACAGTCACATGCCATGGCCTCACTTAAACAATTTTAAGTCACAGGAAATTAATTTGGCTGAAGTACTCTGACTGCAGAATTTCAGACTCAACTTCCCTTGCATGAGAAAGTATGAGGGAGTCCCTCCCTCTTGGCCCTCAGTACCTTTGGGTGTCAGGACATTAGAGACTGGTGGGCAGGAACTTTAAGGCCGGAATTAACAGAATATGAAAATCGTACAAAAGATAACGCACCTTTCCAGGTAAGAGTTGATGCCATACTTTGGACAGCCTTCTTGGGTCAAAAATGCCACCTCTGTATGTTTTTGTTTTTGAGGGGCGTCTTCAGGCAACCAGTAGTTATAACGTAGCAACAACTACAACCCAAGAATTCAAAAAAGAGACACTTGAGGGGGTTTTGATCAAAGAAAAGTGTGCAGTGAATCACAGAGAGGAGCTAAGCTACAGAGACATTATTTCAAGAAGCTGATCTCCTTAAAAATAAATAAAAGTTCACTAAGGGTTTGATGTTCTTTCTGCACGCCCCCAAATCTTTGTTCACCTTTTGTGCTATTTCCAAAGGAATACATGAGATTCTTTCTCATTGTCAGCACTCATGCATATGAGAAGCAAAGAGAAAGAAATCCCCTAACAGAAAGTGAACTCTGAAGGCCTTTTTAAAAAATTAATCTAATTTTATTTTGAAGAGTAGAAATAGAATCAAAAACAAATAGAAAACTAGATGGAAACAGAGTAACATACAACAATGCATATGTTACAGATTTTCAAAGCAGGAATAGCTAATTAACAATGATTGTTATATTATCTACTTTTATCATCAAATTTGTTGCTCAGGTTAACAGATATAGTTATGCAAGATTGGGGAGATAATTGAATATTGGCCCTTCTTCAAAGCCTTTCTTACATAAGTTATTAATCTTCACATAGTTGGGTAATGTTTCTCTATGAACAGCATTCAGTTACTAGTAATATATTCAATTCTTCATATCATAAATTAGACCAGAAAGAGTTAACTACAGAATTTTTTCTGGTGGATACTCAATATATGAAACATAAGTATTTCCAAGATGCTATAATATGGAATAATTTCAAACTGTGCTAGATAAATACATTAACAGTAAACTGGATTTTCCAAATACTGGATAAAGATGAATGATGATTTGGGACAAAGATGCTAGTTTTCTTCTCTTTACTGAAAAGAGAATAAAACTATAACTGTCCACTATTTTTACATGGTTGTTTTTTAGCCTGTCCTCAAAATAACTTGTCCTTGATTAAGTATAACTTAAAGGACTCCAAAACCTTTGAGGTTTTGAGAATATTTCCAAGTACTGGAGGAAAGTGAGGGGAAAGAGATGAGGAACACAGAGTTAAAATTTTGTTTTTCTTTTTTAAAAAAGCATGGAAAGAAAATGTCTGCATGACCCAGGGGCCATAGTGATGAACTGGGGAGTTTATAAAGAAAATTACTTTTTTTTTCGTACCCAAATGTCAGGACCACAGGCTCCAATCTAAGCTGATGGCAAACAAAGAAAGGTTCTGGCAGATAGTTATCTAAAGCTAGATCTGGCGAATTGTCTTTCACACTTTCACTGGTCTGAGGTTTAGCTATTTTCCAGTGTGGGTGGATCCAGGCTGAGATAGCCGGGGACGAGCTGGGTGACTTCTGCGATGTGAAGGTAGTGGAGCGCGGACCTACATGCAGACTCTCTCCAATCTGGATGATGCTAGCTCACGTGGCAGCAGGGACTTTCCCTGCTTGTGTGTACTTATAAGAACAGGTATGCATATACACCTGAGTGGCTTGAGACTAGAAGATGGCTTTTGCTTCTGTTAAGCTTCTTGAGTGAATTTCCACTTTCAAGTTAGGAAAAAAAACTTTGATTTTTTAAAATCCGCTCTGTAACCATATCTGTGGGATCATTGAATCCAGACTGTGCATGTGTGTTTTGATTTAGATTTTGCTTTTGACTCCTGATGAATGGAGATTCTGCTTGGGGCTGCCAATTTCCACTTCATGCCAATGCTTTCGTGGCTCACTTAAACAGACTCGGCTATTGGCTTGATCTTACAGCAGGAACTAGACCAACAGGTTGAGGTCCAGACAGATTAAATGTCGTCTTCTGGACATCCGAGACCAAATTGGGGATCAGGCCGCAGCTTGATAGCTATTCCATCCACTGCTCAGGAGCTTGGATCACATTAGTTCTGGAATCACAATTCCAATCTGGGTAGAAGGAGTGGAGATGTGTTTGTCAAGTGCTTAATCAAGGATTTCCACTTTAAACCCCCAAGGACCGCTGGAAGGAGGGTATGCATCTCAATTTAGAGAACAGAGAGTGAGAAAGCACACTTTGAGAAATGCTCATGCAGTTGGGCTGCGAGTTGTAGCACTTGCTTGAAGTGCTATCTTAAAGAAAAATGTGTCTTGAGCCTTATCAGTTTCACGTGCAATATGTGAGGACCGATTTCTACTTTTGGAGGTTAGTGAAAAGAAGAAATGATGTTCCATAAACGTAATCTCAGAGCAGTGACTGGTAATAGTTAAGAACATATATTTGTATTTTTAAAATTCCTAGTTCTAATGACATTGACTTTGTCTCTGAATGAACCAATGCCAAAATTTTATCCGCTTTCCTATTGGATGTTTTATTTTGCTTGAAGTTTATTTCTTTTAGAATTTTACCTAGAAAAATTCTGTATACTGTCTAGAACATGGAATTGGCTACTGCTCAGCATGTTGGCTTAAATAAGAATCTTACTTCTTTCTCTCTCCTGCCTTGTGACAGCACTATTTTAAGATGTTATCTTCAGCCAGTCATTGAAAATAAGATGGTTTTTCACACATCCCTACTTCATCCAGTGAAAAGTGCGAAGGCAGAATGTATGGGCATGTCCCCTGCTCTTAAGGATTACTGATGTAATGCGCAGAAACACAAACACACAGTGTCACATTGTGCTTCCAAGGCCTTGGTCACTTGTACCACAGCAGGACACAAAGGAGGGTGAGAATGTGGGCCCAACTTTAGGAGCATGTCATGTGCCCAGGTAAAACACCTACTATTACACAATGGGAAAAAATGAAGTGTGCTGTGCACAAACAGTGTGCATTTGTTTGGGGCATGGTGATTGCTAGTCTACAAATTTGGTAGAGCCAGTTTGGGGGCTATGTGTTCAGAGATGGGCTATGTATTAACCTGAAAAAGGATCTTAAAGGTTACAGGTTCAGGGCAATGCAGGCTTGTTCCTTTTTGTTTCTAAAGTTTCTTCACTGCGTTTAAAACTCATTAATCTATAATGCTTCATCACTAAGCACAATTTTCCCTACTACAATTTGGGGGTCTGAATGTACCCCTGCAGAAATAGTCATGATATTTGAGTGGTGTACACTTAGTTTTTCATTCGTCCAATGAGCAATATTGATCTCCTGGTTGCTGGGGAGTATGAGGCAAGAATTCCTGCCTTCATGAAACTTGCAGTCCGGTTGGAGGAGACACACAAGAAAATAATTGATAACAAATAAAGTTTAGGTTGATAACTAGCAGAGAAAAGGGGAGATGGCGGGAGTGACTGGCAGCAATGGTTTCACCTGCTTGCCTGGTAGGACTGACAGCAAGGAGCACAGCCAGACTGGGGGTGGACAGCAGTGTGAAAGAATGTTGCTGTAGTCACAGGAGTCAGGAATAGCTAGATCCTGTGGAGCCTTGCTCTAAGGCATGGTAAGAGCTTCAGCTAACAGTTGAGGATAGATTTGATCTTATACATGGTTTGGAATGATTTTCCTGCTTTATTGAGAATAGACTCTCATAGAGGGACTTTAGTGGGTTCCTAAATCAGGAATATGTGTAAAGAGGCTAGTGTCATAGTCCAGGTGAGACAAAAGGGGAACAGAAACAAACATGGTGCCAAGTGTTTGAGTGTTGGTTATATTTTGAAAATAGAGGGTTCAGTTTTTGCAGATGGGTATCTGGAAGAGAGCCATAAAGAAGGAGTGTGTGGCTACAGTTAAGGTGTGAGGCTGGAGAGGAAAGACTGAAGAGGAAATATTCAGGTTGAAGCAAAAGCAACACAGTGTTTGTTCTAGAATCCAGGAGAGAAGGGTTTTGAGGGGGAAGGAATAAGGCAGCCATGCTATAGGGTGAAGAGGGCACAGGCTGTTAAACCCTTAGCAACACAGAAGCCAAGAGTAGCTAATGTGAAACAGGTAGAGACAGGCGAATCAGTCCTTGATCATATTAACAGATCTTTGGTTTAAAATCTGAGCAGACAGAGCCTGCATTTTATCTGCTTTTTCAGTGCAGGAATAAAATGGGAAATTCAGGAAATGTCCTTAACATTTAAGATGCTTTAAAAATTTCCAAATATTGCTTTGAGAATTGTGAGACGTGCTAAATTAAGATTCTAAGCTGCAAGCCAGTGAAGGCTATTTCAAAAGTTGTAGAGTTTGATCAATGTGAGTGTTGGAACATGCTTTGGTAAGTTTCTACTTTTGTGGGATATTGAGGATTCTGACTGAGAAGAAAGGTGGCTTGACACGAAAAGTTTTTAATCCTAAAAAATAGTTTTGTTGCCTAGATTTATTTTCAATGGGAATCCCAACACCTTGTGGACTACTAGTTAACTTTTGTTTCTCATACACATGTGTCATCCCCACATTCTGGCCATTGATTTTCAGAGTAAAATTTATTATCTGCATTAATCACAATCAGATTCTCTATTTTTAACAGAGAATTAGCCAGATGTAGGAATTTAAAACACTCCTAATAGAGATTCTTCCTGTTACGGTTTGAATTTCATTTCTCCCTAATGATATCCTTTCTTACCCACCTTACTCTCGAGATGATGGCAACAGGAGATGAAGCTTCTGAATGGTCATAAGGTCACAGATGTGGAGCTCTTGCAAAAAGGATTAGCGCCCTTGCAGGAGAAGCCAGAGGGAGAGCCCCTCACTTCTTCAGTCATGCGAGAGCAAAGCAGGAAGGCAGTGTTGAAAGTAGCTCCCTGGAAGTAGCGTGCCTTCACTGGACACAGCCAAAAATCATGCTTCCCTGGCTGTGCACCTGGGCCAGGGGTAGCTCCCACGTGACAGTTGGAGCCTCGGCACAGTAGAGCTCTGTGGAAAATGCTGAATTGCTGCTCAGGCAGATTCTCAAGTATCCGAACAGAGCCTTGCTCTCTTCTGCCTGTGCTGGCTCTCCTCTCCTGGACTAACACCTTAAGTAAACTGATTCCACATGAATTTTGCCAAGAAATGTATAGACTTTTAATGTAATAAATAACATGAGAGTACATACAGGTCTAGTCTCTTTCATTCTCTAACTCATCAGTTTACTTCATAACTTGTTTTCATTTTTTATTATTTTAATGAAATAAAATATTTGCTTATATATTATTTGTAACAGTACAACTGAGCCAAATAGCCCAAATTGCATAATAATAACTTAGCTATTTCACAATATTTTCAAAAAAAGTAAAGTTAGATTTTTTGTTGAATGTGTGTTCATTAAAAGAGCTGTCCAGCCTTACACAGGTTGATCCAAATTCATAAACAGGCTCAATGTTGCTTTAGAATGAGTTCTTGGTTTTACAGTAGGTTCATGGCCTTGCAGAACCACAATTAAATTCATGCACTTGGCTTCCACATCAACCTGGAAAACAAATCCATATTTATGCAACTTTTTTATTTGCCTAGGAATATTCTCTTCTACTTCCTGCCTGGAATTTCCTAGTAGTTAACATTAGTTGGAAATGCTACTGTAAAAAAAGAAGTAGGCCCTGTCTTTTGATGACACCTACTAAAATAACCTATTTCTAATTTCACAACTTTTACAGGCTTCAGATTTTTCAGAAGTGAGTCAACAGGAAGCACAACGTAGTGACGTTAACATACAAACATACTTACTTAATGAGTGACATGCTGGATTAATTTAGAAGGGAATTGGGGACAGCGTTACCATGAGTCCTTCCTCATCTTAAAACTCCCTCCCTCCCAAGTACACTCATACTTTCTGTGAGCTGAGGGTTTACAATTGTAAGTTCAAGAAATTTTTCAACTCCTAACTGATAAAATATTCTGGATTGTATCTGTACAAGCATTTGCTTAATTGGCATTTGTTATATTTTTCTTATACCTTGACAAAATCCTAGATTTCAAAGGCTTGCTTTAACTGAGCAAATAATGAGCTCATCTGTGAATGCAATTAAGACCTTTTAAACATGGCCTTCCTTTCCAGCAGAAGATCACTTTTCAGTAAAATGCACAGAGCTCAAGATATCCGTTTGGTGACACAACGGAATGCAATTTCATTATATGGAAAAACAGAACCTTATACTCCCTTTTTTGCTTTTTGGCATACTAAATTTAAGTAAAAAGTGACCCAAGGTAACCCAAGGCAATCTAGGTTCTGTTGAGGAATGTAACGCCAGCCTGTTATTCTATTTACTTCTTTTTCTTTGAATGTGGAATAGCCATGTATTTAGGAAACTCATAATGTTTTCCACAGCACAGTTCCACCCATTCCTCTCAACCTTGGACTTTTCCACTGCCCGAATCTTCCTTCTCAGCTTCTAGCTTTTCATGCACACTTTAATTAAGCTTATAACACAGTGTCCTCTTTACTGTTCATTTTTTCAGTAATTTCTGTTTCATCCAAATGTTACCTCATTTTAAGTGAATGAAAAAAACATGTATTTTTTACTAAGGCCAATGATTCCATAACTGCATTTCTCTTAGTTAAGTGATAGAATTATAGACTTATAAAAAGTTATAAGCTAGTAGAAACAGAATCTGGATTGCAGCACCTCATTTTACAACTTAACATTGTTATGCTTCTTATAAAAGCCTCTGAAATTCTGCTTCAAATTCTTTTTTAGTTTTAGCTATCAAATAGAATTATAGTTATTTCATAAGATTATTGTATGAGTCATAAGATAGTGTACTCAAAAAAGCCTCATCTGTCCTTCAGTGTTACTAGAAAAAAATCACTATAAATTTTTTCCTTTTTTTGCCTTCAAATATAATGAACTAGTATGGTTATCCATATACAAATATACATGTCATATATTTATAGAGTAGATATTTATATGTACTTATCATATGTATGTTTGGATGTGTATATGTAATGTATATTTATGAAAGAATCAAATCTTTGGAGTCATTTTGAACATTAGGTGCTTGCCTTTTTTATTCCAATGTTAAATTTCTTTTAAGACTACATTTTAACTCTGAAAACAAATGGAAATTTTATGGTCCATGAAGATTGAGGAGTACTTACCATTGGCAACAAAGCTCGTGTGAAATCTGACGGCTTCACTCCAAATTGAATCTGGGCAGACTGTGTTATTTAATGTGGGCCTCTTGAGTGTACACCCATTGAAACAGGCTCCAAAATTGGCATTACTTTCATCTCGCCTTGCAAACACAGCTTACTTCAACACGAGCCGTCCAGCCTTACGTAGGTCGATCCAAATTCATAAACAGGCTCAATGTTGCCTTAGAATGAGTTCTTGGTTTTACAGTAGGTTCATGGCCTTGCAGAACCAAAATTAAACTCATGTACTTGGCTTCCACATCAACCTGGAAAACAAATCCATATTTATGCAACTTTTTTATTTGCCTAGGAATATTCTCTTCTACTTCCTGCCTGGAATTTCCTAGTAGTTAACATTAGTTGGAAATGCTACTGTAAAAAAAGAAGTAGGCCCTGTCTTTTGATGATACCTACTAAAATAACCTATTTCTAACTTCACAACTTCTAACAGGCTTCAGACTTTTAAGAAGTGATTCAACAGGAAGTACAAGGTAGCGATGTTAACAAACAGAAGAAATTAACTTATGAAGGTTCAATAATCAGAGAGTGTGCATTTCTCATAACGATAGTATGAGTCTTATGACATTCCATGAAGCACAATTTACATATAAATTACAATTATTTACATTTATGGAAACTTGTTATAAATTTAGCACTGTGAATAAATGAACTTATAGAATTTTATGAAATGTAAAGCTATTAAAAATGAGTTTTTTCATTTATGATATTAAAATTGTGTGATAAAATAGCCATGCCTTGAAGAATGCTACATAGATAGTAACTGTTATACAATTAAGCACTCTTTGCGGGGGATGCAAATCTCTAAATAAATAACCCCTAGGATAGAGTAGTTACTGCAGCTCTCCTCTCGCTTCTTTCTTCACCTAAGTCTGGCAAGTGGAGTGCATTTATTGGCCTGCTGTCAGCACTCAGCAGGCAAAACAGAAGCTTAGGATGAGTTCGTAGGATGCTGTTGACTTTTAAGTAAATCACTTGAGTTTCATTCATCAGTGCAATTTGTTTGAACTAACAGCAACCCCTGTTGTTTAGTTAGGATTTTTAGTTACGATTTAAAAAGACAGGCATGTCACTGTCTTATTTACTTCTTTATTGCTGAGACAAAATACCTGATGCTTAAAGTTAAGGAAAGAAGAGATTATTTAGCGCATAGTTTGTAGACGTTCAGCCCATGATCGGCTGGCTCCAAGGCAGGGGGCATCGCAGAGGAGAAAGAGTTCCTGATGTGCAGAAGACAGCAAAACAAACAACCAACCCCAACAGTGTCTTCTTGCCTCCTTTATACTCTCTCCAGGCTGCTGGGATTGGGCTGGTGCCAAACCAATCAGTGAACTGAGCACATACTCTTAATCCCAGCTTCACCACTCTAGATTCAGCCACCTCCGAAAAATCCCCCTCCAAAGCTGCAAGAAGGGCCAGCCAAACAAGTTAGCAGATTAAAGCGCCTGCAAGCAGGCACAGGGGAGCTCAGACGGCAATTGAGCCTGGGCATGGTGGTGCGTGCTGTAATCCCAGCACTTGGGAGGCTGTAAACAGGGAGATCACTACGAGGCTGATCTAGTAGTGAGATCCTGAACACTCACCCTGTAGACCCTTCCCTAAAATGCAAAAATAAATAAATAAATAAATAAATAA
>NW_004524620.1:6932402-6937216 GCF_000260255.1 Octodon degus | reverse complement strand
ATTAAATCTCCTAGAAGACAAAGTAGATGAAAATCTTGAAGACATAGGAATAGACAGAAGTTCACAAATAAAAACCAAACTGCAGGGCTGGTGAGATAGCTTTGTGGACTATAGCACCTGCTTAGGCAAGTTCAGGCAAGCACAGGGACCACAGTTTGATCCCCAGCACCACATGCCACATCAGTCCCACCCCTAGGATGGGCTGAGCTGGCCAGAGTCTGGGCATGGTAGCACACGCCTGTAACCCCAGCACTTGGGAGGCTGAAAGCAGGAGGATCACCACAAGTCTGAGCTGTGTGGTCAGACCCTGTAACAACCAAATACATTAATAAATAAATAAATAAATAAATAATAAAACTGCATGAGACTTTGGGGGGACAGCTAGGCACAAGCCATCATATCTTCCAAGAACAACACTGACACCCATAGGATTTCAATCTTGAGGAAAGATGATCAGTTTCCAAATTAAGTGAGCAAAATATGAACAAATCTAGCTCTCACCTCCTCTCATGTGCAAATTTTCTAGAAAATAGTGCTTTGTATTTATATCATCTACTATCTCACTTGATGCTTATATAAAACACTTTTTATTCTATTGGTGTCTATGAAACAATTTCAATCAATCTGATGCAGAAAGCACAACTATACGATTGCAGTTACTCTTATAGAATGTACCTCAATAAAAGTACTTTTTTCTCTTTTTTTATGTATTTGGTACAGGATCTCACTTTGCAGCTTGGACCTGTAGTGATCCTCCTGGCTCAGCCTCCCTGGTGCTGGGATTACAGGTGTGCACCACCACATCTTGTCTTGGCTGGGTCAGCGTGCCGGGGGCAGGCGGGCATGGCATACGGTGCTGGGGATTGAACTCCGGTCCTTGCACTTGCCTAAGCAGGCACTTAGTCCTCTGGCTAGCTTGCTGGCCCTCACAGTACATTTAAATTTTTTATTTCCTTTATGAGATTTTTCAAATGACAAAAGTAATGCACACTATTGGTAAAAGGTAAAAATATATTAAAAAATGGTGATGCTCCCTTGTTTCATGCAACCAGTTTTATCAAGGATACATGATGTTTTGATTTATTTTGGTCTCTTTGTTAATACAAATAAACTAAAAATATGTGGTGTATTTTTCTTATGCTCTTTTTACAAACACATGTTCATCTAATACTCTGTAACTTCCTGTAGTTTTTTTCTCTTTTTTAAACAATTTGTCATGGACATTTCTCATTCTTTCTGTAGACAAGTGTTTCTCAGTTCCCTCCATCTGCCTCTATAAAGAGATGCTTATTTCTCTTTCTTATTCTATTCCTTTTCTTCCCCTACCCATAATGTGTATGTAAACATCCATGGGCCAATATTCTTCCTGAGCACTGTGTTTCACTAGAGATCCTTAAATGAAATTTCTAGGTCAGCAGGGATGTACAATTTAACTTGCAGTATATTTTTGCATATTGCTTCAATTCAATACTGTTATGATTGAAATCTACAATGTCCCCCCGAGGTCGTGTTCTGGGGACTTGGCTGCCAGCTGGTGGACTTTTGAAGTTGATTGGTTCCCCCTGTTTCTGACGTCATCAGGGGATTAGTGCACTCCTGGATTGACAACTTAATGGCATCACCCTGAAGAGATAGAAACTGAAGCAAGACTTCGAGGAGGGTGGAGGGTGAAAGTGCGACCTTGGGGACCAGAGCAGAGGTCCTTTCCTCACTGGCTTTCTCTCTTCTGCTTCCCGGCAGCCAAGAAACGAGCAGATTTCTTTCATCATGAGTTCATGCTGTGAAGCAGCACAGCCGGCTGGCCACGGACAGAATGCTCTGCAACTGACAAGCAATCGGTCCTTCGTTAAACTGATTGTCCCGGGTACTGTGTCACATGACAGGAAGCCAGCGAACCAGAATGTCCTGCACGTTCATGCTTGTTGTCTGTGATGCGACTTCCTCACTGTGTTGAGTTCCACCCATTCATCTATGTAGTTAGCAATGAACATCTTTTTCCCCTGACAGCGAAAGGTTTGGTAGCTCAGCCACGTTCATGAGGTTATATAGCTCCCTTCCCTACTTTCATGTGGTTTATCTTCACTTAACGCACCTTCCCTGAGAGTGAAGCCATCACATATTCCTCCTTTTCTCAGTGTCAGCAACCCCGACCATGTAGCAAGATCTGTAATGAACTATTTCGGGCCATGGAGTTTTCCTGTACTTATTAGTGCTCTTGTATACTAAGTACATGCATTAATTTTGCATTCTTTGTGTCACTGCAATGGATCCACCTGGACTGAATTTTCTGAGTAATCGTGCCTACAGGGGGTGCAGCCAAGGTGAAAGGCCGCGAGTGGCTTCCACTAGCTGCACACCAAATGCGAGGGCCCCACCCTCTCTGTCTCGGCTGGCCTGAGGGGCCAGGATGGGAACTCAGACTGCCAGCTGTGTTCCTAAAATCTTGCTAGCTGATTCGGATGCACGATGCAGCAAGGCCTACTCATCGAAGAAAAGATCATTCTTCTCCTTCTTGAAATTGCAGTTTTCCAGCCCAGTAAATAAATATGGGATTTAAAAAATTCAGATGTGTATTGCACATGTGGTAATATTGAGAAATGTGATTACATAGAAACTGGAATCAATGAATCTTAATCATAATAACAAAAAATAGAGTCAGAGTTAAAAGCAACACGTAGTCTGCAGTTGAAAGATTACTAGAATGGTGCAAAAATGCCCGCGTAGCACATCTGACAGTGTCTTTCCCATCTGACCTTCCCAGTGTGGCTGGGTAGTCCTTGAGTCATGGTTTTCCTTTTCTCAGATCTTGGTGCTATTTTATCGTTGAAGAGGACAATTGTGAGGATTTTATGATTATAAATATATATTATTACAGTGTGCATGCTTAATCTTTAAAGTGTAAAGTTTTGTTTAATCAGTGATAGGTTCTGGCCCTAGTATGAATTGCTGAATTATAATGGTGGTCATCTAACCCGGCTGAAACCCTTAGAACAACAGCTTATCTTCCCGATGACAGCTGCCTCCTCCTCCTGGCCCACTGCAGCCCCGGGTGCAACTTCCTTTTACCTTTCCTGCTCACACAAGGGAGCCCCCAATCAGCTCCTTACAAACTCCGCCCCCAGCAAAAGCCCGTAAAGTCTCAGGCCAGAGGATCCCCTCTCCGGGCCCTTGATCCTCTCCATGTGTTTAGAGGTAATAAAGGCTTCCGCTCCCCTATTTCTGCTTTTCTGCCACACCGCGGCCGCCACCACCATTGCTGCTGCCTCTAAAACCTATCAATCAGTTCTTAAAATTCATCTCTATTTATTTTCTCCCATGTCACAAGCCTTCTCAGTTCCCAACTAGAAAGCTTGTTCTTCAATCGAGGGAGCTCCTTACCATGTTTTTGTTACTGCTTCCTGGCTGGGGAGAATTCCCATTACGTGAAGTTGACCCTCCTCTATCCCTCTCTGCACGAATATATTCCTGGCTGTGATATTTCATCTTTCTCCCCTCACTGTCCCTTTAATGTTTCAGTCTCAGCCTATGTGCTACTTGTCTTTGTTTTTGTTTTTTATTTTGGTACCAGGAATTAAACTTGAGACCTTGCGCCTGCCAGGAGGGCACTTAAGGTGCTGGGCTATCTCCCCAGCCCCTATGTCCTGCTTTTAACTCTGATTATACTTTTTCTTCTGATGACTAAGATTTATTGCCTGGTTATTATATTGGTGTCCACTTGCTTAATGTGAAACTATTTTTGGGTCACCGGAAAGACCCTTCGCCGGCCCCAGGCCGACTCTGGGTCGGAGGAAGATGAGCAAGATTCCGAGGAGGTTAGATTGAAGCTGGAGGAGACCTGGAGGCACAGAACTTGAGGAAGAGGCCCGACAGGGCAGCGCAGCCGCCCTGCGGTGGGGGAAAGGTCCAAGAAGAGACCACTCTAGTAGAGGACCCCTTCCAGGTGAAGACAGGGGGTGTGTTGGATGGGAAGAAGCTGGAGGAAAGGGGCAAGGATGAGATCAGTGAGGAGCAGGGACTGCACTTGGGGACATCGTTTTCCGTAGAAGCCAACCAGAGGGACGAGGACGCAGACATGATGAAGTACCGAGACAGAGCTGAAGAAGAGGGCGGGTACTGTGGAGCACGAGGAGCAGAAGGCACAGCCCAGGAAGGCGGAGGACTGTCTGCAGGAGCTCCCCGAGAGCATCCGGGCGTCGTCGGCCACGAGGACGGAGGAGACGCTCTCCCGCCAGATGCTGAGCGGCATCCCTGATCCCTGAGGCGGACCTGGGCATCAACGCTGAAGTCGGAATCATCGTCGCCACGGAGGACGCCAAGGCCCGCCTGCTGGCAGAGCGGCAGAACAAGACGAAAGACAGCGAGACGGCCTTCGTGCCCACCAGCGTGCCGTGGACTACGGGCAGCACGACCGCCTTTATCACCAGGAGCTCAGTGCCCCCGTCAGGAGGAACCAAGAAGAGCCCAAGGCCAGGCCTGTGGGGTGGGCGACACAGAGAAGCCAGAGCCAGAGCTGTCCCCACCTAACCGCCAGCGCCCCGCTGTCGAGGAAGCCACTGACGACTACCACCATGAGAAGTTCGAGGAGAGGAGCAGGCGGGGCTGACTGCTGCAAGGATGAGCGTGGGCCGGCCCGGGCGCCACACCACTGTGGGACCGCTGTCGGCAAGACGGTGGAGCCTTCCCATCCACGGCACATTCATTTTATGAGCATTGATGAAGTTTGTTTGTAAACACTTTCTGTCAGCTTGTTCTGGGCCAGGAAGCAGCGGTGCGTTCGCGGCACTGCGGCCCCCTTGAGATCACGCCTGTATGGC